>NC_092205.1:57199785-57202350 GCF_043381705.1 Parasteatoda tepidariorum
ACATATATCTATCCATACAAATAATTCAGAATAAATTCAAAAACCTGATTTCTATTATGAAGACATAAATGATAATTAATAATTTATTTGTTTAACAAAATTTAAACTGTCACCTTAATTGCTCCAACAGTCTAAACTTGAAATTAATAGTTATTAATATTTAAATATATTTATTAACTACTTAAATGTACATTTAATATAAATGTATGGGAAATATAACATAGTGAGATGTTTTCAAGCATAGTTATCATATATGGATTGAAATTTTAAAGTGACTTCTAAAAATAAAACGTAAATGTTCAATTTGACTTGAACATAATCATGTCATAATTAACACTTATATTTAACACTCATATTAAATACATCATATTGTATGTAAACATTGAATAAAATCATCACTAATTATTTTTGTTTAAATTTTTAATAAATATATAATACAAAAAATGAGGTTTTTTAAAAATAACTAAGAGTTTTTAAAAAAAACAATTATTTTATCATTAAATTTGGTATACTACGATGTCTAGGGCAACTTATTGATGAACTAAACTTTAAACATTGGCAGTGTCCTTTCAAACATTTTAGTTGCTCGAATTAAAAAGCTGTATGAAGATGTCATAATACAGATGTTATTTGCTCTCGAAAGCTCAGTAGCACAAAGAAGTAAGTTTAAAATGGTCACTTTGAAACAAAATATTTTTTAAAATTTTATTCCCATTAATTTTATTAGAAAAGGTATCAATCATTCTTAGAAAAATTATCAATTATACACCTCTTTCTAGGATCAATTTCAAGCTTATATTACAATATATCTCCATTAAATATGGTACAAATGGTAATATGAGCAAAAAGTAATAAAAAATTTTCTATTCGTCAAAAAATTATAAAATAATATATTTACCCAACAACTATTGCTGATAATGTATTAATCCAATTCATAGAAAAGCACAAAGTAGTTAAAAACTGCCAATCTTGTTTCATGCACGTAATCCTTATGAGTGACACATATTCCAATTGTCTTATTATTCTTAATAAAAAGCACATAATCCATCTCAATTGCACATAATCCTTGTGAAAGGCGCATAATCCTCGTAAAATCATGTACTTCTTGTAAAGACATATTTAGCATTTTCCATCATTTTCTGGTATTCAAAGTATCAATTGAAAACTAGACGTGCATCGGTACAAACAAATATGTAAAAAAATAACCACTGGATATAATTAGACTGTATCCAAAATTTGCATTATGTACAGTTCTCAACCATGAAAAACACTTTCATGTCTATTTCTCTCTTATGGCCACTATATCTATTAGTATTCAAATAGTTTGACTCGCGTTTTAAATGTGAAATTCGAATAATATTGACATAATTCAGCCAAGTTTTGGGGAATTTTCTTATGTCTAAGACAAAAGGATGATCTTCAAAATATCTCTGATGGCCAGAGAGCGAAACATGAATTATACTTCCACCACTCTGAGTGATGATAAGAAAGAGCAGCCAATTGAATCTCGTGAGCTTGAGACAAGTTAGAACATGTCAGAACAGAAAAAGTCAAACTAATCAATCAAGAGAGAAGAGCTTTAACAAAATGTATGTTTAGATAAAGTGACACAACGATATAAATTTTATTGTATCGCATATGCGATCTGAATGTTTCCCGATTCGAGAATGTTCATAATTTTAAGAAGTTTAAAAATAATTTTTTTTCGCGTGAAAATAGTAAAAATCAAAAATTTAATTCTACTTGCCATATTTTCTGCGAACCACACAATTTTAAATCCTTAGTCAAAAATATTCTTCAAACAATGGATTTTTTTTCGCAATTTGGTATATCAATATTTTTAAAAACTAAAGTTGTTTTTGCATCGCAAATATGAAATCACATCTATTAATTGACATTATCTTAACTTGCAACCTTGCAACTTTTGATAACATAAAACTACGCCATGTATATTGTTGACCCTTAACCATTTTTCAAAGTCGTAACACGAAATGATATTTTTCAAGAATAAAAAATAGTAATAAGACTTCACTATACAATAAACAGAAAGAAAAGCTCGACAGAAATAATTTAACTAAAAAATGCGATGAATAAAAAATAAGTAATTTTCGAGGGTTAATTTATCTGAAACTCTCTCCCTCTTTCTGTTGTTTTCTTAACGGGAACTACTCTGATAAAATAATTTCCCATAATAGAAACAATGCACAATTTTAGGTATTTTTTGTTTTGTATGTATTTTTTATTGTCAACGTATTTTTATTGACAATGTATCTTTGACAATATATATATATAAACTCCTGTTTGTGAAAATTGCAACACCATGAAGGAAACGTCATAATTGAATGAAATTTAATACACAGTTGAGTGGTAGTGGTACAAATAAATGATTAAACTTTCAAAGCAAACAAACAATAACAAGAGATCGAAATCAGTATTTTGTGTAATCACCACGCTCCGCAATAAGTGCTGCTACACGACATGGCATGGAGTCAAGCAAACTTTGAATGTCTGTCTGAGGAAGAGAATTCAATACTGTTTGTATGCGTACCCAAAGTTCGTCTGTAG
>NC_092205.1:57202925-57266131 GCF_043381705.1 Parasteatoda tepidariorum
TTAAAAATAGATTTTGTTTTATTAATTTTCTGAAACTGTATTTTAACGTTCATATGATTAGTAAGAGAAAGAAAACAGTTACCAAGCTATTTTTCTGGAAACCTACGCAAAGAAAAAATTCTGGTAAAATTAGAGTACTGTATGGTAATAACATTTCTGGTTAAAAGAAAAACCCATTTCTGTTTAAAAAAAACGAAAATATACGGTTATTTAAACCATTCGTTGGTCAATTTTTCCCCTTCATATAGTAACAGTTTGCCGGAAATTCTGGTTTTTCAAAATTATAATTCGTATAGCCACAGATTTAGTAAAAAAATGCTACGTTGAAAAGGAGATTTAACCGAATAAATAGTTTTTATGCCACGCTCTACGGTATGATAAAATTACAAAGTTTTACCACATTTATGAAATTTTATCACTTATTATAAAACCATTTATTGTTAACTTTACCAAAATCATTACCAAAGCTACTGGGTTTTTCAAATGTTCCCATTGAGACCAGAAACACGGCAAAGTTTCGAATATTCTGGCAGTTTTAACCATACCTTTTTTTTTTCGAATGTGGCGTTAACAAAGGAAAGAAAATCGATGTCAAGCCATTTTTTCTCGAAATCTATCATGAAACCCTTTCGCTGTTTTTTCAATGCACTGCAGAGCACGTAGCATGATAACACAGCATAGACTTTTTGCAATATAGAACTAGCACCTGATAATTTTTTTAATTCATTTGTTTATTCCTTTATTTCTTGCATTCCCCATTGAATTTGAATTGTGCTAAAGTGAAACAGAAATAGTCAACGCATACAGAAATTTTTTCTTTACTTTTTCTTAACAGTGCTTTGCGTCAATGAATTAAATTGAGCAAACACGTAAATGGAAGCGGAAGCAACCGTCAAAGATATGCTTCTCACAGAATCAATTATATGAAAATCTGAAAAGTTATTAACACGATAAACTCATCATTTATTTAAACATGTATATTATTATTTATTTACACTTTTCAACACAATGATCAAGGCTGTATTCTAAGTGAATTCAGTTTATTATAAGATTTTTGATATAAGAATTACAAATTTATTATACATTTTAAAATTTCAATAGCGTATTAGTACACAATGCCATTAAAATCTCGTGCACCCTTTCCGCGGTTGAAGGCAGATGTAATTCTTCAACTGGTAATCGTAGAAATATTTAGGAACCTGTTGACCTGTTAATTGAAATATTTATATTCCTTTATTTTAGTTACTTTTATGTGTCATTAAACTAATTAACTCACACTGAATACTATTTATTGAATTTAATTAAAACCTGGCTTCATTTTTAATAATCCTATTTAGGAAAAGACAAAGTTTGGAAAAATAGAAGTATTACTTTTCTTTTGTACTTGAACTAAATTGCTACAACTATGAAAAATGCCTATCAATAATTTAAGCACAAAAATGTAAAATTAATAATAAATTAGTTAAAATATTTTAAAATCAAAGAAATCCAAATTGTATATCAGTAAAAAATAAACTGAAAAAAAATTATGCTTTAAAATAAATAAAGAAATATTTTAAAATTAAACGATATAGGTCAAAATTTTTCTTAAAGCAAGATATAACTTACTTTTTTCAAAGGCTATTACATAATTTGCTTTTTTACCTTCAAAGGAATTTCAATTACTCATAATTTTGAAACGCAACATCGTAAAGGAATACTTTAATGAAGAAATATGTAAGCAACTTTCAGTAAATTTGTAAAAGTAAACTGTGCGCCTCTAGAAATAATTTGTAAAATCTCATGCTTTCAGTTGTAGACACCCTTATTTTAAGAGCTCATCGAAAATTTTAATCACTATCACCTTAATTTCACCAATTCAATCACTAAATACTATCATCTTCATTCTTATGACTGATTGTTTTTGACGTGTTATTAACAGAGCAGGAAATTCAATACTATTACTTGAAAACTGATTGAAAAATTCGAAAACGCTTGAAAACTCTCTAGACACATTCCGTTTGAATGCAAGTTCAATGAGAAAAAAAAGTTTGGTCAAAGCTACCAGAATGTGATAAAATTTACCATGTTTCTGACTCAATGGGAACACCAAAAATCTCGGTAAATTTTACAAAAGTGCCGGACAGGTCACCAAGCGGTTAGCATGCCTGACTACGAAGCCAATGGCTGCTGGTTCGAATCTCGCTCAGGGCATGGATGTTTCTCTCTGTGTGTTGTCCTCTATTGTGTGATTGTGGCCCCCTCTCTGAACGGGTATCTGTGGCAGTTTGGTGTGGGTAATGCTGCTCGCCTCCGTGACTTTTTTTTACTGACTTTTTCCGTGAAGTTTTACCAAAGCGCGTTGCTAATTTAATCGGTTTAAGTTCTTTTGGTAAAATTAACAATAAATTATGGTATTTTTATCATGATACCTTTGAGCATGGCATAAAAATAATTCATTCGGTTAAATTTATTTTTCAGCTTTGTATATTTTACTAAATGTGTGGTAATAAGAACTGTAAATTTGATAACCAGAATCTGCGGTAAACCCTAACGATATGAACGGAAAAATTACCTAATGAATGATTTAAATACCGCATATTTTGGTTTTATTAACCAGAATTATGGGTATTTTTTTTACCAGCAATGTGTTACCATACATTACTGTTGCCAGAATTTTTTTTCATGTGCTTTTCCCGAAAATTTATAAAACTAGCACGCACTTGTCCCTATCCCTCATATTCGTTCTTTAAATTCGTTTTTATGCGTGTTTGTTTTAAATACACTTGTATCACGTCAATACTTCTCAAGTGTAAGAAGAATGTTAAACACTATGAGGTTAGATCAATATCTAAATAGTGTTATAAGTCATTATAACTAGCATGCATCTTACAAACATGTTTTTCAAAAGTAAATGGCGAGCGGATGTTCTTAATTGCGATAAAATTAGTTCAAGATTTCTTTTCTTTCGTGTTTGTTTGATATTCTTTAGTTCATGAAGCGTAACACTGAGGAATAACTAGTTGTACGTTGACCTTCACAAATAAGAAACCTTAATTTTTCTAACCTGGTATAAATGTTTTATTAAGTATATACGATTTTCTAAAATATGTTGACAAAATGTAGGGATCCGATCAAATTAAAAGTTATTATCGAATGCTTAGTTGGAAATAAATTGGTAATTAACTTTTTGCATAGTTGAGTAATATAGTAAAAGTTTTATTTCTAATTCATATTTTATATTATTTTGATTTAATGAATGTCTAACTTTGCGCATATTGCTAACAAATTTGGAATTCATCGATCTATAAAATCTTTGAAATTTGCTATATTATTAATTAGTAAAAACTGACTACTGTTTGCAGAGAAAAAAACTTCCGGTAAAATTACCATACTGAATGGAAATAGCATTTTTGATAACAAAAACCATCATTCTGGTTAATAAAACCGAAATATACCGTATTTAGACCATTCATTTTGTAATTTTTCCGCTCATAGGGCAATGGTGTACAGGAAATTTTGATTTTCAAAATAAGAGTTCTTATTACCACACATTGTTCTTTAATATAATTAAAAATATAATACTGAAAAGTAAATTAATAAATAGTTTTTGTGCCATGGTCTAACGTATCATGATAAAATTACCAAATTTTACCACATTTTGCCAATTTTACCTAGTATAAAACTATAGTTTTATTATACATTACTAAAGTGCTTCGATGTAGATCACCGAGCTGCTAGGTGCTTCCAAAAAGTCAGAAACACGGTAAATTTTACCTTATTTCGGTAGTTTTGATTATACTTTATTCTCAGTATAGAAATCAATCCTTCATAAACTTTATAATACAATAGTGATGTTCAGATTCCGATATTCTGTCATGTTATACCACATAATTGTTTTAAGTATATAATTTATGCGTATACTATTTATACCTATTACGATTTGTTTATTTCAGTTTTTCTTTTGTTTATTCATGTAAATATAGAGCTAGACCTAGATTTTAGCTTTGCATAAAATTAAATTATATGATTTATCTATGCTATTTTATTTTTTAACTTAGAAACACTTAATCGATAATATGAAAACAAACTTTATAAACTAGAGAAATATTTGAAATGCAGAAAAAAGACAAACCGATTTTTTAATATTGTTGTGTCAATCCCCTATTTAGTTAATCCCCTACTATTGTTGTGTTAATCCCCTACTGCTTTTACGTGTAAACATTTTTAATTGCGTTAGCTTCTAAGAAAATTAAAATTAAAATCCACGTCCTGTGTATTAGAAGTATTGCTTAAATCTGAAATCTATCGATTAATTCTTAATCTATTACAATGTATCTGTTAGAAACACTTAATCGATAATATGAAAACAAACTTTATAAACTAGAGAAATATTTGAAATGCAGAAAAAAGGCAAATCGATTTTTTAATATTGTTGTGTCAATTCCCTATTTAGTTAATCCCCTACTATTGTTGCGTTAATCCCCTACTCCCTTTACGTGTAAACATTTTTTAATTGCTTTAGCTTGTAAGAAAATTAAAATTAATATCCACGTCCTGTGTATTAGAAGTATTGTTTAAATCTGAAATCTATCGATTAATTCTTAATCTACTACAATGTATCTGTTAAAACTATCTATTAAAATCCTTCTTCGCTTTTTTCCTTACTGACCAGCTTAAATTAAATAAACAGCAACTGAAATCTATAAATATTTCAAATTGGAATGCTTTTTTTAATTTATAAATCAAAACCTATTCCATAAATTAAAGTCCATAAATTAAAGTCCAATTTTTTTATTTTATTTCATTTACTTTTTTTAATAAAAAAGTGGAAAATGTAAGAAGCATTACCTTTTGTATCTTACACGTTTCGTTGCACGCAACGTCAAAATCCTCTTCGTCAGAACTCTAAAAAGAGAATAAAACATACATCAGTAGTTGTGAAAGCAAATTTAATAATAAATAGAGTTCAAAGCAAATAATTTCCAGGAAACAGATTAAATTTACGTTAGAATATCCGACATTTGTGGGCTTAAATAAAATCATGACCTCTATTGATAAGTATTGGAATCATATATAATACGATAAGTAACTTATATTTTTCTGGAAATTTTTAGCAAAAACTGAAAATATTAATATTTTCAATTATATATTCAATTATGTTATTTTTATATTATAAACTTAATGTTATGTGCTACAGTATTTTAACAATGTCTATTTCACTATCTCAACAGCCAATACATATCAAATCTTTAATCAGAAATATTCAAAAAATAGAAAATCCAAGAAAACACCCTTTGAAATAGTGCCCTATCAAATATTCAAAATTGCTCATATGGTTGCTCTATTGTCTTTAATGCGATAAAAGACAATCGCATTCTTTATAATATGGTTTAGAAGCTCCCTAATATATTTTTTTAAATATTTTATAGGTTTAAAAAAATTCATTTTATACTACACAAAAATTGAAAACAAAAAATAAATGATTATATTTTATGTAAGAAAAAGTTTTAAAATAAGACATAAAAAATAAGAAAAAAAATATGCTAAATATGATAAAATAAAAGATATTAAAAATCCTACTTTACGGCGTAAAGAATTTGATAATTCATAACCTCATAAAATCAAAACAACAATCGGATAAATTGTTTTTTAAATTTCGGTATATCAATGCAAAAGTTTACATAGAAAACTTAATTAAAGCTTGCAAATCTATATGAGCTTTTTTACGACGTAATTAACATTGGTCACTGTAATCTTTCTAAAAGTATAATTGTGAAAAAAAACTGTTTTAAATTATAATTTTAAACACTAAAGACTTTCAGAAAAAAATTCAGTTATCATGAACTTCAAGATGCTACTGATCCCTTTATTTAGATTTCAATGAAAACATAACCTAAAGTTTTTTATTATTTATTATTATGTTAAACACACGTAGCCGTAAGGAACCGAAAAATCAGAAAGTGAAATTAGTTTTAGAAAGAAGCTACATAGGCGGTAAGAATTCTTTTGCTTCGTTTGTAAAAACGTCTTTTCTTCGTACGTTTATGAAAATTTATTCTTCCGGGATGTTCGCTAAATTTATTAACCTTAATCAGTCTAATACAGAGAGATGAAAGAACTTTTTAGAGTTATGAAACCTTTTCGCCCAATGAAAATTCTTTGCTTACATAGCATTTTTGAATAATTCTTTTGCAGGCTTAAATAGTCAAATAATTTCGAATTAAAAACTGTAAATATGAATTAATTTATCTGAAATTATTATTAAACAGATGTAGAAGTGAAGCTAATGTTATATTTCATGAATAATGTCTGAACACAGTTTTGAACTGAAAAAAAAACACAAATGCAAAAATTTTCAAATGCTTTTTCTTGAAAATGTGTAGTTTTAATCGAAAATGTCACAAAAGTTTGAGACACAACGCCAAATTCCAGTAAATAAAAAAATATAATATATTATATTATATTATATTATATATTAAATTATATNATATTATATTATATTATATTATATTACATTACATTACATTACATTATAATATAATATAATATAAAAGTAAGGGAAATTCCAAGAAATAGTTTTTATTCTTAAAATTATATTTACTAAAATATTTCATTAATACAATTAAACAGTAGTATTTCATTGACATTGTTAAAAATACTTTTAAACAAAATCCTTCCCTTATATATGTAAGCAAAAAATTTCTACAAAATACGGAAATATCTAATATTTGATAAAATAATCACAATATTTAGTTTAGATTAATTTCGATCAAAAAATTAACATGCATCTCAACAATAACAATTGAACCATATCGATATTTTTACAAAATTTAATTAATCATAAAAAATTCATAAATAAATCAATAAAAAGATGACAAATAAAATACTACACATTAAATTAATAAAACATAACAGAAAAATAAATAATATATTTCGTAAATTAACACAAACGTAACAAATGAATTAATTAACTTGTTAATAAACTATGAAAACATTTTTAAATAATGAAACTTATTTACTTATTTAAACTGCAATTACGATTAAAAGAAGTTGTACTAAAATCTAGCCTGCTGAGCAAAAAACAAAACTATCTTTGTTGCGTGAATGCTGAAATTTATTGAAATTGGAAATAATCTTAATTAAAGCAAAAATATGTATATGTCATAAATTATTCCTGGCCCAATTTTGTTATTTTGTTAATCCCACTTTCGGAATTATCCGGTACTTTCAAGTTCTTGACCAAGAATTTCTCATATTTTTTTTAAAGAATTTCCTTGCATTTTTCCCCAGTTAATCAAGAATTTATGGTAATTAAGAATTTCCCCCCCTATATTTTAAAATTGCAATAAACAAAATGGAATAAACTTTAATTATAAATTTCCTTATGTACTTTTTTCCTAAATATTTTATTTTTGTTGAAATAAAATAACATCATATGTTTTATGAGATGTATTTTGTGATCATATAAAATACAACATGATGCAAGAGTTTTAGTATGGATTCTTTATTCCGTTTGCCATTTAAAGAACAATAGGTGTGTAGCCATAACAATATTCAGTCGACAGTTATTTCGTGGGAAGAGAGAGGTTTTTTGTTATCGAGCTGCATCAATTGCAGGCCTGAGACAATTTTGTCTCTCAGCTTTTTTTTAACACTTTGGTAGATGATTATATTGATGTAACAAGAACTTTGCGAAAGTGGAAGTGATAACGATTTCTAAAAGAAAAATGATACTTTCAAAATTAAAATGTTACGCCATAATAAAATCTTTGTTGCTACGAAAATCGTGATGTTTTGATGTAAAGTATAATTTTAAGATATCCAGAGATTTTTAGCTCTAAAAATTACCTAATTGCATTAAAATATTATACATATATGTTTGTTTTTCAAATACAATAAATATAATACAATTACTTTAGATGTAAAATATGTTTTAAGTTACCCAAAATGATAAAAAAAGGCCATATTATAGGTAATTTTAAAGTAAAAAATAAATATTTGATTTTTATGTTGTCATTATTTTTAAAGAATGAAAGTGACATTTTAATAATTTACCTCTAACTTAAAATAACCCTTTTTAGGACCTGCAAAAAAATTTTGCACGTGTGTGTTCCATGTATGAACCATATATGAACATAGTTTGTTAATAAGTCAAACATAATTAATACAACCTGACAGGAAGCAAAAGGCATATGTAATTTTTTTTAAGAAGTTAGCTTTCATTTTAATTTTTATGCAGGTATATCTGAAGGTAAGGTGTTTCTAACGTGCGAGTGTTCTAAGGTGTAATAATAGGAGCTAAAATTTAAACAATTTTCTGCAATACAAATTAACCAAATGATTCGGAAACAGTTTTGCATCAATTAAAGTGCATGCAAACAAATAAATTGATTTTATTTTAAAAATAAATAACTTTTGCAATATTTACGTTAATCATAGATAAATATAAAATTAATGGCAAAAATATGTGAGAAATTTTCTTTTTTCTATGTTTAATAATTCTTCTATACGAACTTCTATTCGTGTTTTTCAAATCCTTTTTTTTAAATTAATCTACTGAGTAACCAATGAGACATTTATGACAGGTTAATAATAGCTTTAAGTATTTTTTTCTTCCTTTTGCTCTTTAATTTGCGCTAAAAAATTTATTTTATAAATTTTTTTTAAAAAAAAAAGTTAATTTTTAATTTGAAAAAGAAATTGTTCAATGAAAAACATCTTTCGTACTTCTGCGTCTGAGTGATTCTTTGGTTTTTTCTTGCACGCGATGCATAAAATTAAAAATTATATATATATATTACTTAAATATCTTAACACCTAATATAAGGAGATAATTTTTTTCTCTTCATAATCACAAAAGAACCTTCGCAGAATTATAATTTCTAATTACCCATGTGTCGTGCAATCAGAAAGCTATTCACATACATAATCGAAATGATTTCATTATCCATTCTGATTTAAAAATTGCAAAACATGCTGGTCTAAAAAAATCTTAACGAGATTAATATACCTGCAAATTTACTTGATTTCTAAACGGTACTGTTATACTAATGAAATTTTGGGACTGATAAATATTACTGTAATAAAATATTTAAACAAACCACTAATAAGAAATCAATTATTAAAGTAATATTCATGTATCAATAACTTAGGGAGGGAGTAGAACTTAAAAATGAACTTGATATTTTTGAAACAAAAAATTTATATTTTGCGTCTGCTATAGACGCAAATGTTATGCAATAGATATCTTTTATAAAGATATCTATTGCATGTAAAAGATACCTTAGCACCAAGTTTCAAAAAATATTTTTAAAAATTCATGGAGAAGGTAATTAAAATGCACTCTTATAATTATTATTTGCACTTTTTTTATATTTTAGTCAAAAATATATATAGTATGTAGAACAATCGCTACATTAAAAATTTACTAAAATGTACGATTCCGTAAAAACCGAGATTATGTTTTTAGTATAAAAGCAATTTTTTTGCTGGAATTGTAAATTTTAAGGCTATAGTGGTCTCTGAATAAGTTTTTCCTTAAAAATTAATGTTACATTGCTGTAACTTGTAGGGATTGTTTATATTTAGATAAAGAACATAAAATAATTTGATACATAATTCATGCTATAACATGAAAAATTTAAATTTCTTCAAAAAAATTTTCGATTTTTTTTAAAGTTTAAATGAGCTTCTTGCATTAAATTTTTACTTAAATTTAAAAATTATTTATTATTTTCAATTTTATTTACATTTCGCTTCGAATTGCAGGGAAAAAATTTACACATTTTTCTACTTATTTCCATAGAGAGTAGAAAAAGCAAGTTCTGGCAACAACAAAAAAAAATAAAATAAAATAAAACATGAAAATCGTTCCTCTATGAATGACTATAAAATATGTTGTGGCACCTTATTTCGCAATTTTTTCTCCTCAAGTTTTTTTTTATTCTTTAGAGAGTGTGTCAAAAAAATTTCATGGAATTATAGCACATGGAACTATTCCAATTTTCATTTCGATGCAAAATTTTTGTTTTGCGAAACACAACACAAAACACTCACAATAACAAGTTTTTGCAATAAAAAAGCAAAATAACGTTAATATTGGCAAATGTTTTACAAACTCTTACGATTTTAATAATTAATATGCGTTTTTATATCATTTAATTAATGTGAAATGGGCAAAATTAGAAAATCGATTTCTCGAGAGATTTTCACGATCTTGGGGGTCCATTGTAGCCTTAAAACGACATCCCAACTTTTAATTAAAACATTTTATAAGCAAAAGAATGCACCAAAGCAAATTGGTCATATATTACACATAACTTTAACTTCACTAGATATGTTTATAAATAGAAGCCTTTATTGTTAATTAAGAACCAATAAAGATTCCTTAGTTCCTAATCTTAATTTCATGAAGCCTATTGTATGGACTAAGTGATCATTAACAATTTATATGTTTCTTACGTGCAACGTAAAGAGGAGAGCTTCATCAACATATTTAACTTCGAAGTAGCCCAATAAAAAGGACTACCAGTAATTTTATTTCATGAATCATACATTTGAATGATCTTAATGATCAGATTTCAATTACATGTCACTAATAAGCTTTCTTGATTTAAACTTAATTTTCCAATTAGAAGAATCCTACATTGATCTTAATATTGATTAAAATGAATTTAAACACAAGTTATGTGTTTTTATGACCGTCAAGAAATATAAGTTAAAAAGTTCTGAATGCATAATAAGATTTTTATGAAATTATAGGATTATAATATCCCTTCGTAAATTAAAACTATTTTTAACGAGTATCTTCAAGGGGAAATCGTAATTTTTTTTTATTGCTGCACTGCAAAAATTACGTTTCAGAATACGGTATAAAATTCCGACACTTTGGGTTCATCATCTGTAAAACCCATTTTACCCCAAAATGGATTTTTACCGTAAAATATTATATCCAAATTTTCACAGTAATATTTATTTAGTCGGAGTGATTCAGTAATTTCACGGTGGTTATTTCAGTAAAAATTACGATATACCAGATTTTTTGTTCCGTAGTATATATTCTGGTAAAAGAGGATTTTACGGTAAAAAGTACGGGCACCCTGAGTATCGGTATTTCTTACCATAATTTGATCAGGAATATTTTTTACAGTGTGTATCTCCAAATTCCTGGATTTACACTGTATACAAAGCAATGTTATAAATTTTTAGCATAATGCACTTTTATGCTATTTCTGCACCTGATCGATTCAACTTAAATATTTTCTTTCAACTACAAAAGACCAATTTGATTTTTACCTACTTCGATTACATGCTTTAAAAATATTCTAACCTTTTCCTTTTATACATTTTCGAGTTTATGAGGGAATAAAAATATTAAAACTCTTTTGTTCTCCAAACATTTAAATTTTTGTCCGTAACTGAATTACAATTAAAATAAGTTGGTAAGTGCAAAAAGCAGGACTAGCTTCTTTAGTATATAAAACTAAATAATATTTCAATTCTTATCTAGTTTAATATCATTTTTAAAAAAAGATAATTTTACATCATAATTTTATTCTTTGTCCCAACATAAAATTCGATTATAGTGTGTTTAATTTTAAAACAAACATATATTTATAAACTTGGTAAACTACAATCAGAATGAACAATTATTTGATGAACTATAAAAATTTAAAGCAATTTAAAATAGAGCATTAAAAATCGATTTCGATTTTATCATTTCTAAAAATTAAATTTTTTAATGTCCGTAAATTTTAAGTGACCAGACTTTAAAAATATTAATTACAGCTTCTTTTTTGTCTAATTTTCAAATATAAGTATTTTATTCATGCAAGTTATGCATTAAAAAATAAGGTAAATGATTTTTATTTTAAGCTTTTATTTAAAATAATCAGAAATTTTAGATAGGTGATGTGTTCATGAGATTTATTCAACTGAGTTCAGCATAACTTTAAAAGTTAAGTTCAGCATATTTTTATAAATATTTTTAATGGCAAGTTCGTTTATACCTTGATATTAGAAGAAGATAACATAATAAAAAAGTCGGAGATTACGATAACTGTTTACTTACTGCGTCAATTTGCAATTTTTTTTTTTTTTTTTTTTTTTGAGACAGGGTCTCACTTTCTTGCCCAGGCTGNTTTTTTTTTTTTTTTTTTGATGTGCGTAAATTATAGTATAAGTGACTGCAAAAGTGAACTTCATATGCGTCGTAGTTGAATTCAGCACATAGTCAAAAAAATAAGTTAGGACCCGATTTAGGGAACACCTGTTTACCAAATTATCGTGATTGATTTAACAGTTTTATTTCAATTAAAGGAGGAAATCACCTCTGTTTAATGAATAATCGAACCGAAATTTTTGAATTTTTTCAATAGCCGAAAAAATCTTTCCTGCCGATATAAAAAATTTTTTCGAATTTTTGATAACTTTGGATGTTTATGGAAATACAAAAGGAGAAAAAGTTCATTTGTTTTTTTGTCACTGTGTAGTTTCTTAGAGCTGTTGAATTAAGTATAGAGAAAAAATTTCTTGCAAAATTACCGTACTGTATAGTAATAACATTTCTAATAATGAAAAATTAAAAAAAAAAAACGAAAAACATAATTCTGGTTAATGAAACTAAAATATGCGGTATTTAAATTATTCATTTTGCTATTTTTCTGCTCTTATGGTAACGGTTTACAAGAAATTCTGGTTTTCAAAATTATAATTCTTATTACCACACATAAAAACACAAAACTGAAAAGCAAATTTAACCAAATAAATAGTTTCTATGCCATTCTCTACCATGATAAATTACCAAATTTCATCACATATTATTTAACTATACAGTTAATTTCAACAAAATCATAACCAAAGTGTTTCGGTAAAAATTACCGAGCTTTTTAATGTTCCCATAGAGCTAGAAACACGGTAAATTTTACCACATTCTGGTGGTTTTGACCATAATTTTTTTCTCAGTGAGTACTTGAAGCACTGTTTTGTTTCTGATATAACCCCCAATTTAAAGAATAAAATTTTCAGTTTCATGAACTTTAAGTATGTTCCCATGCTATATAAATTATTTAGATATGATTGATACCATTTTCTTGTTGATTGTTAAAGTTTAGCGCTAATCAATGCTGGAATATTTATTTCCCGATATATCACGATATATTCGTCCATATTTTCGTTACTCAAATAAAATGCATCAATACTCAAACTAATATTGCATTTGATAACAATCATTATCAGCAATGATCACGATATTAACGTATTAAGTTGCGTACTCGCTATGATCATCATAGTTGTTGGGAATTATAGTGTCGACAATACTCGTATCATATTCGATATTGATCGCAAAATTATCGTGGTCAAAATTTATTATATATTCAATATTTATTATATATTCAATACTTGTCATATGGTAAATATATTTTAAAATATAGTTGTCGTGACAATGAAAAAAAGATAAAAAGATCAGCCTTTTACTGAGTTCTATTTGGGACTATATTATAATTTTTCCGATGCAAGAAAAATTGACATAAAAGGATTGTGCTATACTTTGTAAAATTCAACTTGTATACAGTTTTATCATTTATTGATATTTCTTTAGCAAGGTTTACTGTAAACACTATCCCAAAGCATATATAGATTCTTCTAATATTCGAAACTCCAAGATAAAAATCTTTATTTCCTAATAAATCATAATCATGCTTGTAGCAGCCGACCTTATGGGCTTATCAGATCCCGGGCCCTTATGGGCAACGACCTATACCCATAAACAATAATGGCGTCGACACCCCTTATCATATTAAGTTAAATTTTTTCTTCACATTCTTTACAAAATACAGACGAATATCATTCCTCTTATGGCTTCATTCTTTTTCATCATTTAAACGAGTACTTTTTGCTTTGTTATTTGTTTCTCTTTCTTCGCCAACATTTAATCCAAATTATCTCAGTAATTACTCAAATAGGGAAGGCGTGTTTATGTTTTGTTAGAAAATGGCCAAGTAAAATGTATACATTTTTTGGAAAATCGATAGGGATAAGCGATGGCATCGGTTGATGAGTTTAATAAATTATGGTCTTCATCTGTCAATGGTTTCTTTATTTAATCATTGAAATTTTTATAAGAAAAAAGTTTAATATTTTTATTTATTGTTTAATAACATACTGCAAGCTTTCTTTTACATGATAAGAAACTCTCTCAGCCAACTGTCTACAATTTTTGAGCCAAGCTCTCAGAGACTCTTATGTTCATATTATGGTTGTTATGAAAAAGAGCGACAATATTTTCTGGAACGTTTTGTATTCAACATATTCATTAGTGTTTCATGAAAAAACTAAGATAATTATAAGGAACTATTGCACTATAATAATTATAATGACGAAAATATGTACTTTAATTGCATTTGATACTGCTTTTTAATGATTTTTTTTCATAGAAATGTAAAAATACTTATGAAATTAGGTTAGATTAGTAAATGTAAAAACTGTATCATATTTCCTTTTAAGATAAAGACACAAATGAAAAAAAGAACTAAGTTAATCCAAAATTAATTATGAATTTAATACTTGGATGTAGATAAAATAAAATAAACAATTGAAATTATTACAACGATTCCTTATAAATTTTTATTAATAAAGATAAGCATTTTTTTTAAAAAATTTCCTGTACAAAAAATTTAACTTTCAAGCATTTTTTAGATTTTTAGTAATTTCAAAAAGAATTTCATAAAATTGCAAAAATCAATTTAAAAAGAGTTAACACCATATAAATGTAGAAAAATATAAATTATTTTAATAATCTTTTTTCGGTAAGCTTAATGCATCAAAAACTATTTGTGATAATCATTTAAATACAAACTTAGCAGTTTGTATACACTTTGCATGCAATAAATAAGCCCGAAAGTTATTTAGAATATGACCATGACTACAGCAAACTTCAACAAATTTTATGAAGAACTTTTTTATTCTATTAAATTCAGTTAAATTCAACTTTTTTCTCAACTTAACACTTGAGAATTTTCTCAGATTGTCTTGATAAGTTATTAAAAAACATAATTAAAGAAATTTTGTTTACATGCATAACATATTTCATTAAACTCGTTGGTGTTGGTAATGAAAACTAAACTTCATAGCAATAAATGAGAATAATAGTTGTATAAATTATAATAGTGACTTCATTTATTTTTATAAAATAATTTCAAAATTCAAAACATTGCACCCTCAAAATTTAAGTTTTACTTTTTTACCGCAACTACTTAATGCATCTTTTTAAAAAATTTACTCTTTCATATTACAATTCTTATAATCCAACTACCTAATAAGAAAACAAATATAATATATAAACTTTCGCAAATAATTTGAATATTTTTAACAATAAGCGTTTTCGTAAGTAAATTTTATAATGTCTGAAAAATGCTTAGTTCTTTGCATAATTAAGTTGTAATTTTTTTTCAACCAAATAAACACAAAAATTCCATTTGCAAACAAAATACTCTCAATACTGATGCTCATTCATTTGATAAATGGACATTTTTAGATGTATTCCAATATATATGCATTCAAATTATCTGATTATAAATAGCACAATTTTGTCGTATTCAAAGGAAATTTCGCAGAACTTTTAAAGGTCACCAACACATTATTTCCAGACAATTGTAGTGTAAGGGAGTAAAGTTCATTGGTTTAAAAACAGTTCGTTGATGAATGTAATAGAAGGGGATCATATTTACCAACAGTAAAAAGTCGGGAGGGGGCATTATTGACCCAACTCCATCCGGTTTAACATGCCCCATATCATAACTGGATGGGGACCCTTTCATGATAACGCGAGTAAAAATTTCGAGACATAATTTCTGTTAAATATATATGAATAAAGAGATCTTGGAACAATTCTTTAACGATTGAAGTTTATTGACGTAATGAAATGAAATGAATATTCATAAACAAAATTAAATTTTTATATTAATTACATATTTGACAAAGCTTGTTTTACAACTATAAAAGCGACGATTATTTTAAATAAATATATAGATAAAAAGAGGATGAACCTTTTTTTGGTAATCCAAATCCACTGACACAAAGAACTTATAGTTAAAAAATTAAGGGGACACTAGACGTTTAAAACAAAAAAGTGCAATTTTTATTCAATTATCTTCAAATTTTAACAGAAAAAATTAGTTTTAAAGTTACAGCTGAAAGTATGGTTCTTCATAGTTGATATTGAAAAATTGCTGACCGGCCTGAGTAGGGGTCAGGGAACTGCCCTCACATCAGTAAGGTTTGGTGTTCGAATACCGGGCAGGGCATGGATGTTCTTTCATTCGCTGTGCTATAAATATTTAAAAAGTTCCTTGCAATCAAAATTTAATTTTTTTGATAAATTTTTACTTAATTAAATGCTTATAAGTACTTAAATGAAGTGGCTTTGGCAACCGTATCAAAATATATTAAGGTATTAAATTTTTATTTTACCACCAAAACTTTTTTTGAAAAATACGTTTCAATTATGCTTGTTCAATTATTAAAAATTTTAGTTAAGACATTGAGTTAATCAAATTTATTTAAAACCATACAAGACACGTCGAAGAATATTTGAAATTTTCTTATGGTAGTAAAAGAAAAACTGGTGAGCAAGGAACGTTTCGAAGCAGTGAGAATATTGAAAAATTTCATAACGAGAAAAAGCATCTTTGTCAACGAGAACTAACGTATTGATGCGTGGATCTTTATATATTCATAATCTTATAATTCGGTAAGGAAAACTCCGATTCAGACACGGTTTGTCGCACATTATTAGTAAAGTGTGAGTTTTTTTAATGGACCAAATAATGAATTTTTGAAGGATTTTTCTTATTCTGAATGCCCAGTATCTCCTCAATCGAAAGATGAAACAGGTTGATTCATACGAACTAAATTTTTAACTATTGCTTAATAATCAAATTTAAAGTTCTAATATATTCATAGAAGAAAAGAAATAGAAGAAAAGAAACAAATGAAAAAATAAGCTACTTTAAAAATAAATATAAATAATAATTTCAAAATAAATTGAATTATCATAAATTGAATAATTAAATTTATAAATAATTGAATTATCGAAAAAAATATTCATAAAAAATTTAAAAATAAATAAGAAATAAATTAACTTTTAAGAAAAAAATACATAATCACTCGTGAAAAAATAAGCTACTTTAAAAATAAATATAAATAATAATTTTAAAATAAATTTAATTATCATAAATTGAATAATTGAATTTATAAATAATTTAATTATCGAAAAAAATATTCGTAAAAAATTTAAAAATAAATAAGAAATAAATTAACTTTTGAAAAAAAAAAATACATAATCACTCGTGAAAATAACTAATTTGAAATTAATATTCATTGAAAAAAGAAACGAATGAATAAACAAATTTAAAAATAAAATAAATAATTATGAAAACAACTTTAAAAATTAAAAATAACTAAACAATCAAAAAATATTCATTGAAAATTCAAAAAATTAATGAGAAATAAACTAATTTATATTTAAAAAACAAAACATAAACACACGTGAAAAATACTCCGTCGAAATTAAAAGCAATTAAATTTTAAAATAATAATGATGAATGAGGGGGAAAAAATTAAAATGACTCGTACAGAATCTGCAGATCGACAAAACAGAAGCAAAGAAAGGTATCGATACCCTGAAACAATGATTGATATTCAATCGGGGGTTTTGGGTGGGTCGTAGCTAATGTAATGAGGATGTAACATATGAGCAAAAGGGAAGTGCTTAGACAATCAGAGCATCCTGTTTCAAGACGGGAAATCTCTTCACACACCTTTGACATTGGGGAATTCACTAAAAAATATATATATATACTATACGTCGCACTCACAGAGAAAAAAAAATCAAAACAATTCTCCAAAAAACCGCGAAATTTAAGATGCGATGACACCATGCTTTGTATGTTTACCGGGCGAAAACCAGTTTGGCCGTTTCGTGTTACGTTTAATGGCGTAATACTTCACAAACCAAAAAAGAAAAAAAAAAAGTTAATAACTAAGAGTTTTCATTAAATATTTTTCTATTGTAGACCTTCGTTTACGGTTGAAGAAATTATGGTTTATGAGAAATGGAATGTGAATTAGATGAAAGGAGGTTTTTAAATCTTACGAAATAGAGTTGTAAACACTCAAGCAGTAGTAGTCATGTAAAAACTTTTATATAATTTTCAAATAAAAATATTGATGTTTAAATACATCAGTTCGTATTGGTCTTGTACAAACATATTGATATGCATACAACATTTTTTTTGTATTTTAATAAGTTATTTAGCAGTTAATATTTTTAAATCAATATAGTTTTAAAATAAAAGTGAATTCTGTGTATAGGAAAGTTTAGGGTAGTCATGCAAAATTGTATTGATTTGTATCGTTTCAAAGTGAAAGTATTATAATTTGAATAAGTAGGTTCGTAATTGTCGTTTCAAAACATTTTGATTTGTGTTTTTTTAAATAACTGAGTTAATTTTGTTATTAAATAAATTCATAGTAGTCATAAAAACATTTTTATTTTTATGTAATTTTAAAATAAAAATATTCTTTTTTTGAATAAGTGAATTTGCGCTAGACATAAAAAATATTTATTTGTTTATCATAGTATTATTATTCTAATTAGTTTATAGCAGTCAGATAATAGCATACCAATTGATTTTAAACTAAAAGTATTTAGTGTTCTATGAATATGTAAGTTCATGATAGTTAGGCAAAATTATATTAATTCTTAAAAATTTTAAAAATAAAAGTATTATTATTTCACAATTTAAGTTCATAGCAATCACACTAAACCATATTGATTTAAAGTTTATATGGTTATTATTCGTTGTATAGTTTTTTAGTGTTTATTAGTATGTGCAAATATCATTAACATAGCAAACATGCAAAGCTATTTTGAAAAATCTTTTCCTGTTTTGGATTTTCTGAACATACACGGACGGACTCATAATACTAGTCTAGTCTATAGGCTAGACCAGTTAGGCTTAATTATTGACTAGACCAATCTCTCTTGTTTGATGTTTAAATCTTAAATATAGACGAAAAAACTCTTTCGTAAATTCGCGATCTTATTTGAATCCGTGAATGATATTTCTTCAAAATCACCTTCTTTGAGTTTTTGCCTTTTTAAAACAATTTTAAATTCGTTATTATTTTACTTGGAAACAAATTATTGATCTCTAATCCCAGAATCTTCATGAACTCTTCTGCATATTTGTTTCATTTTCTCTGTTTTTCTCCATTTTGTTTCTGAATTATGCATAGTATCTATTTTATTTCAGTTTTGTTACCTTGTGTATAGTGCGCAAAAAAAAAAGGATCATCCTGAATAATTTTTGATCTAATGATCGGATGTTCACCTTCTAGGACTCAATCGTAAAGGCTCGAAGGGTTGACTTCAAATCTGCTAATTAATAAGTGCAGACGATATTTCCAATTACGAAATCAGACACAAAAATGCTCTTTTTTTGAATAAAAATACCTTTTTTTCGACGGATACTGATTTTTGACCCCCTAAATGTAGGGGTTATAGCTGCAATCTGTGAAATATGATCCCAATAGTTTGGTCAAGACAACTCTCAAAAAGTTTGACCCTTTAATGTCAATTTTACTTTTTACGTGTTTCGCTATATCTCGAAAACTCTTTAAGCGAATCAAAAAAAAATTTGCACACAATTATAAAATTCATTTGACAAAAGATATTTCCATGCAAAAAACAATCTTTATTAAATATTTATCATTTTTTATTATTTCATTTATTAATAATTTTTAAATTGTAAGGTATACAATTTCTTGCACCTTTTCAAGAATACAATTTTACACAGCAAATTAAAATATTTGAGCGAAATCGGTCGAATAGTTCATGAAAAATCGAATTTTAAATATCTTACTTTTTCGAAATTCAATTCAGCCGATTTTGCCATATAAAATTGTATTCTTTAAAATGATGCAGAAAATTATATACCTTACAATTCAAAATTTTCTCGACCATTATTGGATAAAATAATAAAAAATTGTAAATATTTAATAAAGGTTTTTTTTGCATGGATTTTTTTGCGAATTTTATAATTGTGTGCAAAAACTTTTCAAGTGACTTAAAACGCTTTCGATTTATAGCGAAATATGCAAAAAGTAAAATACCATTAAGGGGTCAAAACTTCGGACCGCTCTCCTGACCAAACTATTGGGACCATATTTCTCAGATTGTGGCTACCCCTATATTTTGGGGTGAGAAATATAGGGTATTATAGAATGTTTATTCAGAGAAAGTACACTTTTGTGTCTGATTTTGTTACTTAAAATATCATCTGTACTTATTAATTAGCATATTTGAAATCACCCCTTCGATCCATGAAGTCCTGAAATGTGATGGTCTGATCATTAGATCAAAAGTTATTCAGATTGGTCTTTTTTTGTGCACTGTACATCATAGTGATTTTTTTTATCCAGGCGCAGGTGTGGGTTAGTCGAAATCGGCACTTACGAAATTCCGCATTCACTCGATCAATCTGAAAATCTGTCACTTAAGTAATTTGTTAAATAATCTAATTAAATATGTTTGAACACCTTGTCCTATCATTGCAAATGTAGTAGTGACATGAAAAGTCAGGGGAAAAAATGTTTTTTTTCTTTAGCAAAAAGTTAAAGTCACGAGGAGTTTTTTTCCTTCCAAAAATGCGAAACCTGCGATGTTATAAAAATTAATTTTTTATCTTCTCTTTCTTTATCTCTGGTCCAGAGTTTCACCCACCTTTATAGATCAAAATTTCTAAACCCCTCACAGAAAGAAAGGCCTGACTACGCCGTAGATTCCAAAGGAAGATTTTGTTATTATTTTCTATCTCGCTTATAAGGAACAACTCTAATAATCACTTAAGAACTCTTTTGGCTCTATTTCAGTGTAAAAAAAAACCTAGAAAAGGATAATCTTTTGTTCAGAGATGCATTCTTTGACGATGCGTAATTGAATTGCGAGCCTTAAAGGTCATACTGATCGGCAATTTTAAGAGATCCTATTGCTTTCAATCATCTTTCATTCCCGATCATGATGGCGTGTGTCATCGGCAATTGAAGAAAAATAGAAAGCAACAATGAATGTTTTGAAGTGTTGAAGAAGAAAAACTAAGTTTAAGTATCAAGTGTTTTAGGAAAAAACAGATATTAGGAACAAAAACTAATAAATGTGTTAGACAAATTATGTCGATTTCTTTTGTTTACATTTCATTTCATGGCTTGCAATGGTGCCAGATAAAATGTGTGCTTTATTAGTTCTTCCAAGGAAACAAGATAATTTGTTTCCAACAAGCTTAAAAACTAATAAAAAATTTTGCTGAAAGATGGCGCTGTTGATAAAAGCAATGAAATAACATTAACCACCATTTGCATTAAAATTGTGGAGCATTCTGAAGACAAAATTAATAGACATTCATGCACATATCTCTGATAGAATGGTGAAAAATACAACAGAAAACAATGTTGTCAAAACAGCTGAAACATCCACCTATTGACGAGCTTTGTTATTAATTAAAAAATGCATTCAAAAAAAGCTTCTTCGATTTCCTGTGGTCAAACGTAGCTAACCTTACAATTTTATATCCTTCCATTTTTCATTAATAGATTTTCCAAATTATATAATTTGAGATATCCGATAGCTGAGATGCAGAAAAATTAAATAATTATTTATGCAAACAAGAATGAGTTGAAACAATACCAAATAAAATTCTGGTGGGGAAAAATGCTTTTCAAATGGTACATCTAAAGTAAAGAATCAAATTTTAATCATTAGAATCACTAAGTTAAAAAATCTAAAACTGAAGAATATCATCCTAATAATTGAAGTAAAAAAAAGCAGCGAAAAGTTGAACTTAGAAGTTACTTTTAGTTTATACATAATAGGTATGCGAAGAAGAATGGAAAATAGGAACTCACAAAATTCTATAGCATGCATATCTAAAGGTAATGTCCTATAAAAATAATGCCCGATGGTTCATTTATTTTAAACTTAACTTAATAATGATGGTTTTTTATTTCTTTATTTATTTAAATTGTACGATATAAGTAGTTTTGATAAAAAAAAAATTTAACGAATACATAATATACAATAGTGTAAAAAGTTCGTGACTACTAAATTTGTGAATTGTAGTACAAAGGTAACAAAATAAGACAAAAAATTGTGCTTAAACTTTTCAATAATTTCAGTCTTCTAAGACAGATACATCATTCAAAAAAGCACTCAGCAAACTAACTGCTAATGTTGTTATTTTTTGTAATTTTACTCCGTTTAGACGATATTAGTAAACTATTTATTAATTACTTAGAGTACTAATTTTAAATTAAGGCAATTTTGCTTCTAAAAAAGTCCATTTTTAACTACTTATAGACCAATATATTTAACATACTGAAAATATCATAAAAATTAACATGTTACGCTTAGTACTTGGTTATAAGATAAGGCAAATAGTTATAGTACCGGTTAGGGATGAGAATACATCAAAAATTATTATGGAAAGGTTCAATTAAATAATATTTAAAAAACTTTCAGAAGTGTCTGAATTCAAAAATAATGAAAAAATAAACACCCATCCCATTAAAAACACCAAAATCTTTATCGTATTTCACCAAAAATATAATTAAGCTACTTATTTTGTTTATAGCATAATCTATCATACAAAGTTCATAAGTTCAAAGTTCAGTTCCCCATGACAAAATTTTTTATGCTGTTATCATTAAGTTGCTTTGAACTAAAGCATCCCTCAGAAACTGAAACAAATCAGTTAAAATCTTCAACTAGTCTAAGTAATTTAATACAATTGTTTAACTTTTTTCTTTAAAAACTGCAATTTAGAGTTTTCTTATCAAGATTTTTTATCAGGATTTATTTTATCAGTAAGCATTTAATAATTTTAACAATTAAAAATTAAGAAATCAGAATCTATTTGCTTTAATAGTTCTCAGTAAAGATTAAACCTCATTTTAATATTTCACTTTATGTAATATTTAAATAGTTTCAATATAAGTAGAAAACGCTTTAATAACATACAGAGTATTGATTAATTTATAACATTCATAAACTTCGCAATATTTAAAGTTTGTAGCTTAATTAAATTTTCCCAGAATTACTCTTCTTACACTTATTTTACAGAATAAGAAAAACCAGACTACTGAAAAAATAAATTATGTAAATTTTAAATATATTAAGTTTCAATGAAAATATTTTTCAGCAAAAATATATCTTTACTGAATCAACAAATCAAGTAAGTAGTGCCAGATTTTGAAGTTTTAAAGATATGCTAATGTAATTTGTTTTTATAAGATAAGTATAAAATGCATTAACTTTTAATTAATTTTTGCAACTCTCTGTTGAACTGAAAAATCTCTCATGAGGTTATAAAACTCCTCTATTATTTAATTCCTTTTAATACTTCTCCCGTTAATATAAACTACCTAATAATATTACAATGTAGTATATAATTAATAAAATAATTAATTAATTAGATACATAATAAATATAAAAATAATTTTTCAATACTATATATAATGAAATAAATAAATATACCATCAACAAAATGACTATAAAAAATGGGGAACATAAAACAAAAATTGACATTTTAAAAAATTAAGAGAAAAATTAATTCTACATTAAAAATGCTTATTAATGGCAAAAATTGTTTTTTTAAATAAAAATAATAATTAATTAATAATTTATTTTATGCTTATAATATTCTCGAAATATTTAAAAAAAATTTTGCACAATATAATATAATAGGACAATAATGGTTAAATATGTAAATATCTTTATTAATATGGTTATGTAGTGCGGTTATACTGCTAGAGGTACAATAGAAGGTTATGCTGCTAATACCCATACAAATNGAGAGAGAAAGAAACATCCAAGAACCTTTCTGATGCAAGGACAGTTCCCTGCCCCCTACACAGACTGGTCGGCAGTATCTTTATTAATATGGTTATGTGGTGCGGTTATACTGCTGGAGGTACAATAGAAAGTTATGCTGCTAATACCCATACAAATTTACATCAGCAATAAGAGTATTTAGGCACTTAAAAATACAAAAAGGTGAAAAAAGTCAGTTCGTAAAATTAATGTTGAATGGAATTAATGTGAATAAGGTTTGAAAAATATCTCTAAATAACGTAAAACACAATTGTCTTACAAATATGAACTCACCATTTTCTTATAATAGTATACTTTTAATCTTAAAAGTTATTTTAAAAAATGATTACTTAGAAAAACTACTTATGTTTACTTATAGATCTTAATAGAATCATAGGGGAATTATTTAATAGTGGGAAGAATGGGCTCAAGATTAAACAAACAGAATTCTTTTTAGTATATATATACATTTTTAAGTGAATATTTTTAACTTTCGTAAAAAAAACAACTTTACAACAAGAAACAACAATTAATAAGCAGCATTCATCAGGGTTGGCGGGCGACAGCGAAAAGGGGACTTAGCCCCCTAGTGAGTATTTAAAAAGTTTAAATGACATTATATTTCCCTTTATCTCCAAAATCTTCTCCTTTTTTTTATTTCAAAAAAAAAAATTTATGAAAAGTAATTTTAAAAAATTTTTTTAAAAGAATCATCTTTATCACATTACTTTTAACAATACAAATTGAGAAAAGCGAGGTGTAGTCCATATATGTCACGAGACCCGATAATGAGAAAATAATCAGATAGATATTCTTTAGAAAAAATAAATAACATTTCTTTAAGCCGTTTAGCACGCTTTAACGTCATGTAAAAATTTCATCTTCCGCAATATCAGCTCTGAACCCGTAAATGTTTGGAGAAGATTGAAAATAAGTACATCATTTTTATCGAGTTTCCATGATTTGACTTTCAACACCTTCATATTTGCTTACTTTACATTTGGTTCAAAAACAAAGCTGCTGCTAATCTAATAATGGGTCTGATCGCTTGTAAAATATGCGTTTTTTTGTGCACAGAAAGTGTTTAGGCCATGAGGATTAAAGATTAAATTCTTGAACGTACTTTAGATAACGAACATTGTAGATCAAAGAAAGCATTACTTACTATTCATGCTTATCAGTGTTTTGTGGAGAAAAAAAAACATAACTTTCAATCAAAGTAATAAACAAATAAAGATCATGATGGAAAATTCATAAAATAATTGATTTTAAAAGTCTTGTCAGTGTAATGAATGCCGTGATTGAGAATGTTCATTTTTCAACAATCATTAAGAATTCAATAATTAGTACAATCATAAGAATATCATTTAACCAAGTTCTTTAATTTGTAAAATTCCCTCCTAAAAAAGTGTTGAAAACATAACAGCGTTGCTCTCACAGAAAAATTCAGAGAAAAATTTAATTCAACTTTGACTAGGTTTAATATGTGAGCTTTGAAACATACAAAAGTATTTATAATTAACTAAAAAAATTCTTTTAGTAATTATAATTAAAAATGTACTATTTTATAAGACTAACATAAATTACCTAGCATTTAATGCCTTAATATTTAAAAGCACATTACTGCTAAAATACTTCATACTTTCTCACAAAAATAGTGCATTTTGTTTAATTAGAATTCAAAATTAATGCTTTGATAAAATTGAACAGCTGCCATAGTTAAATAAAAGAAAAGATAATTATTTCCGATAATTTACTAACTTACGGGGGAAAAAAATTGTTTACCCATTTTTTAATAAATATTATAAATGATGTCGTGTCATTTACAATATTGGTTACTTGCTCACTGTAAAAAAATCCGGATCAATTTATGGTAAAAAATATCGGCAGTCAATGTAAGTACTGATTACCAGTACTTTCTTCCTGTAAAATCCATTTTTACCAGAACATGTTAGGAACAAAAATCTAATAAACCGTACTTTTTACAGTAATAATTACAGTAAAATCACTGAATCACTCGAAATAAATATTTCTGTAAAAATTGCGGTAAAATATCTTACGATTAAAAAAGACTTTACGGTAAAATAGATTTTATGGATGATGCACCTACAGAACCGGAACTTTATACCGTAATTTCCGAAATCGGAATTTCTTATAGTGCGCCGTAAAATCTGCAGTTCTAGATTAATCTAACAACCTCCCGGATTCCGATAGATATTTTTGAAATACAGAAGAAAAAAAGTTATATTGACGTGAAATGGAAATTGTGTAAAAAATAATGACGTTATATTATTGTATGCAGTATTTAACTATATCCTTATTATATAAATGTTATCTTATTTTTATAAATGCAATATTTACCAAAAAATTAAATAAAGAACAAACTTCTTAATTTAATTAAACTTATTTTTGAAGGCGTAAGCGCAGATGCAGAACAATCTTATATGGTACAACTAGGAAGAAACACCCCTAAGGTTCTAAGATCATAACACGAACTCTTGTGAATTACAGTAATTCACATGAGTTCCCCATGCTATTACTCGTTATCTGACTCTGTGAGAAATAAATCCCAGACATCCTCATCTGTATCAGAACACAAAACTAATTAGAGGACAATTCTTATAAGGAAGCCACTACCAACGTTCTAATTAACCCGTGTAAGCAAGATTAAAGAAATAAAATTATTGGCCTGTACTTTATATGACTATAATCATAAAACCATAAACATTCTCAAAAGAAATCAAAAAGTAAATTTATTTTTAAATATGGAAGAGTTTAGGAAAGTATTTGTTTTTTTTACATCATTGCTAATGAAAAAAAATAATGAAAATATTATGAATATGAGTATGAATGAAAATATTATGCTAATGAAAATATTAGATCAACTTAAAAGAATTCCACCAAAAGTTTATACTATTTTTGTGCCACAATGCAATATCGCCATAAATTTTTTTCTCCTTTTAAAGTGACCAAGCAAGTGATCAAGAAATTTTCTGGGTATAGATACATCTGATGCAAAGACTCTGTTCACTATTTTGAAAGATAAATAAAATATTAAGCTTCATAAAACTTTAAAAAAATGTCATTCCTGTTACTTAATATCATGTCTACTAGTATTGATAATTTTTCCTGCAAAATGCACATTGATGCATTATTAATATTACAAGAGGCTCTTATAATTTATTTTTGTCTGATACAAAAGCAAATAATAAAGATAAATCTTTGATTATGTTTTACAGTACTTTATGATAAGACTCGTAAAAAATTTTAGAATGGTAACAAACATGACAGAAACAAATTTAAAAATAAATAAGCTACGCTTTTTAAATATAAAAGTATTTATTTAATGTATAGTAGGACTCTACAGTTACAATAAATTCCAACTTACATTAGTGTGTGCTGAAATTTAAGTGGTTTAATTTTATTAAACATGTCCGGTAACAGAGATGACAATTTTCAGCACATCTAACAAAGATTTAACAATTCAAATATTTTTTAAAGACTAAACTGTACGAAAAACATCAAAATAGTATGAAAGATTTATACGTGTTTAATTATTTTTAAAATTTAAACTTGTTTAACAATTTTAGTTATTTATACTTCAATTTTTCAAATGATATACAATTTCGAAAATGATATACGAATTTCGAAATGAAATGAACATGTTCAAGAAAGGTGTGAAAAAAACCGATGATAATCAATATTAATTGTATTTTAAGAACTTTTCTGCAAAAATGATTCAAATTAATAAATGTGATTTTTTATTTTGCTTGAACTAATAACATAGTAGTTAAAGAATTTTTTATAAAAATTAGCTAATTAAATCTTTTAAATGATTTTCAACTATGTAGAGGCAATATTTAAACATTTTGTTTAAACTTGACTTTTACAAATTAATGAATTAATAAATGTATTTTTTTTTTTTTTTGCCACTTAGAGTTTCGTTGATCTTTAAAATTATTCATTTAAAAGAGTAAGCTGAAATAGAATGTGCATTACAATTAGGTGAAAAAATGGTTGTCATTAGCAAGGAGGAAAAATAGTTTAAAACGCTTTAGAATCAATGAAAAAGTATGTTTTTCTAAACTTAGTATTACGATTTTAATACTTAATAATTGCATGCTGTTTGGTTTGGATGCAATTGCGTGCATTATAAAAATTGTTGTCGTTACTTCTGAAAACACTTGTTTATCATTTAAATAATTATATCTATCTCACAATTTTTGTATTTCTTTAAAAGTCAATTCGAAAAACGGATTGAGCAAAAAAGTCAAATTAGTAATTCACGAGAGGAAAATAAATTATGAAAATGGTAAAAATAAAGAAAATATTTTTAAAATTAAAAATGAATAAAAATATTATGAATTCCTTGTTTACAAAAGAATCGAAATTACAAAATAGAATGTATTACAATGGGAAATTTTTTGTAAAATTTTTCTTTCCCTTTTTCATGCAAAAAGAGAAAAAAAACTTGCAAAAGGATTTTTAAAAAAAATGAAATTGGAAAATGTGAAAAGAAAATTTTATATTTTATAATATATTCTACTCATAATATTGAGAGTCATATATTTATCGATATATTAAAAGGTGCAAGAAGCAAAAGAAATTTTTTACTGCGTGTGGATTGCTACTAGTTACGCATAGAAAGTTGCTTATTTATCCATGTAAAAAAAATACAAATAAATAGATAATTAAAAATAGGGATGAAACGAAAAGATAAATAATTTTTAAAAAAAGGGTGAAAAAGTGCACTAAGAGTCAAATTCCAGCAAGTCTTCTAAAAAAATTTTATAACCTTAGGTAGATTAAACATATTCTACATATATATATATTTATTTATATGGAAAAAAAAGACAAAAAAAAATCCATTGTTACTTTGAAAAAAATTACGAAGATCCTGTTAATCAAATTCCAACAAGTCATAAAATATCGAACAAATCTGAACCTTAGAAATAACGAAACGAAATCCCTAATCAGGTATGCCGATACCCCCACATACCTGTCCGCGAGTTTTTTCATTGACTCTGTATCAATTTCTACCTTATATTGTTACCCCGGGATTAACGGGGGAAAAGGGTGTGGGGGTGTGGGAATTCGACGGAGCGTAAAAGTAACTTCCGTTTCGCAGATACAAAACTTGCGCGCAGCTGACAGCGGAAACCCATGCACCATGGCGCTTAGTCAGGAAGCGCATTGTATAGAAACTCCCTAAAAACCGACAAAAACATAAAACGACCCTCCAAAATTCAAGTGGCGATTCCGTTTGGATTGGCCGAGATTTTGATATTGGCGGTAAAAACAATCTTCTGGAAATAGCTGTCTGAGTAAAAATAAATAAATAAATAAAATAGTCAATACTTAGAGAAAAATGCGCCCAGACAGAAGGATGCGACCTTTTGTTTATTTATGGGTTATTGGTTTCTGCACAACCATATGAATTGATTTATTTAAGAGGGAAAAAAATTATTGCAGTTTATACTAATGTGACATATACTCTCAATTTTACAGCATTTAATTGAAATTATAGAAAACTTAAACATAGGTATAGAAAACTTAAGAATTGAATGTATTTTTTAAAAGGTACAAAGTATTCATAGGTAAGATATAAAGATATTAAGGATTCGTAAAGGTATAAAGGATTTAATATAAAAATGTTGTAGGTAAGGTAGTATAAAAAAAGGTAGAATTAATATAATAAAGATATACAAGAAAGTAAATATTTTTTACACTATAATAGGTATAAAGGATTCGCCATCATATTCATTCCTTAATGATTAAGCTATTGTTATATCGAAATTAAAAATTATATGACAAAAACATCTTCAAAATTTTTTATTGTATTAACGCAAATTTACTCCCCGATTCTATTTGGATAAAATTTAAACCTGTGATTTTGCTCTTTTACCATTTCAACTTCATTGCAAAATTTGATTTTTAATTTCTTAATTAATATTTGATAACCATAGAAACTCGTAAGTAAAATTGATTGTAATTAAGGCATTAGTTTATAAAGTATTAGATATTAGGTTACAAAATTATAGTTAGGATAATTTCCTCAACATAAAATAAGGAAGACAAAAGTGAAACTGACAGGTAAGCCAATTCTGCCCTGAATGAATATTAAAAAAGTGAGAAAAAGTAAGATATTTAAAACTCGATTTTTCAGGAACTATTGACCGATTTTGCTCAAATTTTGTATTTTGTGTAGTAAAATTAAATTCTTTAACATGATACAAAAATTGGTATACCTTACTATTCAAACTTTTTTCGGCCATGAAATTATAAAAAAAATAATAAATATTTACTAAAATTTAATTTTTTGAATGGAATTATCTTTGGATAAACAAATTTTATAATTGCGTGCAAAAATAATTCAATTCGCTTAAAAATTTCTCGAGATTTCGTGAAATACACAAAAAATAAAATTAACATCAAGGGGCCGAAATTTTCGAGCGTTCTCCTAATCAAACTAGTGGGACAATATTTCCCAGATTGCTGCTACCCCTTATATATTGGGGGTCAAAAATACTAATCCATCGAAAAACAAGGTATGTTTATTCAGAGAAAGTGCGTTTTGTCGTCTGCTTTCGTAACTCAAAATATCATCTACACTTATTAAACAGCATATTTGAGGTCACCTTCTACGGCCATTAAGATCCGATCATTACATCAAAAGTTATTCAGGATGGTTCGTTTTTTTTTTTCTTTTGCTCTCTGTACATATGTTTGTTACACTTAGATAAACGAAATTGCTTATTTAAATACTTAAAGTTTGAAGAAGTACCTCACGATTAATATATAAATTGTATTAAAATATCTTAAGTTAAGCATGGTTTTGAAAATATTTGCAACAGTTTAATAAGTAATTTCCATTTATACAAATAATAAAATCCTGAAGAAAAAAAAGCGTTTAAAAGTATCTAATGGTGAAAATGGACATACTGTAGCATTTATAATATAGACAAGACACTACTTAAGTATCCATTTTGTATTTCGAGACATTTTTTAACCATTTTTATGACATTATTTGTCTTTCCTACATGTTTCTTTTCTTTTCTGGAATTTTTTATGCTAAGAAAACAGATTATACCTTATCTTCTTTTGAATTGTCTAAAAGATTTAATAAAAATCTCGTGCAATTGAAAATATTAAACCAGATTGATATGGTATGAAATAATTTAACGGCACTCCTAATAATTATTTAATTTTTCTCGATGATTGATTTAAATATTTGATATTTTTAAATTTCAAATCCTTATGAAACTTTTTGGTAAAAAAAATATTTTTTTTCGGAATTCTCTAAATAAAATTACCCTAAACACTAACCCTAAAAGCATCAAATCAGATTTAAAAAGAAATTGTTATATGGTAGTGGTTTAAGTGGAGAAACTTGAAACACCATGAAAATGATTCCGCAACTACGCAAATCCAAATTACATGGTATTTATACATGCAAAACGAATATTATTGTGTTTTAAATAAGAAGAGCTTGAGTCAGTACAATGTTAAACTCAATATAATAAACCACATTTTCACATACTCTATTTTATTTTATTTATTAATTTATTATTATTATTATTATTTGAAAGACAAAAAGTTTTCCTGGAAGAAAAATAGATTTTTCTGCATATCGAGGAATTATCTAACTAATTAAATGCCTATCTGGAAAAGTAATTAAATAATAGTTTGATTTGACTCATTATAAGAACGTGGGAATTATTTTTCTCATGTATTTCACAAATTTTTAATTGCCGATAAAAAGATATTTTCGAACCAATAATCCGTGCTGCTAATTGCTAATAACTTTAGAAAAAAATAAAACCAAACAATGCAGGAATTTGTTAACATCAATGTGGGTAAACAGTAAAGGTTTGAGTGGAGTCAAGAAGCGAAGCCAACACAGGGGAACTGTTTTCTTTAGTGCTTTATTCGTTCGTTAATTTGAACATTTCTCATCAAATTTATTTGTAGTTGTGAGATTATTTTTATAAGTGTGGTTATTTATGAGTTTAAGTTTATGGTCAATTCTTTACAATAAATAAAATTTTCAAAATCCCACACATCTACTAACTAAAAAATATGGTCCTAAAAACAAATTAAGTTTAGGTTATAATCTAAATGAATTCCTTTTTATAAAGCAATCTCAGTCACAAAAGTATTTTAATATAACATTAAAAAAAATTTGCCTATAAAGGGTTATAAAGGGTTAAAATGTCTCTTTTGAAAAAAGTGAGGCTTATTACTTAATTGGTCTCAGGCAGTCCATGTGATAAAGGGTAGATATTTAGAGGTTAAATTTTCCTCACATGTTATATATTAAAGAAATATAATAAATTGATTTTGGTTAAGAATTAAAAAAGTAATATATATAATTAACGATAAAATTGTAACAAAATAAAAAAATAATTAAATACAGAAATAAATTTTTTTATTTTTTTTAAAAATACACTACGCAGCAGTTGCCTCGTACCTTTAAAATCTCAACACAATTTATATTTATTATTTAAACATTTTGTTAAAAGTGCAAAAAATAAAAGTTTTGACTAAAAAACAAATTTTGTATATTATTGAAAATTTAAAAAAATAAATAAATAAATCATGCTTTATTCCGTTACCAATGAAATACAGTACATGATTCTAGTTTAAATTATACGAACTTGAATTTATACAATCAGATACATTTTCGGATTCGAAAGAAGAAAGATTTTTTCTTCCACAGAACTTTTGAGATTTTTGAATATTTTTTAATCAAAGTTAAACAATGTAGCTAAAGGATATGATAGGGAGTAAAATCTTAAATGTTATTTCAAAATTATCATTTTGGGGATATTTTCCCTGTAAACATACAGCACAAAAAAAAAAAAAAAAAAATTATGGACAAAATTTTTTTCCCTCCTATGATTGACATTGAGTTGAGTTGTCAAAATAAAATTCCTTACCAGTCTGGTTTCACATTCCTTGTGGCATGGTAAAAGCGGGGATAAACACACAATTGATGGGAGAAGCAATAACACCATCAGCCTCATGGCTGCATTTGCCTGTTGTGGTTTCTGTAAGTGCACGACATCTTCATCCTCCCGCGGGACGATATGACGTCACTGATCGAAACTATTTTCATTGGGTGCTGCACATCTTTTTCAAGAGTAGCAATTCATGCGGTTAATTTGAAATTGCAAAGCATGAATTTCTTTTTCAGTGCTTTTGTTTCTCGAAATTTTTTCATGTTATTTATTTTTAATGAAGTGACAACCTTTTCAGTCACAATTCAAAAATGTTTTGTCGAAAGATTTTTTTTCTTTTGTTCTTTGTTTTTCCTACAAAATTTCTAAAGTAATTAATGGAAAAATTCTAGGAAATACTCCTGAATTCGGAAAATACTTTATGATTAGTTTATTGCTGATTGACTGACTATGCCGCTATACGCTCAGTTCGGATAAATGCTTTACTTTATTTTCACTTAAAGCAAATATCAACAGAGATTTTGTATAACGTGTGTTCTTTATAAACAGTAATGCTAACCTTATTTTCTACGAATTAGAGATACTGCGATTTGTAGGGAAATTTTTACTCATGCGCTGTGAAGTTCATATAGCACTGTCGGGAAACTGTAACGATATGCAAAACCTGTCTCTTTCAACCTGACAAATAATAAATTACTATTTTTAAAAAAACTATACTATGTAACTAAAAAAAACTGTAAAAAAAACTATTCCATAAAATTCCACCATGAAAACAATTGAATTTTAAAATTCATGCCATCAGAGAATTCTAAATAATAATTTAAAAAGGCAATAACAAGAATCTAGGTCATCAGATTAAATTGAAAAAAAACTTACTTCTGATAAATATTCATAGTTGTGTAAGTTTAATTATTGATATACTAGTTTTAAATTTTAAAGCTGATGACGATGTTAGCAATGATGAAAAGAGCTTAAAATTTTAGGTTATTTTAAAATGTTGCTTATAGATCTAGTTTGAATAATGAATACATTTTAGAAACATTTACTAATCAAAAACAATGAAGAAAATATTATATTGCATGTGTAATGAAAAGGTAAAAAATTAAAATATATATATGTATATAGCATTGCCGGAACAAAAGTTTTTCATAAATTCTGATTGGTTATCCCATAAGCTTTCAATTCAGTTCCTGCATTTTTTTATTTTTAACGTTACGTCCCATGAAAAAATTGTTTGGAAATTACCTCTCAATGTATTGTGTTCACAAGGTTAAATAATTTCAAGTTAAAAATTATTTTAATATGCTTATGTAAATGTTTCAGAATTTTTAGACCTGTCGTTATTGAAGATTACAGTTGAATTACAAAAATTAATATATTTTGTTTATTTCTAACATTGCTAAATGATTGTTGAACATCCGTTCTGAGTAGTGGGCTAAAAAAATCGAAAGTAATATATTATCATAATATAATATATCATCACGCAATAATATTTAAAACCGACAGGTGCATATCAAGACAGTTTAAATAAAAATTAAAATAATTAAGACTATTCTTACTTCTTGCCTTTTCCGGTGATTTAATTAAACAAAAACACGTCTTAGAAAGTTCAACTCAAAAAAGGTTTAGCAATGCTAAAGTATCATTTGGCATTGAATAAGATTCGCGACCAGCGCATGCTTTAAATTTATCACAATCAATCAAATTTTCACGGGATTTCATGAATTGGCATTTTAGTACAAAACTTTATTTATATATTTCAATAGCCATTGATTTTACATTAGCTTGATTTCAATAAACACGTTTCAAAAGAGGGAAAAAAAGAAAGATAGAAACAAGAGAAAAGAAATTTCAAAGAAGAAAAAAAAGAAAAAAATTTTAGATAGCCCTAATATGCAGCTTTCTTATGGTTACCAGACATAAACAATCAAATATAAATAATTATCAAAGAATGCGAATTAACTCCTATTGATTAAATTAGTGCTTTAAGTTAGTAAACACAAATAATGTTATTTTTTCAATATAAAAAAAAGACATTTGCAGTTTTCCTTACATTAACGAATAATGCTAATTTTTACTAAACCAATGCGAAAAATTTGATTTTTACTTGTTTTTCCCGAATGGACGAATCAACATTTTTAGGATCGCACAAAAAAATTGCACTTTGCATCCTGTAATCTCAGAATTCTAGCATAAGCAGTTCTACAGCTGAGAGGCACATAAACTTTTTTCGTCACTCCTTTTACTGTTATAGATATTTCTTATTAAAATATTACAAGCTTCAAACTTTTAAAACGAGGCTTAACATAAAAATTTTAACACTTTCACCTTAAATTTATATGAAAAGTATTTTTAAATTATTTTTTTCATAAATATCTGAAAATATTTTACTAAGTCGCAGTCTTTGAAAAACAAATTATATTCCAAACAAATTAACGAGTATGAGAAAGTGAACTTAAAAATAATAAAATTAGTGTCTGTACATTTCTTACTAAGAATAATACAGTAGCAAAAATGGACACAGGTAAAAATGCGTGTTTAAAGAAAATTAGCACAGCTCAAAAAGCGAGTTTAAAAAAAATAGACACAGCTAAAAAGCGTGTGTAAGAAAATGGACACTGCTCAAAAAACGTGTTTAAAAAAATAGACACTCATTAAAAAGCGTATTTAAGAAAATGGACTTAGCTTAAAGCATGTTTAGGAAAATGTACACAAGAAAAAATGTGCCTTCTCAATATTTAACCTATATTGAACAACTAAAAGAGGAATTACGCTCTTACTTTTTAAAACACTAAATCATAATCGTTACGAGACAAGCTTTGGGGTTGGGATAATATATGTAACTTTTAAGACATCTATTCTTATTCAGATTTTAAAAATCTAAATTCGTACAACGTAAATTTAATATAACTATCACAAATTTATAGTACTCGCACCCATGTCAACTTTGTAAAAACAACTGTTGACAGTATTTTAAGCAAATCAGCGACAGTCATCATTATAAATTTATTTGGATCATTAGTCAATAAACAGAAGTTTTAAAAAAAACGGAACCAAATTTTAAATCCAATTTTTGAGTACCCAGTTTGGGCTGTGTCTATTTCCTTTGATTTGTGTGTGTGTGTGTGTTTTTTTTTTTTTTTTAAAAAAACTCGCATTTGACTGTTTTTCGCAAAGAGTGTTTTTAAGAAAATAAACTCAGTTCACTGAGTTTATTTTCTTAAAAACACTCTTTTCGAACTGCGTCCAGTCTCTTAAACACGCAATTAGAGCTGCATCCAGAATACGGATGGACAAATTGCTTGACTAGATAGCAAATATCGCTCTAAAATGAATTTTTCGCAAAAGAAATACGATTATCACGTTTCATTCGACGAAGTTGGGAAGCGATCAGCAAGTTCTCCAGTCACACTAAACCAGGGATGGGCAAACTTTTTTAATCGAGGGACAAAAATCGAGAAAAAAAGTTTGGTGGGCCGAGTAAAAACTTCTGAAATAAAAAACCGATATGCAAGTTTTAATTCAAATATTTAACGAGATGAATGAAATTGCGATTTAATTTTTAAAGGTTCCTTAGACTGAGGTTCGAAGTGAGATGTGCTTATTTTAAGGAACGAGGTTAAATGCTTGTCTGTTAGTCTACTTCTGAAATAATTTTTTCTAAGGTTCATAGTTGAAAACATTTGTTCACATACATAAGATGAAGCAAACATAGCACTGATTTTCTGGCACAAAATTTTGGAAACCAGCTTTTGGTAATGGTTTGCAAAACTCAAACATGTTTAGAAGCAACAATAGTGTGCAATCTTTACATACTCAATAAATAATGTTAGAACTCCCACCGGCAGAAAAATCCGCTCATTTGTGCTTAAAATGCGCTGTCTGCCACATGTGAAATACAATTCACCAATGTTAGATTTCATGTCTGATCTTCGAGAAAGAAAAACGCTAGTTGGAAGTTCTATAAAGAACTTCTGCGTTCAAAATTTTACCAATTAAAGCTGCCTGTGCTAACTATTTCAATCAATTCCACCAATAGAAGAAGTAAAAAGATCATCAGTACTTTGTTAAAAAAGAAAGAATAAAAAATAGCTTTAAACAAAGTAGACGAAATAATGGATGTATCTTGTTTATATTCGCCACAGATCGGCAAGTTAGAATTCTATCCGCGGGCCGGATAAAACTTTCCGGTGGGCCACAGTTGGCCCGCGGACCGTAGTTTGCCCATCCCTGCACTAAACGAAACGATGATAATTTCATTTTACTTATATCTTCTCTTACGTTATTACTAATAGTATTACATATCATAATTAATGAATTCAATTAAAGTAAGTGAGAGATTTTTAGATCTAAGTTGTATTAACTACGTTTATATTCTCAACACTTATTTTCTTAGTTTTCCTTTTCGATTTAACAAAATTAATATTAATAATTAATTAATATTCTACTACATAGAAATATTATAAAACAGGGGCGCCATAAAAGTTTTTTTAGCGACTAATTATTGACTATAGCTCAAAGTTCGTTTTTACTATCTAGCGGGGAACTTTATAATCGAAACAGCAAAATTTTTCTGTCTGTAAATTACTTTAAATATTAATTTTTATAATGAAACTAACCAAACTTGGTGAACAACTTGGTCACCCTTTAAAATTGCTGAATTGAGGGGGCATTTAAAGTTAATTTTAAAACTGTTACGCGAACTCCTAGAAGGAAAATGGCTCAGAGTTTATCAATATCTAAATATTAAAAGAATTAAAACGCAATAAAAAATTATTAGTGATGAAACATAAAATCTTATACTAAACATTAAAACTTTTTTTTTATTACCAAAGCGGATCAAATATGGGTTGACTTCTCTATTCTCAAAAATCAAAACGGAAGTTTAATCTCTACGCTAACAACAGTTGGCAGATAAGAAGTTTAAAACAATAACCATTTTCCACCCCATCCCCCCAGAAAAGGGAGGTTGTTCGATCCAGTTCCATACATCAAGAGGGGCGTCTCAGAGGGGCGTGAAATCGGCAAACCTCTATTATTTATTCAGATTTGATCGCGGATTTCCTAAGGGCAAATAGTTTCCGCAAAAAATATAAAAGAATCGTTTCGATACTTTACAATCATTTTTTTTTTTACTTAAAATTAAACCTAGCTCTACTTTGATATTATTGTCAAAAAAGTTTGTCACTCTATATTAAAAAATCTTAAGTTCCAATGTGTATACAGATATTTTTTTGGTAATTAACTTTATTATACAATTTGTTTTGCTGCGTAATAACTGAAGGAAACGTGCGAATTTGATATCGTGTTGAAAAAAATACAGAGAGTACGATGGATTGAAAAAAACTAATAATTGATAGTTAACTCGAGAATAGTTAACTTTTTAAACTCGTAAAAAATACCACATAGGCTACTCTGTAGGCCACAGAAATGCAACTTCAGAGTTGATATTTAACGTACTGAAAGAGACATTTTCCTTTATGAACTTAAAACGAATTTTTTGCGAAATTCCAATTTGTTCAACTGATGCAATTTTATTCGCTTTTTATACTAATTTTTCAAAACTTTTTTGCTTTACGTTATATTTTGTCTTGCTGCTGAAAAACTATATAATTAGAAACTTTCAATTACGAAGACGTGTAGAAAAATGTACAAGGAGTACAATGAAATAAAAAATATTTTTGAAAAACATCAACTTTTAAGAAGGTGAAAAAAAAATGAAAAAAAAAACAATGGTGAATAAAAAGCAATCATAGAAGTTGGTAAACGGTGCGAGCAAGGGGATGGAGTCTTTTTTTCCATCATAATACGTATTGAACTAAGAATGCTTATAATGAACTTTTATTTCTCGTTACGTACACTTTTTTTATTGTTGCGACATTTTCTAGCATAAAATTCCCTGACCACATATCTATTGCGTTTTAAAAAAGATAAAGATAATTAAAAATTATCTTTGTGAGAAAATGGAATAAAAGTAAAAATATAAGATCAATTGCAATAAACAATAAGACTTTAAATTCTTCAAATATCTTATATTATTTTTCGTTGTTATAAGCTTTCTATTTCTCATTCTCTTGCTTCACCTCATAATTTGAAGCAGATGGGATACCAGTATCTCTTTTATATATGGGTCATTCTCACGAAAACTGTCATTTNTGAAGGACACTTTCCCTGAAAAATTTTTTTTCGTAAGTTGTAAAACAAACATAAAATATACATACTGGGGACATGAAAATGACTGTTTTTGTGAGAATGACCCATATATATATATATATATCACCAGAAAAATTTAGAGTAAAGTAAGTTTTGATTGGAAACCCCTCAGGGCAATAGAAAAAGAGGAAAACTTAAAAATACTTGGAGCAGGATGATTCTAAGTGAATTGAAAACCATAAGGATGGCATGAATAGCGGAAAAATATCTGGCAACAAATTGAGCGAAATGGAGAGCTATGATAGAAGCCCCAGACTCCAGTCCTGCATGAAGGGGAATACGCAAAAATATAATTTGGTATTTTTTGATTGTACAAAAAAAGTCTAATAGTTACGAAGAAATTCTGCTCGATTACCGGAATAATATTTGTACTAAAATATAAAATCCTTAAAAAAAGTAGTTAAAAAAAATTTCTCATTCATATTCAAAAATTTTATCAATAATTGATTTTGTAAATTGAAAAAATTTCAATGACGAATAACTGTTTATCTGAAATCTAAGTCACTGCAAATAAGTTTCAAATTTGAAAAATTATTGTTTGGAAGATTTTACTATTTAAGGCAGAAAAAGACACTGTTTCATTCTGCATTTCATAACCGTAAATCATAACAATGCTAAATATAATATCTTTCACTTATTTTGACCTAAATTAATACAAAATAATAAGAGATGGGTATTAAAAGTAAGTTTAATAAAAATTCTGAGTCAGGGGGTCATTTCACTCCAACGAAAACGTATTGTTTTCCTAATACTTTGCTATACCAATTTTTATTGCAAAACTACTTAAATATACTTTTTACCTTTTTCACTTTCGTTTTGTTTTAAATTTCTGTATACATACCACCAATTTCAGATTGTACTGAATTAAAAATACCTAATCAAAGTCAATGATCTGCAGAATACGTCAAACAGATTTCAGAAATATTTTCCAACTGAAACATTTACTTTTAAGTTTTTTTTTTCAGAGATCTTCATAAAACTTGCTGCGAAAAGATAAAACCATTGGGTACATAGTAAATACCAAGGTACCATTTCCGTTTCGAAAAGGTACAACCCAATCGCGGGATGTGTACTTAAAGGAGGAGAAATAAACACATCACCTAGAATAGTGGGCGAAAAGCTAGTTCTTAGTATGTATTTAAATAATAAAAGGTTTATCATGTATTTGTATGTACTTAAATAATAAAAGAACTATCGTTTGGGACATCTTGGCCACAAAAGTCTGTCAAATGTTTAAAGCTGTCTTTATTCAAGATAGTGATCAAGTGATTTGTTTTAATATTATATCTTCGCAAATATCAAAATCTCGTGTTTTTCCTCCTTTTTTTAAAAAATCTGTATTTTAAGTTCCGAACTAAATTTAAAAAAATAAAATAAATTATGTGGCACCAAAACATGTTTACGTTTTAGAATGCAACACTTTTTTTTTGGAGACATCGAAGAAAAGATACTATCTCACTTACTTTATAACAATTTTAATCACCTTATGTAGTTTTCGTAGCAATATTTTCTATTAAAAAAATATTAAATAAAACATTCACAGGGTGGCCACTCAAATCAGATTTCAAATTTCCCTGATTTTTCCAGATAAAAACCTTAAAATTTCCAGGTTTTTGTTTCTTTTTTCTTATAAAGTGTAGGATGTGTACAAGAAAAGTGTCTTTATTACAAAATATTTTATTCAAAATGTTATTTTTTTTAACATATCATCTTGAAAAAAATAATTTATTTTGACAATTTGGCAAGATTTTTTTTATTTATTTTTCAAATGTTTTCGTACAAAATTTTGAATTAAAAATCATTTATTGACCAACAAAAGAGTAAAATGAAATATTAATATATAGTTGGTTCTTAAAAAATTTTTTTTTTAATATATGTTATAAAAGGTTAAAATGAAATAGAAAAAAATAACATTAATGCAACAATTGTAACAATTTATCGACAAACATTGCTGCTAGCGATTGTAAAAAAAATGTGCGATTGGTTGNCCTAAATCTTTTTCCACCTACACCAGAATCTTTCCTAAATTGCACAGTCCCATAGCGGTCAAAGGTTTCTGCATTCGTTTAGCAACCGTGGGAGAATTTAATGTGGTATTCTAGTTTGACAGAGTTGTAATGGAGCAAATTTTGATGCAAGCAAAGTATCGCTAAGTTGATGATATTTCAACGGTTTGGCGATACATTTCCGTTCAAAAAAAAGTGGCTATTATGGATGAAATAATTTAGCTTAAGAAAATTAGTAAATAATTTAAAGTAGTGAAATTAAAAAAATTATCAAAGAAAAAATTTCCAGCTTTTCTTTCAAATTCCCTGATTTTCCAGGCTTTTATCCAAATTTCTGATATTTCCAGGTTTTTTCCAGTATAAAAAAAATTCCCTGATAATTCCAGGTTTTCCAGGTGGGTGGCCACCCTGATTCACAACAGTTATTTGAAAAACGGAATCAACTGTGATGTCTTTTTTAAATGCGTTCCATATATTTTTTTTTTAATAGATATGTCCTTACTCTTAAATACCAATTTTAAATCCTATCCATTAATTTAAACACCTGTTTGGATCTGCATAAACTTTAAACATGTATTTAGGGCTATGTCCATCTTTTTTCTTAAAAATAGCTATGTCTAATTACTTAAATGTACATTTCAAGCCATGCCAATTTCCTTAAAAAACCGCAGTTAGAAATGTGCCTCCTATTTCCTTTCCTTAAACATGCTTTTCAGACTATGTCCCTTTTCTTGCACACGTATTTTCAGATATGTCCAAAATAATNTTATTCAGGGTGATTCGTTTTTTTTTTTGCGGACTGTACATTTACAGCCATGCCAATTTCCTTAAAAAACCGCAGTTAGAACTGTGTCTCCTATTTCCTTTCCTTAAACATGCTTTTCAGACTATGTCCCTTTTCTTGCACACGTATTTTCAGATATGTCCAAAATAATAAACTTACTTACGATTTTGGTGTGCAGTGAGCAAAACACTTTAAACAACAAAATTCCAACTTTTGATTTGGTGATATCATTTTCCCGTACTAAGACGTTTAGGCAAGCGAAAGTTAAGGCTACAGGATAATTTTCTTTTTTGCTTATTTCTCCATTTTCAAGAAGACGCATTTTTAAATTTTGATTTCCCAAGAAGTAATCAGTCCTTGCAACTTTTGATTTTAGCTATTTTAAAATCACGTCGATTAAATAAATGAAAAAATTCATCTATACGATTACGTGTAAAAACAATTTGATTCACTTCATTAGTTCCAGAGATAAAGCGTAGGCCTTATAACTCAAATTGTGATTGAATGATAGCCTCGTTTTTTACATGTTTGAATACGATACGGCCGAATAGAGTAAATGTTCATTAATAGTTTATTTGCGAAAATAAAATAAAAAGGATTGAATTAAAAGAATATTTGGAATTATCCATCTCCCCCCCCCTTCAACAGGTGAGTTTGGTAGGGAGGAAAACGTAGTTTAAAAAGCGCTCTCATGATATATATACCACAGTGCACAACAAATGAAAAATTATGCACCTCTCATTAAAATCATCCTATTAGAAACTAAGTTTTCTACTTACTAATTTTAGAAACAAATAAAAAGTGTCAGTAAAAGTAAAATATCTATTTATTTTTCTTGAGTTGAGTTATAACACTTGACTTGCATGCTTAAGTAAAACTAAAATAGAAATTCATTTTTACATTCAATAACAGGAAACAGTAAAGAAAAATTAGTTGCATAATGATAATTTTAATACAAGCCATTAAAAATTTATCAGTTAACCAGTAACTGTCAACAATCATAACAAGGCAAATTATTCATTACACATAGAAATTTGAAAATTATCAAAAACTGTTAATTTCAAAAACTATAAACCTGGCAACTGAAAGGTCTGTACTTTCATAACAGATATTCCTTTGCTACCTTTGCTATAAATTAAAATAATTTAATTGGCCAGTATATCAAATCATTTATTTAAAAAAATATTCTAGTTGAACATTTCATTCAACTTGCATAAAAATGTTTCCAATTCTAGCATTCATTGTAATTTGTAAAAACAATTTATAGGGTATTAAAAATCACAATATTAAACATTAGAAACGATAGTTGTCCATGTTCATGGCGTCGGACCAGGCACCATGAGGAGAACCATCCATATCAGTTGCAACCCGGTTGCTTGGAAGTAGAGCGTGATTCATACCTCCAATTTGTTCACCACACTCATTACAAGTACTCTGTTGCATTGCACCACCGCACTCTGTGATACAATAAACATGACCTCGAGGACACTGGAACCAATGCCCCTTAGTAAGAGCCATGGCTTTCAATATAGATTTCTTTTCATCCTCAGTAACGTTGATGACTGCTCCTCCATACTTTTCGGTTAAAGCTTTGAACTCCTCGGAAAAAACAGCCAGGCTTGATTCGCAGAATGGAGAATAGGTCATAAGACAATCAATGATGCTACGAAAATGAGAATCATAATTTATTATAGTTCGTCCTGCAATGTACTGCAAAAATTTAGTAGCCGATTCCATTCGTCGAACTTCCCACAACAATTCCTGTAGCTGTTGATCGGAAGCTGTTAAGTATTCATCACGAAAAAACGAAATTAACCAAAGACTCGTCTTTTCTAAGTATTGTTTAAATTCTGAAACTGTGTTTTTGATTAATTTGTCACTATCAACGCGGGTAAGCATAACAATATCTTTGCCTTCAAGTGCTTTTACAAAAATTTCGCCAACTGATATTATATTTTCCATTACTGTTAGCTCCTGGACGCTTCGAGATTTACCCGAATTCAAGACTTTCAAAAGAGGAGCACAGATATCTAACAAAGATTTACCGTATCTAACAGAGGATGATTTTAAACGCTCCGCAAGCTTTACAGCTCGTAATATATTCCTCTTCTTGTCACCATACGTCAGAATTTTAACTTTTTCGATATCTTGAAGACACGATTTAATAACATTACCAAATCGCAAATTTTTCCTTATCACAGTAGTACATTTGGGGCACGACTTCATTAGAATTTGTCTCGACTCGGAATCCTGAGATGTCCTCATCCATTGAGAAATACCGTTTATCTCAAATATGTGTTTGCAATCTTCAAGGCAGATAAATTTTGCACCAGGTTCACCTTCAAAACCTAAGAATATTTCAGTTACTTCCTTGCGATTGCAATTTCTGCATTGTTTTGGGCAAGGTTCGCCGCATAGTCCAATACAAGCATGTTTGCATTTTAATATTTTCGAACAAGGTTTATCACAAGGACTACGATTGCATAGTTGTCCACACAGACGATCACATTTTTTATGAATACACTGCCATTCACAAGGTTCAGTGCACTCTTTACAAGGTTCACCACATTCCTTAGGGCACTTACTGTGAACACATCTATTTTCACATTGTCTCTTACAGGGTGGACAACTTTTTGAACAGGGTGATTTACATTCATGACCACATACTAAAATTCTCTTACACGGTTGAAGACACGCTACATGTAATCGACCCTGATGGCACCTACGACAATTTCCCTTACACATATGTTCACAAGCTAGTTGCATTCGACAAGGCTCAGTACATTTGTCAGCTAATAAATCTATATTCTTTGACTGGAAACATTCTACTTTAATGTCATGACCGCAAATGACAGATCGAACTGTGCATATTCGTTCACATTTAACAGAACAACTCTCCCCGCATTTTTTCAAACACGTATGACCACAACTCAGGATCTTCTCACACGGTTTGTCACAAACTATCTCCTCTTCACTCTGGTAACACCTAACTTTCACTTTGTGACGGCAGGATTCTACAGTCTTCATAATCAGAGTCCTGCATAAGCCACATTCATCAGAGCATTTTCTATTACAAGGATGACCATAGGAGCATTTTTTATTGCAAGGTTTCAAGCACTTTGTTAATTCATGATTTTTGTCATATGTGTGGCACATTAAAGGGCACGTATGTCCGCATGAAAGACGAGCTTCACAGTTGCGAGTGCATCCACCTTCAGGCACAGAATCAAAATCCTTTTCGTGCGCCACATCATTACTTATGTTAGGATGATTTTGACACACTAGTTGAAGAGATGCTCCAATAGCTTGATTGCTTTGCAAGCGGGAGACGATGTTTTTCCACAAATTACTTCTTTCTGCCAGCAATTGGAAATTTCCAATACAAAAAAACCCTTTTTTCGCTCTAGACAGTGCCACGCATACACGATTTGGCTCTTTCAAAAATCCGATTTCGCCTTCTTCATTACTTCGAACAAAAGATATCAAAATAATATCGTTTTCTTCACCCTGATAGTTATCGACAACTGTGATTTTAACACCGCTAATTATTTTTTTCGTGCTAATTATTTTTTTCATAGCAAACAACTGGCCTGAATAGGTAGTAAGAACAGTTATTTGTGAGGGATCATACCCTTGTTGAACAAAGTATTTACAGAGACCTAACAAGAATTTGGCTTCGTGTTCATTAACATGGCTTTTAGAATCATTTTCATTCTGCTCTGAATAGTTGTGTGTAATGAAAAATACATTTTTCATAACTCCTTTAATGTTCTCGTATTTCGTCACGGACTCATGGTTTTCTAATTTTTCATATATATGTGGAACTAGAAGGGTTGCGATTTCAGGTCTCATTCTGTGTTGAATGCCCAACTGATGGCAATCCATTCCGTTTTGCACCATTCTTTCAAACAATGATACGTTTAACTCATATTGAACAGACAGTAAATGTACCGTAGGACTAGGTCTTAATTGCTGATGATCTCCAATTAATATCACATGTTCCGTTCCAGGTGCAAGAGAAGTAACTAAATGGCTTTCTAGAATTTCTGCTGCCTCTTCTACAATGACAATCTTTGGATTTAAATTTTGGACGATCTGTCGGTATTTAGCAGCTCCTGTAGTTGTCATCCCAACAACATCAGCTTGACGACAAATATACATATCTTCTTCAGTTCGAAGTTCACAGATTTCTTCATGTATTGAACGCAATTGGTTTTGAAACTCCAAAGTTTCTCTATTCTTTTCATTAATATAGCAAGTCAACCAATATTTATAGAGACACCATCGCCGCTTCAACGGCAGACGCCAAACATCACTTACAATTTTCGCCTCTTCTTCAGACATTACGTCATTATTACGCAAATTATTTTTAATATAATGTTTTCGCTTTCTTTCACCTCCTTGGACTTTCCATCCGTCATCAACAGTGGGAATTAGTTTTTGTCTCTGCTTCAAACTGGGGATGTCAAATGATACATCAAAGAACTCTTCACTGTCAATATCTCTCTCAGCTTCAATATACTCAATATCGGCCTCCCCTTCGCTATCGATTTCATCATCGACATCAACATTTTCTTTGCTTCCAGTGTTTTCATGAAAACTTTTTAGATGGTTTGATATAAATTTAAGATTACGAATTAGCTCGAAGCGAGCTCTTAAACCATTTGGGTTTTCAATACTGAGTTCCAGCCAATGACACACAAGGGAGCTTCCTTTTAAATTAATGTTTGTGTTAAAGAGTGAGTTTAAATGCCATGGCGGAATTACATCTTTAAGAGAGTTTTCATCTAATATTTTTGATAACGATCCTTGTAGATCACTTTTTAAGTGCTGGATATATTGCTTAGAGCACAACAGTTCGAATTTATCGGATCTAAATTCTTCACGTTGGCGTAAATAAACCTTCATTGCTTCAAGGTACTCCGATTGTTTACGCTGAATATAGCAGTTGACAAAAAACCTATAAAGTTTCCAACGATAAATTAAGTCCAAACTCCAGACATCCTTAATATTATATGCTTGCACTTCAGAAAATGGATTGCAAATTTCAATAATTTCGGAAAGATGTTGTGCTATAATCTGTTCATATCTTATACCGTTTCTTAGTAAACTCTTGTCAAAATTTAAATTCAGCTGATTTCCTTCACTCACAGGAATATCAATTAGCTGATCTTTAAAGATGCTTTTAACATCAAAATCACCGATTTCTTCATTATCAGAATCATCTAACTCATCATTATCATCTAATGTTTTAACCGATCTGACTGTAATCTCTAACCAATCCAGTATCAAATTCCCATTATCTTTAAGATCACACTGTTTAAGACTACGATAATGAAGTTCTAGCATGCAGTTCTTTAATTGAGATTCACCCAAAACATTTTTAACGCTCTCTTCAACCGAAGACTTTATTCTGTCAATGTCTCTCTTTATTGAATATAATTCAGATTGCTTTTGCTTAAGATTTGAAAAAATGTAGTTGGGAACTTGCCTTTTATCTTCCAAAATACGTTTTAAATTATTAAGTTGAAATTTTGCAAGTGCTTCATTATTTGACCGACCACCTACGCGAACCACTTTTTGAGTGAACACGCACAAACCTTCTAAAAATTGATCCAAAGCATGATTTGTGTAACACACAACCAAAATTGGAGTATGATTTTCTTCGGTCTCCCATTTTTGCTTATTATGCAAAAGTAATTGGGCTATTCGTAATCCTATGTACGTTTTTCCAGTTCCGGGTGGACCTTGAATAACAGCGAATTCTTTAGTAACTGCTGCCTTTAACGCAGCGAACTGAGTTGGATCAAGCTTTAATTCAGAATGAGAAGGCCAATATCTGTCATCAAGAACATTGATAGATCTAGCCTTAAAATTCATTTCAGGTGGGAATTCATAAGTAGTAAGAATATCATTATTTTCAGAGGCAATGTGTTGGATAAAATCTCCATTCATTGGCATCAGAAGAGGTCGCATATCAAAGGTAGATGCCCTGGTCAAATATTGAGGTGCATTAACTTCTTTTTTGACCTCAACAACGTAACGTTTCATTGGTAGATTATTTTCGTTGAGTTGAAGCAAAGCACTGAGGTTGTGTCGATATGCCTCAAAGTAAGCTGTTGTTTCTATGACAACAAATTTATTATCAGAACCAAAGTTCAACACTTCATCAGATAAGGATTCAAACCGCAGAAGTAGAAGTCCTCTTTTAAGTTGTTGTGGTAGTCTTCGAGCAACTGAAGCAAAATGCATGCTTTGAAAGCCATCTGCACTGAAGCAAAGAAGAGATCCTGTGAGAAAACGCTTACTGTATTCCCATCTTAGTCTAGAAAAACTTGAATCATTGAAATAAGCCATATGTACAAGACCACCATTAACAAATTGCTGATCAACGATTTGCACATTTTCATAAACTCTACAATCTTTACACTGCTTAACAGGTTTCCCACTTTTCTTTAATCTTAAATATTCAGTAATTCCATCACGTAATGGCTTGACATAGTCTTCACGCAACAAACGGTACTGCACGTCAAGATAGTGTTCTGAATCCGTATAACAACCATTAGTGATATTTGGTCGAATGAATGCTTTTACAATATTAAAATCATCCATATTCGGTAACACAGGCAAAGATCTATAGTTTTCAGGTGGATCCATAAGTTGTAATCGCTCTTTATTAGATAACTTTTTCACTTCTGCAGGCGTATATTTTCTCAAAAACAAATTATTTTGCTCTTCGATATCTCTCAGCTTTTTAAAAACCTCTGCATAACGTTCGCCTGAACTTTCTAAGAATTTTTGACACGTTTTTTCTAAGAGTGGCAATGTAATTAATAAAACATCGGAAGCAGACGAAGGTATGGTAGTTTGAAATTTAAATAGAAAATCAGTTAAACTAGCCAAAGAATCTAAGTGGTAACCTTTAGAATCATATCTTTGAAATGAGGCCAGAAAAGTTAATATACTCTCCATGAAACTCTCAATCTTAGTCACCATATTAACCATGTTATTTACATTCTTTGACAAGTGGGCAGAGACGGATTTACCTAAAGCTAACCATACATATGCTGTCATATCACGCCCCATTGAAGTATTTAGACGCAAAATGAATCCACTTCTAGAATTGCAAATCGTCAGAACGATTTCGCTTGCACTCTTATTCACCAAGTCTTTAAGCCTTTCAAAGCCCATTGGTTTAATTTCCTTTAACTGAGGATGGTTATCTATGTCTTTCTGCTCGGAGGGTAGAGAAGCAGTATCATTTTTTTCGCTTCTTCTAACACCTTGGTCCATGGTATTTTGATGGTGCTGATTGGCCACGCCATTTCCAAACTCTTTGTTGACTGGCCGAGGCCTGTGATTGTGATTACCTCGCCTGCCTCTAGAATTATTTCCATTGGTTTCCTGTTCGTACCTTTGTCTGTTACGAGATTGAGAGTTTTGCCTTGGAAAATTTTGTTTGCTTGGATTTGTGAAATCAGATGCTTTGTGGGTATACTGATTTTCCTCTCTAGATGAAGCTGAGTAATCACGAGGCCGAGCTGAACGACTCTGTCTGTTGCGAGATTGGAAAGTTTGTCTTGGAAAATTCTGATCTACTCTATTTCTAGCATTGTTATTTTCATGAGAGTCAGCGCTAATACCCTGTCTTTCATTTCTTCTTGTAGCTGGTTGATTAAAATGTTGTGAATTTCTTGGTCTGGCTCTTCGATTTCCATGCCTTAATTGCTCGTTTAAACCTCTCACTGGAACATCATCACTTTCCTTCTCATTATCATGAGCAGCGCTACTTACTTGGTTCCATATAGCTCTCCTAGAAAAAAAACATTACACAAATTAACATTATTGAATAATAATTATAAGGCAATACAAAAATACATGTACAGTGAGCCGAAAAAAAACAACACTCTGAATAACTTGTGATTTAATGAACGGATCTTCTAGCACGTTCTAGGACTCAATCAGCAGTTGCTGCAGGACAGCATTAGGGACTTGCATGGCTCAATGCCCATCATTCATGTTAGTGGTTGCCCAAAAGGGTACCTCGTGAGGTGTCCAAAGGTACAGGCCCTTCCTCTGCAGGAGTCTCTGGTCTTCAGAGACACTCGGAGGAAAGTGTGTCTGGCATCACTGGAATGTCCATGAACCAGAGAAGAAGGTAGAGAAAAATGAGAGCCACTGAAGCGAGTGACGAAGCTAAGAGGCCTGGGTCCTCTGATGCAACGCCCTCATCCAGTGTGCCAGCCTAGAGGGGTAAGAAGTTCAAAGAGGATGTTGCTCCTGGGAGGAGAACCCAGTCCAGGGAAGTGATTCCTCTTAGTGAGGGTAGCCAAACTGAAGTGGGTGACCCAACTGGAAGCCTCCAATCTAGAGTTTCCTTCGCTTGTGCAGCCAAGTCGACCAAGATTGCTATTGTCAGGAAGGACTTTCCTTCGGACAAGCTTTCTCTGGGAGACTCCAACAACATCCTCCGGGAGATCTTAGCGCAGACTGACGCCATTCCCATTGGCGAAAAAATGCCGTTGGTTATTCAGTGTATTTAGTACACGGTAGAGTGGATTAGAGGCCACTTTAATGACAGATCCTTGGGCGACCTCACGCTTAGAGTTATAGGCACTGATGAGTTACCCAAACCTGTGAAGGTGGCTTTTAAGACAAGAGAGCAATTCTCTGATCAGGGCACCTTCTTGTGGCGTCTTCAGAGACTGACCCCAGGGTTGAAGTCTATGGGGTGGAGGGTTCTGCAGAATGCTGTGGGACCGGGCACCCCTAGATGGATCTTTGAGGTTGAGCCTGAAGACGTGGAAGACATTGTGAGGGCCAATTATAGTGCACTCACTGGTGTGGATCGTAGAGTCATTAAGATTATCCATGATCCTAACAAGAAAAAGGCAGCAGAGGCTCCAACAACATCGGATGTCCTCTCTGTCGAACCTGACGACCAGGAGGAAATGGATCAGAAGGATAAACCTTGGAAGCCTAATTCCCCTGTTTCTAAGGTAAGTTCAATTAGGGCTCTTGATTTTTCAGAGCTAGGGTTGGACTCTGGGTCGGACGTAACTTTACAACCTGACTCATCAGCTTCTATGCTTGGTATTGATGAAGCAATAGAGCTGCTAAAGGGAGATCTTTCTTCTAAAGCTAACCAGGATAGGTAGGTGCCATTCTGGCTTTACTCATATTGCTAACCAATTGTGGCAATAATCAAGGTTGGTCAAATTAATCTCCGTCACAGCATTGCTGCCTCTGGCCTTATGGCTAAAAGGTTGAATGATGGAGAACTAGATATTGCTCTTATACAAGAGCCTTGGAACCACAAAGGTAGAATTATGGGGCTCAACGTTGAAGGTTTTAATATTTTTTATGATATCCGTTGTGACCTTCCCAGGGCCTGCATAGTGGCTAGGTCTAATCTAAATGCCCTTAATCTTGTCAACTTTCTCAATAAGGATTTAGTTGCTGTTAAGCTAAAATTCTATGACAATGAGACAATTTCTGACTTTGTCATTGTTCCTGCCTATCTCCCCTATGAGGAGAAAGACCCATTGACTGATATTACTAAAACTATAATTGGCCACTGTGGTTCAAGCTGTAGATTCATCTTCGGCTGTGATACAAATGAGCACCACACAGTGTGAGGTAGCAGTGATAGAAACCAGCGGGGAGAAGTATAATGGAACATGGCTTATATTTTAATTTGTATGCCCTTAATAAAGGCAATGAACATACCTTTGTTATAAGTAACAGGAGGGAAGTTATTGACCTTACTTTATGTAACTCTATTTCTATAGATTACGTTACTGATTGAAAGGTATCTGGTGCAGTTACTGCTTCAGATCACCAACTAATTACTTTTTTCTATTAAAGGCCTCTCTGGACTGAAGGTCATAAGGAGGAACCCCAGAACAGTGGATTGGGGTTCCTTTAGAGCAGCTCTGGAGAGGAAGATGGGGAGCTTCTCTGGTCAGTACAATAATGTTAATGATGTAGAGTTGACTAAGTGCAACAGATCATACTTGATTCAAATCGTATTTCATGTAATGTTACGTCCACTAGTTCCCCAAGGCGAGGTTCTTGGTGGTTTTCTGAGCTTAGTAAATTACGTAAGAAATGTAGGAAGCTATTTAACAGAGCAAAGAAATCTGGAGAATGGCAGTCCTACCGAAACGCTCTAACTGCCTATATCAAGGCTATCAGGGCATCTAAACGTCGCTCTTGGCAGATTTTCTTCGATGACATTAACACTACTTCTGATACCGCAAAGATTACAAAAATCCTTATAAAAGACTTTAATTGCAATCTAAATGTCATCCGTCTTACAAGCGGCAGATACAGTGAACCAGGGGAAGAAGCTTTTGGAGAACTACTTGAAGCTCATTTCCCTGGATCTCATCCCGTAGAGAATGAACATCTTTTATGATAATCCTACAACTACTTGTAATAAGTATGACTGGGAGGCCGCCAAGATGGTGGTCTCCTATGAAAAAGTCGTATGGGCTATCAAATCGTTTAAGCCCTACAAGTCACCAGACATGGATGATATCATGCCAATAATGCTTATTCAGGGGGTGAACATATTAGCCCCTATTCTATGTAGGATTTTACAATCCTGTATAGCATTTGGGTATATACCTTACTCTTGGAGGAATACCAGTGTAATTTTCATTCCAATACCAGATAAGGAAAATTACTTTGAGGCCAAATCATTCAGACCAATTAGCCTCACTTCCTGTCTGTTGAAAGCTATTGAAAAGCTTATTGACAGATACTTTAGAAATACTGTGCTCATAGATAAGCCACAGTCCTACACACAGCATGCTTATCAACCTGGCAAGTTAACAGACTCTGATATTTATTAGTTTATTTTATAACAGTGGTTACACAGTCGACCCGATTTCGAGTTTACTACTACTAATATTCAAGTCCGTAGCCTCGTAATTTTGAACCCAATCCAGAAGACAAGGGAACTGCTAGATTAGTACCCAGAGGTATTTATTTGTTATGAGAACTTGGAGGACTTTGTGACCCCGACAGATTTAACATGCACCAGTCACCATTTTATACATGGGTATTCATCTGCCGGCTCGATTCAAACTCCCATTCTCACGAACATGAGTCCAACGCCCTATCAACCTGGCTATCCCTGCTAAATTTATTAGTTTATTTCATAACAGTCATTGCACAGCCGACCCAATTTCGAGTTCACGACTACTAATATTCAACTCCGTAGCCTTGTCATTTTGAACCCAATCCAGCAGNTTTAAAGTGCTGTTTAAAACTGCTGCATATCACGTGAAAGCATTAAATATATCATTTGTACAATTTTAAAGTAAAATAAAAGGGAATCCTGATCCTTAGAAACAGATACATTAAATAGTCTGATGATCGAATGATGGGGCAAAAAAAAACTACCTTTTAAACTGAAAAATTGTTTATTTATAAATAATTTATTAATACTCAAATTTCTTGAAAGATTATATGTTCCCTACTAATGACAAAGAAGTTTTTTGTTTTATTCATTCATTTATTTATATTTATTATGTCCGACAATGTAAAAAAGGAAAAAAAATGCATTTTGGGCTTCTGAGGGCCCCAGCTCCGAATAAAACTTTAAAAAAAAGAGGGTATAGCAGGATCTGGGGGCCCTTGTCATCTCGGGGCCCCAGCTACAGCTTATTTAGCTTATACGTAAATCCGGCCCTGCCTTCGAGTTTTCAGGAGTTAAAATAGTAATTATAATTATTTTCACCAGCACAAATAGTAAAAGTAAAATAAAAGGGAATCCTGATCCTTAGAAACAGATACATTAAATAGTCTGATGATCGAATGATGGGGCAAAAAATAACTACCTTTTAAACTGAAAAATTGTTTATTTATAAATAATTTATTAATACTCAAATTTCTTGAAATATTATATGTTCCCTACTAATGACAAAGAAGTTTTTTGTTTTATTCATTCATTTATTTATATTTATTATGTCCGACAATGTAAAAAAGGAAAAAAAATGCATTTTGGGCTTCTGAGGGCCCCAGCTCCGAATAAAACTTTAAAAAAAAGAGGGTATAGCAGGATCTGGGGGCCCTTGTCATCTCGGGGCCCCAGCTACAGCTTATTTAGCTTATACGTAAATCCGGCCCTGCCTTCGAGTTTTCAGGAGTTAAAATAGTAATTATAATTATTTTCACCAGCACAAATAGTAAAAGTAAAATAAAAGGGAATCCTGATCCTTAGAAACAGATACATTAAATAGTCTGATGATCGAATGATGGGGCAAAAAATAACTACCTTTTAAACTGAAAAATTGTTTATTTATAAATAATTTATTAATACTCAAATTTCTTGAAATATTATATGTTCCCTACTAATGACAAAGAAGTTTTTTGTTTTATTCATTCATTTATTTATATTTATTATGTCCGACAATGTAAAAAAGGAAAAAAAATGCATTTTGGGCTTCTGAGGGCCCCAGTTTCGAATAAAACTTTAAAAAAAGAGGGTGGAAAGTAGGATCTGGGGGCCCTTGTCATCTCGGGGCCCCCAGCTACAGCTTATTTAGCTTATGCGTAAATCCGGCCTTGCGCCTAGTGATTATATGTCACTAAGATATGCTTTTCACAAGCCATTCAAAGATCCATTTTCTTACTAGAGATGAATGGTTCAATTCTCCTCGGTGGCTTAAAGGCAAATGTCTAAAATGGTACACTGATGGTTCAAGGCTTGATCTCAAATCAGGAGCAGGAATTTACTGCTCCAATGATGGTACCAAACTTCACTTTCCCTTGAGAAGCTATGCCACTGTTTTTCAGGCTGAGGTCTATGCCATTATCTTGTGCTGTAAGATATGCTTAGACAGGGGACATCAAAATATGACTATCCGCATCTGTTCCGACAGTCAGGCTGATCTCCTATCATCACTGTCAAAATGTAAATTCATATCTTTGCTAGTGTGGGAATGCTTTTCGGTTGTCTGTGAACTTTCTACTCATAACAGGGTATACCTGCATTGGTTACCTAGATAGTATATGGGTATTCTTGGAAATGAGCTAGCTGATGAAGCAGCACGGGCTGACTCTAGTGCAATTTTCTGGGGCCCTGAACCTGCATTGGGAATTTCTCCCACCTCTTTTAGGGTATCTATATTCAAGCTCTATGGCAAAATTGCACATGAGCAATGGCGCGTCGCTGGCGGTCAGAGACAAGCTAAGGAGATGAATCGTGACTGTCCTAATGTACGTCAAAAAGAGCTTTTAAAGCTTAATAGAAACAATTTGAGAAAGATCATTGGTCTTCTTACAGGATACTGCATCCTCAGGAGATACCTATACATACTGGGAATTGAATCTAATTCTCTTTGTCGAGGTTGTCATCTTGAAGAAGGGACACCACAACATATACTTTGTGATTGTGAGGTCTATTCTGCTCAAAGATCTGAGCATTTGGGGCAGAATTACATTAAAACCTGGGAACTGCAGGATGTTCCTGTAAGGTGTTTGCTGAATTTTATTTCAGCTACAGGGGTTTTTTGCTAATCATGATTTAGGGTTTGGGTGAGGTACAATAGACCTCTGGTCGATGTGCCCTGCTCCTTGGTGCTGCCCAACCTCTAAGTCTAAGTCCCAATGCATAAGAAATCAAAAATTTCATATTGAAAATTGAAGAAGCATAATCTTTTAAAGCCGCACACAATAATCTAAGACCTTCAACGACTTTTCTTAAAATGGAAGCAGAAGAGTTATGGTATTTTAGGTAAGGAGACTTATTTAATAGATTTATTTAATAAAGCTTTGTTCTTCACACTTAGAAAAAAATAACCCAAACAAAAATTGAAAACCAAAGCTGAAATGATGAGGATTTCACGTGAAAAGGATAAGTTTTTAATCCGATACAATTTCACATATTGGTAAAGCTCTAGCTTAAATTTTTTAAAACTTATTTTTTGAAGTTGAAGACTCACGCAACAGTCCATTGTGGACCTGTGAGATCAAGAATTCCCAATTTCGTGACTGACGGTATGATGGTCGAAATGCAAACAGGATTGCGCTTTAGCTGCCATTAAATCTGAGAAAACTCTTGTGCTCAAGGATATGTAGCAAGCAGTTACTGCAAACACAATCACAAAATAGTAGGCTTTTTCTAAAGAAGTTTAGGCAGGTAACGTTTTACTTACTATCTCATTATTCACAACTAACATAAGCAAGGGTCTGTCCAGACATTTTGTGAAAGGTCCGTTTTTCGTGAAATTGTGAAAAAATTACTCATATTCTTTCAACCAGGGTCCACTTTTATGAATTTGTGCAAATAGGGTCCGTTATTGCAACAAAAAAAAAACTTTTCAAGGAGTTTTTAAATTGTAAAGACATACAAGATTATGCTCAACACTGTAAAATTATAATTAAAAAATTTAAATTTTAAAAAATAAACAATTGCTGTTTCTAAATTAGAGATGCAACATACAAATATTTGGTATTTAGCCAATATTGCTGAACGTAGAATATTAATAAATACGAATATAATATTAATAATACGAATAGAATATTAATAAATATTAATAAATACGCAGAATATTAATAAATACGCAGAATACGAATAATGGAAGAATCGTCTGCCGAAGACGAAACTTAATTCGTTTACATCAATCTTTCTTGTTTTCTGCCCTGGAAAGGGTTTATTCGATTAACAAAATAATAATGAAGATAAAAAAATTTGTGAAGGATCCGATTAAAAGAAAAATCATTTTGTGAAGGGTCCGTTTTTAAGTTAAAATATTTTGTGAAGGGTCCGTTTTTATGAAAAGATATTTTGTGAAGGGTCCGTTAACGGACCCAAATTTCTTCTAAACAGACCCCTGATAAGTGTACTTAAATTCAATTTATTGATTATTATTTCAGTAAAATATATAGTTCAAATTAACTGAGATATTACCTATAAGGCAGCAGATGCAAAAGAGCAAAATTATATTATAACAGTCAATCTGACAAAAACAACAGCTAATAGCTAAAATGTTAGTAGATATAGTGATGCATTTCCCCCACCCTTTTACGTTGAAACCAGACCAAAATTACTATAGATAATACAGTCATGTTCCAAAACATTCCACCAGTGCTTTAAATTAAACCAAAAATCCATTTTTCAAAAATGTTCAATCTTTAATTGTGCTCAATTTGTTCAAAATACATTTGATTGAAAAAGTTAGGAAATTGATTATTATAATTCAAAGTAGTTAAAAAGCATTGTTCATCATACTTCTTAAGTTCTGTCTCTTTACTCTAACAGGTTTCGAAAATGCAAAACTGCTGTTCCATATTGTTCCTAATATTTAATCATACGACAGTAATTAATTAATAACATTATGTCTTCTTCATATTATCTAAACTTTTTGGAAAAATCTTAGTAAAAGCTGGCTTTTTTTCAATGGTTTAAACAAAAAACTGTTTTTTTTTTTTTTTTTTTTTTAAGTCTTGCATAAATCCGCTAACACTGACGTCAAGCCCCACAGCAAATCATAACTCAGTTATGAATATGTTGAATTTTTTTTTTTAAAGTTTGCTTAGATGTAATTTTGCCCAAGTCAGAAAACAGTAACTTAAATATTAAAAAAAAAATATTTTGGAATAATGTGTGATTTGATAGCATAGCCGTCAAGGCACAGAACGTGGTCTGCTTGAAGCCTTATTAATGGCTACTGGCTTGTCTGGAATACAAAGGATCCTGGTATATTCTTAATCCTGATTTATTCTTCACTATTTTTAGACAGTTTTTTCATACGAAAAATTGTAGCTCTATTATTTCCAGTCATTCCCCCCCCCCCATTTTCGGATGTTGTGAGTACCTACGCCAAGTCAATGGAGGTAACCTCTAAGAACTACCAACTTCTAGCAATCACCATTTTACTGTGCCAGAGAGATTTCAATGTACAGACTTTGCTTTCTAAAAATATTTTTAAAAAATTATTCATAGAATTAACTATGCATAGAAAAAATTAGAATACACTAAATATCCCCTTTTTTAAAACATTTCTATTACTGACTGTACCTGCTTCTATCTACTGTTTTGTAAAAAAATTACTGTTTAAAAATAAACTTTAGAATATTGAACCCATAATTTGACAAAAAACTATAATTCAGAATACCAGTTGAAAGTAAAAATATCTCATCTCATTACTCAGTTATTCACTGCTTTTCTTATGACAGGTGGACTAAAAGGTACATTTTCTGATGCTAGATTAGTTTGGTTTCCGTTATATTTAAGTACTATTTCAATAGAAAGTACTAATAGAGAGCTTTCTGATATTTTAAATTTTTAATATTTAAGATATTGTCACGACACTTGAGATTGAGTTTATATTTTAAAAAGAACCAAAAATGTGTTTTTTTTTACTTATTATAGGGTAAAAATTTTGTTTAATAGAAAAGAAATTTTTGAGGATACAGTGAACATATAATGAAATGATTTATTTTCAGAATGTGAATGTATATTGCAGTATATTGAATCTATATTGCAGTATATTGAATGTATATTGTTCATGTTCATTCATATATTAATTAGAGAATAAAATTTAATAAGCTTTTCTATGTGTTCATTAAAATATTTAAATTATATTCTTGGAATTAACAACAAATGCTCAAAACAAAGAAAACAAATATTTAAAAATTTAGAATATTTTTTACTTTACTTTAAAGTGAAAAGCATAGTAAATATTGATAATTTTTAGCAGATTTTTAGCAGAAGACTTTTAAAGAACTCATATATTGAAAATTAGGAATAAATGTATCACATTCTACAAAAGATCCGTGCATTTCATTTCATGAATATACACAATGCTTCAAGAAATTCTACTCATGAACTTTAAAGCTAATAATGTGCTTATTTATAAATAAAAACTATTTAAATAACACAAGATACCTCACATTTTACAAAAAATCCTTTACAAAAAACATTTTCAAAAAATCCTTCATAATGCGATTCTTTATACTTTTAGAAGGCAGAAATATAACTGAAATAGTTATTCTCATAACCATTTCTTTTACTAACCTCTTTGGAAGTGATCAAGCAATATTTTTTATACTAGCAATCAGGGTTGGGTTTTTGCCATCAAAAACTGGTTTTTGACATGACAGTGGTAAAAACCGTCAAAAACCTACTGTTTTCTTTCATTTATGGCATATAGCGGACAATATACTATTTTCACATAATTGCCTTTATAAATGAATGTTGCATTGATTGCTATTGATTTTGCAACTATATACATGTATTCTTATAGAAGGATATACATTCATATAGAAATATTGTTATATACTTATTGAAAATAGTGATACTTTTATCATTATAGCTTGATTTGCAAAGAATTCAAAATTTTGCACTTCTTAATTGTTAGAAATAAACAAACAAACAAACAAACAAGCAAAAAAGCTTGGAACTATTAATAAATTCAAGAACTAAAAAGAAGAATTTAAAATTTGGCATTTCTTAAATATTAAAAATAAGCTAAACAAAACTTTCAAAACTTGTAACTACTAACAAACTCTAAGTCAAGAATGGCTTGACATTCTTCAGTAATGTAATATGCCAAAGAAAATGATGCTTGGAAATGTTGAAAATTTTGTTTAGTATCCTAATATATTACTTCAAATAATATATTTTGATATAATCATGTTGGGAAAATGCAAGAATCTGTTATATTAATCTATAAGAATCTGTTATATAATATCTTAAATATCTTTTACCAACTTTTTTTCTAATTTTATTGCCCAAAAATGAATTAATTTTAAATTATAAATAGTTAAACTCAAATAAAAATACAGTTTTACCAAAACTATGGGTTTTTGACATGACGGTAAAAACCATGGTATAAACCAGTAAAAACCGTCAGGTGTCAAAAACCTGCCAACCCTGCTAGCAATATATCAAGCAATATGTTTATATACTAAATATCAAGCAATATATTTATACTCATTTTCTTCACAAAGAAAAATAAAAGAATATGCTCAGAAAAATAAAAAATATCAAAATACATTATGAAAAAAAATTAATCTGTAGAAATAATTTGATAATTTAAGTCTTACATTGTTAGTGAACCTTTTTAATCCAGAATAGAAACTTGGGACTCAGTTTCTAGGCTGCATGCTCATACATATTCTTCTAAAACATAAAATTACATTACATTTTTAACATGACCAAAAAAAAATAATAATAATGACAATAAGACAAAATTAATAGATAATTATATATTAGGAAATCATTACCCAATATATAATTAATTTTTGCACCACTATGCCCAGTCACATCCAAGTGCTGTACGAGTTAATTTTTACTTCTAGGTCACCCCTGTCCCGTAACAGTCACAACTGTCTCTTAATCATACAAAAATAGCAACCACAGAAAAATTATGAATTAATGAAATTAAAATATAGAAGAGTAAAAATAAAATAAATATTATTCATATGGATCAAGTTAAGGTTTGTGAATTCTAGCTTTTAATAGGTTAAACATGACCAGTATGAATTATTTACAGTTTCAGTTAATAAAATAAATATATTTAAAAAATAATTAAACATTCTAAATGGATAGTACAATTTTCAGTAGTTTGTGCTGTAAAATATTGTTATACTAATTTTAACAGGAATTTGCTAAGAATATTTTTATGCTTTCATTTCAAAGAGTCATCAGCTAAATGTTTTTACATAGTCTAATTTTTTTTTAGATATTTATCCAACAAATTAGGGAAAAAACGAGAGGGAGAGTAGTATAGCAGTTGCATTTTTTCCAAGTGAAATAAATGTCACTATTGTACAATACTTCTTACCCATGCGATATTTTTCATGGCTTCATCTAATATTTGTAATGTTTGTACTGTAGTATATTTCATGATAGCAAACCCTGTGAATTTTATTTTTAATTAATTAATAATATTTTAAAAAATAAATACAAGTCAGGTTTTCACTTGGTTTTTCACAATTTTTGAAAAATCACCCATACTAATCAAATTTAAAAAACTTTTTCTATAAAAATTGCTATTACATATTATTATAAGGCATTTAATATCATTAAACTTAAAAACTCATTTAAAATAAGAAATTAGTTATAAAATTACGAAACAGCATATTTTTCCTCAGTACAAAACAATAAAAACAAAAGTTGCCTAATAAAATATAATTTATACAATATTGTTACAGGTCTTGACTTTTAGTTTAAAGGAAAGAACAAAAAAAAAAAAAAAAATNAAAAAAAAAAAAAAAAAAAAAAAAAAAAAAATGACAAAACTTCATTGCAATAATCATAAAACAAGGTGATCAAGCCTTTTTTATTAATGAAATACATATTTTGTCATGTTAAAAAATTACTGTAATAGTTTATTCTGTTTTAGACATGTGACAAAAGCAACATTAAAAGTATTGAATACAAATTATTACAAATTTGTTATTAATTACCTTAAAGAATAATTAGTATAAAGAGCCTAATTTTACTGTTTAAGGTCAGATATTGAAAATGCAAATAGCTTTCAAATTTATGACACATATAAAATAAATAGCAACTTTTGGAAAATATATATATAAAATTATAGTTTTCTTTGTTTTCTAACGATACAGAAATTTGCATTTTCTTTTTGTCTTAACGCGTACTGGATTGGGGAGATTTCCATAACCTGATCTGTGGCAGAATAATCACCAAGTCCTGTCACCTTTCATTGCGCGAAACTAAAATAATCATCACATAAAGGGGCCAAGTTGAAAGATATAACTCGTAGCCACCTCTGGGCAAACATTTTAAAAAATTGAAATTTTAAAATCTGTTTGGCACCTTGAGGATTGTAGTTGACACGACAGATCAAGATACGGAAACATCTCTACGGGATTTACCACTATCACATATCTTGAAAGCAAATTTGAATGTTGACATTAATATTTTGGCCACCTAGCAAAAGAAACTTAAATAACTTGTTAGTTGTTAGCTTAGTTAATAATTTTTTCCAATTGACTTTGAGATTTAATTATTCTTTATTCGTCATAATATGGCTTTATGCAATAAGTTAACAGTAAATACTTACAAAAACGAATTACTTTATCTAAGACAGCACTCTCTTTACAAAAGGGATAAAGTTAGAAGTATCCTTTTTAATAGTCATTTACAAATTTAACTTAAAGTGTCTTTTGAAAATATTTTATGCCACATTGCCTTAATAGGAAATGATATAGGGGATATTTTAAGTTTTTAAATATTAGCATGCTTAATTAAATATTAGCATGCTTAATCTTCCAATTAAAATTTTAAAAAAAAGTTTTTGAAACGAGCAATATTTTTCTCGCCTATTCTTGAAACCCGACAAAGGGGAACATCCCCACTTTGACTAAATAAAAAAACATTAACAATTATAATATAACAAACAAAATAAATAACACAACTTATAAATAACTCATACCTTTGAGCGTCAAACTAATAATATTCTGTTACACAAATTAAATCCATAGATCATTCTAATTAACATTTTATCACAATTTAAATATGGGTTTATGTCTTCAACAATTGCTATCGGCACTTCTATGAGTAAAAAGAAAACTATGTTTAAATTTCATATAAGTGGAAGTCTAGAATATGTAAATTCTTATGCAGCTTGAATATTTTATAAACTGAAACTTTAGAGGAGAGAAACTTGAACTTACAATTGCGTAATGCATTTCGAATTCATAATTAGTATTTACTATTGAGTTTTAAATTGAAACCGAAACTAAAGTTGGTTACTGCCAAAATAACAATATCAAATTAATGGTTTTTATTTTAAAAATTACGCACTGTCTTGGCTGACCGCCCTCTTATAACCCTAAACTTTGGCGATCTGGTGAAATGGGTGATTGCCAAACGAAATCTATCGCCAACTGCTTGGATGCCCGCTTTTTGAACGTGATTGAAAATGGCGAAAATGTTTGAGCTGGAAAGATGTAACGAATACGCTAGGAAATACATATTTTTTACTACAATATTTTTATTCATGCAAAGTGATTTCTAGATACTGGACATTAGTATTGCAGCGCTTGCTGAATTAATATAAAATAGCTCTTGGTGTCGACATTTTTACTGGCTAGCATTGCATATTGCAGGTATCATTTTCATCACTTTTCTTAGCATTATTGTCGGATCTGTGTTTTTATTTAAAGCAAGAATTTTTGTTGTTAATTATAAAGATTATTTTTGTGTGTGTGTGTGTATTGAATATTATTTGAAAGGAAATATGAATGACAAATAAGTTATAACTGTAATAAAACAAGGTTGGATGGAAACCACTTTTTTGTTTCTTATGAGTAAAAGGTTAAATTAATAATATTTTGCACCGTGATTTTAAGGT
>NC_092205.1:57266457-57329977 GCF_043381705.1 Parasteatoda tepidariorum
TATATATATATATCACTTTGACTATATATATATATATATATATATATATGTATATATATATATATATATATTTAAAAATTTATAATATTATTTCCTTTATTTTAAAGCAGATAATAAAGATAAAATTTGATAATTTTGAGTAGATTCTAAGACATATAAGGAACTCATACATAGAAAATTAGAAATAAATGTACTACATTCTAGAAAAGATCTGTGCATTTCATTTCACGAATATACACAATGCTTCAAGAAATTTTACTCATTAACTTTAAAGCTAATTATGTGTTTATTTATACATAAAAACTAATTAAATAACACAATATACTTTACATTTTACAAAAACTCCTTTCAGTAACTTCATTATTATGCAATTCTTCATACTTTTAGAAGGCAAAAATATAACGGAAATAGTTATTCTCCTAACCATTTCTTTTACTAACCTCTTTGGTAGTGTAATCAAGCAATATTTTTTATACTAGCAATATATCAAGCAATATGTTTATTCTAATTATCAAGCAATATATTTATACTAATTTCCTTGACAAAAAAAAAAATAAAGAATATGCTCAAAAAAATAAAAAAATATCAAAATACATAATGAAAAAAATTAATATGTAGAAATAATTTGATAAGTTATGTCTTACATTGTTAGTGAACCTGCTTTTATCTAGATAGAAACCTGGGACTCAGTTTCTAGGCAGCATGCTCATACATATTCTTCTAAAATATAAAATTACATTACATTTTTAACATGATCAAAAAAATAAATAACAATAAGACAAATTTATTAGATACTTATATATTAGGAAATCATTACCCAATATTTAATTAATTTTTGCAACACTATGCCCAGGCAAATCCAAGTGCTGTACAAGTTAATTTTTACTTCTAAGTCACCTCTGTCCCCTAACAGTCACAACTGTCTCTTAATCATAAAAAAATAGTAACCATAGAAAAATTATAAATTAATCAAACTAAAATAGAGAATAGTAAAAATAAGTTTTAATGTTATTTATATGGATCAAGCTTATTAATATGGAATTCTAGCTTTTAATATGTTAAACAAGACCAGCATAAATTATGCACAATTTCAATTAATAAAATAAATATATTCAAAAAATAATTAAACATTTTAAATGGATAGTACAATTTTCAGTAGTATTCGCCAAGTCCTGTCACCTTTCACTGCGAGAAACTAAAATAATCATCACATAAAGGGACCAACTTGAAAGATATAACTCACAGCCACCTTTGGGCAAACATTTTAAAAAATTGCAAGTTTAAAATCTGTTTGGCATCTTGGCGATTGTATTTGACACGACAGATCATGATACGGAAAAATCTCTACGAGATTTAACACTATCACATATCTTGAAAGCAAATTTGAATGTTGACATTAATATTTTGGCCACCTAGCAAAAGAAACTTAAATACAATAACTAGTTAGTTGTTAGCTTAGTTAATAAATTTTTCCAATTGACTTTGAGGTTTTATTATTCTTTATGCGTAATATGGCCTAATGCAATAAGTTAATATGGCTTAATAAGTTAATATGGCATAATATGGCTTAATGCAATTAATTGTAAATACTTACAAAATAGAATTACTTAATCTAAGACAGCACTCTCTTTACTAAAGGGATAAAGTTAGAAGTATCCTTTTTAATAGTCATTAACACATTTAATTTAAAGTGTCTTTTGAAAATATTTTATGCCACATTGCCTTCATAGGAAATCATACAGGGAATGTTTTAAGTTTTTAAATATTAGCATGTTTAATTATTAATCTTCCAATTAAAATTTAAAAAAGTTTTCGAACAGAGCAATATTTTTCTCGCCTATTCTTGAAACCCGACAAAGGGGAACATCCCCACTTTGACTAAATAAAAATATATTATCAATTATAATATAACAAACAATATATATAAATAACACAACTTATAAATAACTCATACCTTTTAGCGTCAAACTAATGATATTCTGTTACATAAATTAAATCCTTAGATCATTCTAATTAACTTTTTATCACAATTTAAATATGGGTTTCTGTCTTCAACAATTGCATTCGGCACTTCTATAAGTAAAAAGAAAACTATGTTTAAATTTCATAAAACTGGAAGTATAGAACTTGTAAATTCTTATGCAGCTTGAATATTTTATAAACTGAAACTTTGCAAGAGAGAAACTTGAACTTACAATTGCGTAATGCATATTCATTATTAGTATTTACTATTGAGTTTTAAATTGAAACCGAAACTAATGTTGGCTACTGCCAAAATAACAATATCAAATTAACGGTTTTTATTTTTAAAATTAATATTGGTCACATTTTGTGAAATACGTAACATATAGTAAAGGAAGTACGATAAAATTCTTTATAAACTACAAATTTAATAAAATTTTTTAGTTCTTTCTAGCCTATCAACTTATTATGGTTTATTGCAAAATCCCCTTTTCTTTAAAAAGTATTTCATTGTAACAGAAACAGGCATACGGAAGTGTCAAATAAAATATATAACCAAAACAAAAATCTTTCTGTCATCTTTTCTTCATGATTCTAGATCTGTAAAACTAATATCATACTTTATTAAAACAATTTATATTTAGTTCTACATTCAAAAATGTTAATTAATAAAGTATTCCTTAACAATTTCAATAAAATCCGTTTGTTCAGAACTGGATATTCTAATTTTCCTCGTTACTTTCAAAATTCTAAGCAATGTAAAAACTATCACCAAGAAAGAAATAATCGTTATGAAGTTCTCATAGTTCCAGCTTTAAGCGATAATTTCATGTATATATTAGCCGATTATTGTTCAAAATCGGCAATCGCAGTTGACCCAGTGGAACCAGAAAAAGTTTTTCGTGTCTTAGATTCAAAAAACATTTCTCTTAAAGCTGTCCTTACCACACATCATCACTTAGATCACGATGGAGGAAATGAAACAATCGCCACATGTTCAAAAAATACACCAATTTACGGTGGTGACAAAAGAATAAAGGCTATGACGCACATACTATCACATTCAGAAGAATTCCATATTGGAGAACTGAATATAAAGTGTTTACATACCCCTTGTCACACTAGTGGTCATGTGTGTTATTTTACAGAAGCTGGCAACTTAGGTCATATATGTTTCACTGGGGATACTTTATTTGTTGGAGGGTGTGGTAGATTTTTCGAAGGTACGGCAGCTCATATGCTAAAGTCATTGAATATCTTGGGGTCATTACCATTAAATACTAAAATTTATTGTGGTCATGAATACACTATGAGTAACTTGAAATTTGCATTATCTGTAGAGCCTGATAATAAAGATGCTTTAACTAAACTGAAAGTGATTGAAGAAAAATTAAAGAAAGGAGAGCATTCTGTACCATCCTGTATTGAAGATGAGTTGAAATATAATCCATTTATGAGGACAAGTGAAAAGTCTGTACAGCAATATACTAATCAAGCTGATCCTATTTCAGTAATGAAAGTTCTTAGAGAAAAGAAAGATGCATTTAAATAAAAAAAATGAAGATCAATTTATACAATGAAGAAAAATATATATAAATATGTATTCAAATGAAATTATTTTAATGTTTGTTGTACAATTATATAATTTTTCATAAAAACTATAAATCCTCAGAAATATTGTTTTGACTTATTTAATAATTTTGATCCCATTGTTACATGATTGCTGTTGGCATTGAACTAATTAAAATTAGTTAAAAGAAATTACTAAAAAAGGGTCTGTACAAGGGCTATAAGAATTCAAAAAAAATGTTTGTGGCAAGCAAAAAAAATATGGTTGTCAGTAAAAATACTTGTATCCTTTCCAACCCATTGCTAAATCTTTCTTTAAAATTTTAAGATACATTTTGCTATTTAACTTAAATAATATTAAATTAGGTACATTTTCATAATATAAAATTAAGATATTAAGCCACGAAAATCTCAACTCTCATGGGTGAGTGATTATCTTCTGATTTTGCATTTCATTTAGGATTCTTGTAAAAGCTTTGGATTACCATATTGCTTTTAAAATTCTGAAATTTTTAATACAATAATATTAAAGCAAGATAGTTTTACATGACAATCAGGAATTCATTTGATCTTATTATTCTTTTTCAGCAAATATATCCATGGATTTCTTCTTAAAATTTGAAATTATATTTTTAATTTGATTTTATTGCAACTTACTCACATGAGTTATCTCACATTGAGAATTTAACGTTTGAATAATCACTTTTTGATACTCTACCACACTCTCTCAATTTCCCACAATTCTGAAATAAGTATGTGCAGTTTTTCAGCCAGAGCTTCAAATTATTTTGATACAATGGATTATTGGTGAAAATTTTAACTTATTAAGAATAAATTATTAAATTTAAACAAAATTATTAATGTAAATATCTAAAATTTAGCTACACTTACTAAGAAACCTCTGTTTAAAAACACAATACAAAAATTATTTAGAAACCAATTCCTTAATAGGCCCCATTAAAAAATCTAAATTGTGCATTTTAATGATAAGTTAGTGTGAGTAGTATATTTTCCTTTTGCATTGTTGAATGAGACAAAAGACAGACATTTGGGACCCATAACAGAGAAAGGGAGAAGAGAAATTTAAACATTGCTATCTCAATGTTCATAGTTGTCCCGATTTTTGGGTATTTTTAGACCATCCAATTTTCTATGAATACAATAGTGGGTTTTAAAAGAATTAGTTTGAAGAATTTTACTAGCCTTTTTTTTTTTTTTTAAACTAACAATTTTCCAAGCAAGTACTATTTAAAATGTTATTCCCAACCAGATAAGATCAGTTAAATCATTAAACATGTACAAAATTCTGTTGGGGAAAAAATTTAATAAAATTAGTCTAAAGTTCAAACAAACAAAAATGTTCAAATTTTATATTGCTTTTTCTATTATGTAATTCATATTTCTGATAAATCATTTAAAATTTTTTATCCTTTTGAAGAAATAAAATACTAATGGTAGGCTGTAACTGTTGCAAAATTTGTTTTACTAAATTGAAATATAATTATTTACATCCAGACTTGGATAAAATGAAAAACTTTCTGCATGCATCAATTAACTCTTCAACCTTTTCATCACCGCTTCGTTTTGGCGAAATTTGTTTGAAAATCAGATTTTAAAAACATTTACTTTTTATAAAACTCCAATATTGATTCATACCACAGGAATGAGTTTGGTAAAAAAGCTGTAAATAGAAATCCAAAAATATCATGAGGAAAAATAATTTTAAAATGATTGAAAAAGTACTGTATAAAGGAAGCATTTATCAAAGAATGTTATCAAAAAAATATTGATGCGATATTTTATTAAAATTTTATAAGTATGAATCTCAATGTGTAATTTTTAAATCACACAAATATGAATTCAGACATTTAATTTCAAAATTGAATGAAAATTTTAAAATTGAGTTGATACTAATCTCGATGTTTGATTTTAAAATCGCATTAATACAAATCTCAATGTTTACTTTAAAAATTACATGAATATGAATTCTGATATATAACTTTTAAGCCACTCAAATACGAATCATAAAAGTGGCTTCTGAAATGCAATATTTGATATAAAATCATAAAAATACAAAACACTATGTGCAATCTTAAATCATGTAAATAGGAATAGTGACGTGAGTGTTTAAATCATGTGAATGTAATTTTAAGTTGCGTTTGCACTGGTAGGAAAAAGCATAAAAATATTTTTTTTCTCGGGAATTCGAAAAATAAAATTTTTTTTTTAAGAGGAAAATTTGTTTTAGTAAGAACAAAATACAGTGTCAGAACGTACACAGAAATTTTACTTATTGTATATTATGCAGGCCTGTTTAACAACCTCATAAAAATAAGTGTGAGGTTTTAAAAGAAACTTTAAAAAAAAGCTCTAAAACAAAGTTATAATCAGGGTAATAAGAAAAAAAAGTGATATTCTAACTATTTTATTATAGATTTATTAGAAGGTAAGCTAATAATTTCTTGCCTTATTTTATATACCACTCTCTAATTTCAAATAAAAGTCATGCAAGCATACTCAAACTAATATTGTTTAGTTGTGTTAAAATTAGAGTGAAAGTAAAATAAATTCTGTTACATTAAACATACCCATATGTATGTGACCATTTTGTTATTTTCCTTGATTAATAAGTACTCTTAAAAATGTCACTTACTGCTTCATTCACTAAACTCTTCATATAATTATGTACTAAAAAATATGGAACCAAAACCATTTAAGAAAATATTTTATTTACATTAAAGTTGCCAGCAAATATATTCTATTAATATTTAATATCTTTTTTTTTTTTTGCAGAAATGAAGATATTTATGATTTATCACAAACACACAATTTCCTCACAAAGGAAAATTTCATTTATGGTAAAAGAGAAAGTGTTTTAAAACAATAATATATTTCAGGATAATTAGAATTTATTTATACACAGTAAATTTTTTTTTAAAAATAAAGAAAACAACTGTAGGCATACATTTGATTTCCAATTTGCATCACAAAAAACAATAATGTACAATGATATTCAACTGTAGTTGCAAAAGAGAATCGTAAAAAAAAAAATTTCAATTATAAATACAAAAAATTATCTTCTATCTAATTGCTTTCTGAATGTCTTTAATAAGTTGTTGAGCAGCCTGATTATTTATAAATAATAACTGACCACATGGCATAAAAGTATTGACAACCACTGATATAACATCTGCTTTTTGAACAATCTCGGAATGTGACAAAGTTATCTTTGGCAAAAGATCTTTTATCGTTTTTATAAGAAAAAACAAAGTACTGGCTGCTAATATCCGGTTATCAGTTTGATCACATACTAGAATATACAAACAGCCATAATATGAATGCCAAACTATCTGTTTTTCAACATTCTTCAGTTTTAAATTAAAAATTCCTTTTGTTTCAATATCAACAATATAAGCTTCGGAGAAATCGTCAAAGTTATTACTTGATACAGATGTATTAAACTCAAACTCCTTTTTAACTCGTTGAGCAAAATATTTAATTTGTTTTTCACGATCATCAGGATCCTCTAAAAAATTAAAAACAGATGAAAACAATACTTGGGAGTTAGTTTCAGCAATTATAAAAGAATGGACCATTTTTAAAACATCTATATAGGATTCTAAGAATAAGAAATTGAAGTTTCTTATTACTGGTTAAGCAGACAACCAACGTTATAAATAAATACCATGTGACTATAATTAGAAGATTGCCAAAACTTTATCATAAATTCCATAAAAAAGAAACAAACAAATAAATTCACATCTAAATTTTCAGCTAAATGCTTATTAGATTAGAAAATTGCAAAATTTTGACCATTTATAATTTTTAATTGCTCATATTTTCCTTTCAATTAAAAATAAAATGCTCGAAAATTTGATTTTTTATTTTTGGCAACATTGTTTTAATGAAAGCGTCTCTCATCTCCCGGAATAATAAACCGTCTGCTTACTACTTGATTGAAAGCAATAAATAAAAAACAGGCCAACTATTAAAATTTTTTACATTGTTTAAAATTGTTTCATAAAACTTCAAAGTATGGCTATGCGAACGTTTGGGGAAAAACCTATAGCATTTCAATTAGAAGAAAATGGAGAGTATTATTACATCGGATCAGAAGTAAATATATTTTGAGTAAATAATTTAGCGTCTGGGGTTACATTTTGCTATATGTTTCATGAAGCTTTGATTTAAAAGAGATAAATTATTTTATTTTACTTTCATAAATCAGTGTGTTAAAGTTAAATACATGCTCTGAAGTTTCCTAGAGAGTGTTATAATGAGAGGTATCCTCTATTCTGTGTGATGTCTATCAACTAATAACCTCTTTTTATAATAGGTTTTAATCATTTTTCTTGTATCCCACTAATCATTGGAATTATTAGTTGTACAAGAACTTCAAATCTAATTAGGTTATTTTTGCATACTTCCAACATTTCATAATAAGCCTTGGAGTGAAAATAGTGTTAGAAATATGCATCATGCTCTGAAGTCTGTGCTGCGGTTTTTTATTTATAAAAAATTTGAATTCTTTATTTTGAAATTAAGGGACATTTCCGTGTCGTGATCTGCAACGCCAACTACAATCGTCAATTGTTATTAAATCGGAAAAATTATTTAAAAAAACATGTAGAGGTTAGCCCTGGGATGGCTTCAAGTTGGTCTTGTTTATTGTTTACATTATTATTTTGGTTGATTCATTTTTTACATCATTATTTTTTAATGCATGTTTGCATATAAAACAGCCATTTTAAATTCTTCAAACTGATGAACATCAAAAACTATCAGAGCAAGATAAGAAGATTAAATATCATTAAAAGAGATTCAAAGTAGAGTTGACACAAACTCTGAAGTATTCAATTATATATTTTATCTATAAACTACATTTTATGCAGTTACTATATGAAGGAGGGGTAAACAGCATTATGCCAAAATAATAAAAACATTAAAAAAAAAAACTCATATGACTTAAAAAACTACATTAATAACTAATTAAATATGTTTTGATAGTTATTGAAATGCTTTTTTCAAGTTGCAATTTTCGAAATACTAGAAAATTTTTGGTGACTGTATAAGAAAAAAAAGCTCAAATTTTACACGATAACAAGTTCCTATTAAAAATTTATTACTTTTACTTTTTAAAATTTACTTTTCAATTATTTCTAAAATCAAAGAAAATATATTGAATTTATTCTTATTTAAATATAAAATTTAATGTTTTTATTCATTATTAATGAATTTCATCAAGTAAGATGTTAAGAAATATTTTGCTAATTATTTGTCATTTAGCTATAATTATGATTTAATAACTTAACTATTTATGTTTAGTATATACCTTAAAAAATTCAAGCTAATGTCAAGAAATGCTATTACCAATGAATTTTTTGCTACTAACTATGACCTATTTTGTCATAATTTCGATGACTGCAATTTTATTTTTAAGGATAAGCCTTTCTGTTTCTTAAAGTAAATGATCTTTGATTATGTTTTCTACTAAAATTAAGGCTTTTTATACTCTTAAATTAATAGATTTTTAAATTTTCATATCATTAACAAGTGTGTATTCACAGGTTGGAAATTACTTGCGTATGTTTAGAGGCTCATTGTATAAGCGATATCCTTCTTTATGGCGTCGCTTAGTCACTGTTGATGAAAGAAGAAAAATTGCATCTCTTGGTATGTTATTTATTGATACTTATTTTCTTGTTACTAAAATTTATATATTTTGAAATGCATTTAACATTTGAAGTATGTAATAGTTATATTTGTGTTGAATATTTAAATTTATTCTAATAAACAGAGATAGTACAACCTCAGAACTTAAAAGCAATAACTATATATTGTTAACAATATTTATTACTTTAACAATAATTATTTATTAAAAACCTTAAATCTACAAAAATAAAAAAGCTTTTTCATTCAGATGTAAGTTTTTAATATTTATTTAGTAAAAAAAAAATTGAGTAGTAGCCATGACTATTTGCCTTAACCTAGACCTGCTCATTAAATGTTATACTGATCCTTTTTTTTTTATTTAATAATTAATCATTACCATCTAACTTTTTTTCTCCTTTTTAGTTGCCATGATAATTAAAAAATTTCATTAAAGATATACGGGTGTTCATTTGAAAATTTGACACTGACTGCTTTTTTTTTTTTTTAGTTTTTTAAAAATCACTGAAACATATTGATTTCATTTTGGATTGAGATATTTAAAAACCCACTGTAATTAGTTTGTGAACTTTTACCCCTCTTCTAAAAAAGTATGGTTGTTATTCACAAGATTAAATGTTTTTTGCTTGCTATTCAGTGATGGTCGTAAGATTGGCAACTAATTTAGAAGAATGAATTCTTTTTCTTTTCTATCAAAATGCAGATTTATATCTTCAGTAGCAAATCTTAAAACATGTACAGTAGAGAACCAATTATCCGGGATGATCGGGACCATCGCTATCCCGGATATCTGAATTTCCCGGTTTTCTGGATCGACCAAAACGTGTCGTTAATCGATGTTTTATCGAACCCGAAGTACAAGGAAAAAGTGTAATGCATAAAGTAAGAGAAAAAAGAAAGGTACTCCTAACTTTATAATGGATGGTTGGNCATATCGATTTCATTTTGGAGGGAGATATTTAAAAACCCACTGTAATTAGTTTGTGAACTTTTACCCCTCTTCTAAAGAAGTATGGTTGTTATTCACAAGATTAAATGTTTTTTGCTTGCTATTCAGTGATGGTCGTAAGATTGGCAACTAATTTAGAAGAATGAATTCTTTTTCTTTTCTATCAAAATGCAGATTTATATCTTGAGTAGCAAATCTTAAAACATGTATTAGAGGATTATTTCGAACATACATTTATTCAACAAATATGTGTTAGGCATTCTCAATCATTTGATTTTGGTTGAGAAATAATAGATTTTATAATCAATTGTTATTAAATTCTATCTGTAATAATCTAAAAATAGAAATTTGAGATTCTGATCAGACTAGCTATATACTAATATTCTTACCTCATAAAATTGCACTGAATTATTTTTAACTTTTTTAATGATGATTTAACCTTATTCTAGTTAATAAAGCTTTTTATATTCTTGACTAAATGAATTTAATTAGTCTTTAAAATAAATTTCATTAAAATTGTATGTTTTGACAATAGTTTATTTAGCTGGAATGTCTGCTTGTGATCTCGTAGATCCAGTAAAAATTACATAAATTATTCATTTTAGAAGTTGTATTTTTGAATGTTTGGTCCATGAAAGTTATGAAAGCTCGAGTTTCTCTTTTATGCAAAGTTTTACAATTTCAATTTTTCTTCTTATATTTGTTTTTATTTTACGCTATTCATAATATATTGTATATAAAATTACTCGTGGTACTCATAATTAATGCGAAATCCAAATTATTATTTCCATGACAGATCCTAGAAGCAAGGAAAATTCTTAAAATATTTTTTTGTGCAATATATATATATAGACACACACACCTTATTTGAGTAGCATACATTAAGTCATTGTATGAAGACAAAATATAATAATTTTCACCATTAATTCTGTACCAATAAGTGATGACCACAAATTTGTTGAGATTGGAAAGACTTTTCAGAAAACAAAAATTTAATTATCAATTCAGATCATTTTAGTTAAAGCATTTTTATCTTCTAATTTCACTATGGCAGAAGTTTTTCGAGATTTCTGCAACGATTCTTCCTAACACCATTACCTTCCTGAAAGACATTTTTAATAGTAACAAATATCTATGTTGCTAATTTAAAGTAACAGAAGACCATTGTGTTTACAAAAAAAGAAAAAAGCTTTTATGACAAATAAAATAATTAATAAAGCTGTATTTTTTTTTAATAATGAATATAATATTTTTTTTTAAAATAAAAGAATACATATTCTAATGTTATGGTTGATATTATCCTGTTTTGACAGTGGTGTAACTTACCAATCATTTCCTTTTTCGCCTTTTGTAAATCCTCATCACAATAATAATAAGAAACTGAAAGGGTGATGGCAATCATGGCAGTAACTACCGAAAAAAGATCAGTGGCGAAATCACGCAATTCATTAGTCCTGAAAAAGGGTTACTCAAATGAGTGTTTCATTTAGAGATTTGCTTTTCATTACTCATAATATCGTACTCATACTAAAAATATATTATTTTAAGAACTTTGAGGAAATCATTAGCAATAACTGCCAAAAAATTGATTGAAAAAAACGATAGAATTGTTGCATCAAAAAGTAAATATTCTAATGCATGACTCGCGAAAAAAAATCATAAGAATATCAATAGTAATAACGGAGTAATCAAAGACCTTAGAATTTTAAAAACCGAATTAAAATTCATAGCAATAATTACCAAAAAAGATCAAAACACTGCCTATATTTTCGATGAAATCAACCTGAGCTGTGGACGATACAATAAAGACTCAAAAGCATGATTTAAAATTCAAGTGAGCTAATGTCATATTTAAAGTATTGAATAGATTTTATTTCAACCAAATAAAATAATGAAAGGCAAATGTATCTCAATGATTTATTAATTCTTTTGCTACAAATCTGAATTTGTAACGAAATCTCCACTCTCAGTCATATTTAATCAAAATGTAAAAAGAAATTTTCTAAAAAAGATATTTCTAAGTTAACTATTTTTCACTTTTGTTAACTAATCTTCGCGATTTTAAAATTACTTTTTATAATATCAATCAGAAATTTACGCTAATGCCAGTCACCAGATTTTTTTTTCTTCCTAGAGAACCTTGTTAAATGTAAATAATTACGGCTTACAATCTTACAAATTCAAAGCTTATTAGAGTTGAACATGTTGTATTTTCACTAAATACATTGATCATAACCTACGTTTTTTATAGCTCTAATTACTTTCAAACTCTTAAATTTTGTTAAATTTTACTTTATCAAACAATTTAATCTAAGTAAACAGCATAATCTTTTTAATGGTATAAGAAGTATTGATATACACTAAGATTTGAGTATTAATTTTGATTGTATCCTAATTGGTATTTTTACATTGCAGTTACATTGAAATAGTTAGTATTGAAGCATACACCTTAAAAAAAAGCTATTATGTATTTGAATTATGCTAAACATGTCGCAATTTACTTCAAACATTCTTCTGATACCCATATTTTTGATTAAAATCTTGCTATATGCTGTCCTTAAGCAAAGAGCTCAATAAAATGCTGAGCCCAAGGAGCAATTGCGGACTATTATTAAAGTACTATAATGCTACCGAGAATAGTATGTATAAATTAAATAAATGAAAATTCAAAAGCTCAATCGTACACGCGGTAGAGAGTACTCATACAAAAGAGAATACTCGTTTGACGTCTTATCTTAAAAGTTTCTTCAGAAAAGGAATCTGATGCTATCCCTGAGATCCTCATGTCCCATTCTTCGGAGATCATCTTGACAAATTACCTAAGAAATGAATGGTGCCATACTTACTCAGATGGTTCTGCAACAGGAAGCTCAACTGGGGCTGGCCTATATTTTGAGGAATTGTTTGACAAATCTTTTCCTGTGAGCTCTAATGCCACAAACTTTGATGCTGAGATTGGGGCCATGAAACGTACCATACTCAATCTTCTGAATTTGAGCACACAGCTTAAAGTTATTTTTATTGACTCCTAGTCTGCAATTTTGGCCATTATTTCTCATTTAATAAGTGTGTTATCTTGTGGAATAGAGTGAAATGTTTTTTAATCAAGTAATTTCTATCTGTTAGAAAATTATTCTTCAATGGTTCCAACCACTGTAATATCTCAGGAAATGAAAAAGCAGATAATCTTGTAAAAAGTAAAGGCAATTTACAGCAGCCAGACTTTACTCTGTCACCATCAAATCTGTTATATAATAAATAATAAATTTCAAAATACTCTCCGTGCTGTAGTTTGAAGGGATAAGACCTGGAACTGATTGTTACTCTATCCACTCTTTTTTGCGTTTTCACTACCAGTTTTAGACTGTACACCCAACGTGACTTTCTCAAGGTACACTTATGTCATATTGGAACGGTCAATGCTTCTAACTACTTCGGGAGCTTTTATGAACTTTATTCATTTGACAAACAGCCCAGCGCTTTTGTTTTTTAACCGTTTTCCTGACAAGTTTAATAGCAAGGCATATTTTTATTGAGCTGCCAGAAGACTTGTTGCCTATATAACTTCCCTTACAAAGGATTTTTAAAAAAAACATTTAAAAGTTTGACTAAACACCTACATTACGAAATAAATTTTTATAACTGTCTATTTCAACTCCTGTAATTACCTGAACCCCAGAAACATAGATATATCTAATGTTTGAAACAGATCTAATGTTCTAGTTTTTATAGTTAAAGATATTCTGCAATAAGAAATAAACAACTCTCACTAGTTTTATTATTATTTATTTAAATGAAAAATAATTTTATTTTCTAAGAAAAGGGGGGGAAAATATTTGATTAAAGATTAAAATATGTCTAGATACATAATGAAATAAAAAGAGTATGACATTGCTCAGTCAGATTTGTGATCATGTAGTTGTGTAGTTAAAATGTGTCCTATCCCTAAAATAAGTACCAAGCTTATTTGACATTCCTTACAAAATTTTGTCTTAATCTAAGAAATGCTGATGTCGATTGAGATCTCCTAACTTGGTGTGCAGACTTTAATATTGCCATTAATCCCTTGAAACATAAATTGATTTTGTTACGTACATCATAGATAAGAACACTTTCTGCTTTAGGGCATAGTATTCTTATAATTCGTCAAGCCTTTTTTTATTTGGTTTATTTCTAATATCCATCTGTCAGTTGTTGTTTTTTTTTCATATGCGACAATCACTAATAATTCCTGAGTGTATATTGCGCTTTTTAAATTAAAGAAAGCAATTCTTCATTGTTCTTACTAGCTAAAGAGATATGTGCTCATTGTAAAAAAAAATTAAATGTTTCTAAAAAAAACAGGATATGTACAGGCTACTACAATCTGCTACATAATTAGGTAAGCATCTACGATTTTTACTTTATAGAAATGCTTATGCAAATTGCATGGTTTATGATTTGTGTTTTCTCTGTTATGCACTGCATTTTATTGCAAAATAGCCATTGTTGTTTCCTTTTTTTCCTATTTATAAGCTTTTAATTTAAATTAGCATTATTAAATTATTTATTTTTTGCCTCTTATTTCAAAGAAACAAAGTAAGAAGACTGGAGGGTGGGAAATAGATTAAGTCTCCTCCTATTAGAAATAATTAGAATTTTTACTATTGAAAGTGACAGAGAATAATGCGTAAATATTTTATATATTTTTAATTTATTGCTGTTTAAGGAATCAAAAATGTATATAAATGTGTGAGCAAGTTTCTTAGTTAATTGGACGTTATATGAAAATAACTTTTGAACGTTATTTTGAACGCTTTAATGTTATTTGAAGGCTTTGTGACAAAATTATTTATTATTTTCCAAGGAAAAAGAAAAAAAGTTTCTATCACTTAAGACTGGATTTTTAATTTAATTTAAATGCTCATCTCTATTTGAATATTTTGGCCTGAAAAATTATGTTCATGGTAATACTTTGTTAAAGCAGAGTACAAAAGTATCAGTTAATTACCATGCCCATGTGCTTTTTATTATGTCACAAAAACTAGAAATATAACTTAACTGATTTTAAATTGAACTGATAGCAAACTTTTGAAAGTACAAAAATAATAATAACCATAAAGAAGTAAATAGCCTTATTTTTTATTTACAAAAGAGAGGTTTTCAGTCAAAGAGTGATGACCACTTACCCCAACAATTTCTAAATCTTTAATTGTAGGTTTACAGGCAAGAACAATGGGAATTGATGCGAAAAACAGACTACTTAAGAAAGCTGGAACAACTAACCTTGATGACCCTAATTTATCAACAGATGTCAAAGGTAAAATTATTCCCTGTGACATTGGATTTTTTTTTAATACCCTTGTAGTTACGTGGCAGATTCCATCAGAAAATACATTTTTTTTTTAAAAAAAACTACTGTAACCATATATAAACAATATATCTATGCTTCTTTTCTCTGTCACTTAATCCATAATATTTCACTATATAATGCTACATTTGTTGAATTTAGTAGGGGTGCACAACCTTTTCCAGATGAGGATTTGAGGAAAAAAATTAATCTTTTATAATATTTTAGAATTGAAAATGTATTTGAAGTTTTAGATACAAAGTGATTCCTCTAGACTTCAAAAACTGCAGCTCTTCGGAACGAAAGACTTCCTAACTTCTTGGTCATTTTTTTTATTAATAATTTTTTTTTTCAGTTTAATTTTCACTGTAAATCACAGGACTGTTTATAAGGTATTCAAGAGATAAATTTATTCTTAGATTTACTCTCTTCTAGATTATGAATTAAAAAATTAAATCCCGAAACAAAAATTTTGCATTCGTCGAACTGTTGCATTTGATTCATTATTTAAATTCTAAGAATATAAGTTTAAGTTAGGTAATAAGTATTATTTATCAAAAACTTTTATGATTATCTATTAAAGGTAGGGGTTCACAACCTTTTTGAGTAAAGGGCCACTTGCACAACAGTTGGCAGGCCACATCTGGCCCACAAACCGCAGGTTGTGCACCTTTATTAAGGAATAAATGTTAAGTACATTTGGAAAATTGTAGATTATTCTTTTAAGTGATATAGTTACATATGATTCTTTTTATTTTTTGCTTGCATATGAATAATAATATTCTTTATTTTGCCCTTCTAATCTTTTACTGAGTTCAGGTTTTAATTTCTTAAAGTGAATTTTATTTTTGCTTGATAGCTGTATGCTAATTGCATGATTTGTTAAACTTAGTTTTTCACTTGCAGTTTTTTCATTTGCCAATCTTTGCTCAATTTTCAAGCTAGCTGAAAGTTGCAAATATATTATATAACGTTTATCCATTGTGACTACTGCATTTTATCAATTGTCATGTTTAAAAAAGTTCTCTCCAATTTTATTAATTGTGGAAATTCCTTGTTGTATTTAAATTGCAAGAGTACCTATTGCATAAAGTAAGGCAAGAAATATTGCATTTGAATAGAAGATAATGCATAAAAGTAAAATATGATTATTTAGTAATGATGGTAAATCATTAAAAATTTAACTACTTTAATCACTTGTTTGCACAAAATTTTTAGTTATAAAAGTATTTTTAAATTTAAGTGTAAATAGTTTGCAAAATGCTAACTTTAATTTATGACATAAATTTTAATATTTAAGAATGAAATAAGAATATATTTTCTTTTGCAGGGAAAAAGCAATTTTCCTAGAGAAACAAACAAATCTGTAGTGCATTCTGAATGAGCTATATTTTAAGCAGATGTTGTAGCAAACTCTTAAAGTTTTAAAATTTTCAAACCTGTTTGTAGTGGCCAATAACAATAAATCAAAATTAGTGCCCTCGCGTAATATTTCTGTTGCAAGTTGTAAGGCATCAATGTCAATAATAGAGTTGGTAGCTTAAATTTTTTTGTATTGTGTGTATACTTCATATTGACTAGAATAAAATAATTACTATTAATCTGAGTGTTAAATTCTGTTGATTATAAATTATTGTACATCAATTGAATATTGTTTTCACGAGTGACAGACTATTGTCTGAGCATTCAATATTTAACTGTGGAAATGAACAGTTCTGATTAAAATGTTCAGGACTTAGACTGTACCTTCTGAGAGTGAACCAACCAATAGTAATTATTTAATTCTATTTACTCTTGTTCTGTTGCCATTTGTTAAACAAATTTTAAAATTTTCATGCTTTAATTTTTAATGCACTCTGTCAGGCGGGCTCGGTAACAACTATAATTTTGTTTTATCCTGCTGATTAAAGTACAGTGCTCCGAAGAAGGACTACCTTGAATAACTTTTGATCTAATGACTGGAACTTCACGTTCTAGGACTCAATCTTCATGGTTCGTGGGGGTGACTTCAAATATACTAATTAATTAGTGCAGACGATATATTAAGTTATGAAATCAGACATATAAATGCATTTTCTCTGACTAAACATACCTTTTTTTCATCAAATTCGGATTTCTGACCCAAAAAATATTGGTAGCTGCAATCTGGGAAGTGTGGACCCCATGGTTTGGTCAGGAGAGTGATCTAAAGTTTGAACCCTTTAATGTTAATTTAAATTTTTTGCGTATTTCGCCATATCTTGAGAACCTTTCAAGCAAATTGAAAAAATTTCACATAAAATTATTTAATTCGTTTATCCAAAGATAATTCCGTGTAAAAAATAAATTTTATTAAACATTTATTATTTTTTATTATTTTATTTAATAATGTCGAAAAAAATTTGAATTGTACGGTATACGATTTTTTACGTCATCTTCAAGTAAGTGATTGTTCATGGTAAAATACAAAATTTGGGCAACATCGCTTGCATAGCTCTGAGTTTTAAATATACAACATTTTAAAAATTTGATTTCTCATTAACTATCCGAACGATTTCGCTCAAATCTTGTATTTTTCCATGTAAAATTATTAACATGTTATAAAAAATAGAACACCTTCCATTTCAAAATTTTTTCGACTATTATTAAATGGAATAATAAAAATACTACGTAATTTCTAAAGTTTGTTTTTTGTATGGAATTATCTGTAGACAAACAAATTTTATAGTAATGTGCAAAAAAGTTTCAATTCGCTTAAACAGTTCTTGAGATATGGCAAAATATGCTAAAAGTAAACTTAACAATAAGGGGTTCAAACTTTGGCTTGCTGACTAAACTATGGCGACCATATTTCCCAGGTTGCAGCTATCCCCAATATTTTGGGGTCAGAAATCCGAATTCATTGAAGAAAAAAAGCTATGTTTATTAAGAGAAAGTACCTACGTTTTTGTGTCTGATTCTGTAACTTGAAATATTGCCTTCTGTAATTAATCAATATGTTTGACGTCAGGGTGGTCCGTTTTTTATTTTGTGCACTGTACGTTACTGTTGTCAATAGTTTTTGATAATAGTATTACATTTAAATCAGGATTGATGCTTTCTCCTTTTCTTAAGCTATTAATATACTTGATAATGATATTTTGTGATCACATTCAAATTCGTGAATTTTCTTCTTTTTATTTTATTTAGGGAATGCTAGTTATTATTTAATGTCTATCGTAGTTAATTTTAAAAAAAAGTCAGTAACAGTTTACTAATATTATTGAGTGTATTTTGGGGCCTACCTATGTTAAATATATAAATTTAAACTTCAAGTAGTTTTAACATTTTTTGCAAAACGTAACAAACAATATCGACATGTAACAAACAAAATTTAGTATTATGCTTTTTTACTACATTTAAATCTGGAAGTAGCCGAAAATTTGAGCATACATTTTTTTCTGGCTTTACTCTTAAGTTCGCTATTTTCTTGCATTTAAACCTCTTCTACCATTGTAATGATCAGGTATATGATTGTGCATAAGGTAAAATCACAGTGTATTTGTGCTATATCTACTGTATTTCCATTTAATTTAAAGTTTTTTTAATTTTACATATGATAATCAATCTACTGAATTTAGGGATATTTAATAATAATTATAATTATAAAGGTTAAGATTTTAATTTACTCTTTTGTTTACTGGATAGTTTTAATTATACTTAGAATAAGGAAATTTTCTATTTTATTCTTTTAAGATATGTATTTATTTATTTTTTATTTGTTTTAATTTTAACAGAGCAAATTTTTCATTGTTAAAATTAGTTTTATTCTTAACTTTCTCTTTCGCTATTTGTAGTTACTAAAAGATAGTTTTTTTCCCGTTATTGTCAAAAATATAACTTTTTATATTAGTTTTTGAAATGTAAATCCCAGATATTTTACATTTACAGTTCATTATTTACATAACAAACACAATAAGTGCTAGTTTTATAATTAATTGAATTTCATGCTATTTTTTATTACAGTTTTGGTTTAAAATTTTGTTCTTTATTTTCTGCTCTGTTGAATTAAAATGCATAAGCATATTTATAATCCTATACGTATATATAATATACCTGAAACTCTCCTAAGAAGTTTTCCACTTTACCTTTAGTTTATATTTAGTTACATCTAAATAGTTTATATTCTCATTACCATTATGACCGTCTATTTCTAGGATAATAAAATAATCTTTCTCAGATATTTTATTTTTAATTTTTTCCTGGTTTTCACACTCTGCCAATTGTTTTTAAAATCTGAGAAATTTCCGGGTAAGAAATTTCATTCAATAATAAGCAACACTTAAATGTATATTTTAACTTGGGTAAACCATTTTTACTATCCATTTATAATGTTTGTTTTATACCATGCTAATAAATAAAACCACTAGAATAATATGTTACTATAAAAGAGGTTTATTTCGGAAACTAATATTTGAATGTTTTAAAAATATTTTTAGTTTTTATCTTAAACTAATGATAAGGAAACTATTGTAATTTATATTTAATATGGAATTAAATATGTGATTTCAAACTGTATTTGTAACTTGTTTTGCATCTTTATACTGGACTTATTAATTTTCTTTTCTGTTAAATGTTGAATTGTCTCTCTTATATATATAATAACAATAGAGCACTCTTTGCTTATTTTTCTATGTGAACTGTAAATGCCTCTGTATTAATGTTCCATCTATTCTGTTGTTTGTTTCAAATAAAATATTTCTCTGTGTTGTCTTTTCTTTGTTTCTCACTCATAGCACATTATTCACCCTTTATATACTAAGCACTATTTTTTTTAATATTTATTAACCAAAATTTGTTTGACATGTTGCTTTTATTTCTTGGTGATGGAATCTCATAAAACTTTCATGGCCAAACATCAAAAAGCTTACAGATTACAGTGTTTCTTACTTAAACCATAAATAAGTTAATTGATTTGCAAATAAGTTAAAAACAAAAAAAAGTTATGTAAAATATATCTGGGTACAATAGAATATCAAACCAAGATTGTATTATTTGGAATCTCCCCCCTGCCAAGAATGAAGTGCGAGAAGACCGATTTCTTTTTAACCCTTCCTTCTGTATTATATTTATCCTGCTGCCCCTGAGTCATTTAAGATTCTCTTTTCTTCCTTTTTTTTATTTGTATTGCATCACCGGTTGCCATTAAACGTAAAATAACTTGAAAATTTATGTCCCTTCTACATCTTTTGTACTATTTAACTTATTAATGTCCTGTTGTATATTAATTCTACTTTTTTATGATCTAAAACTTGCACAAATAGATTATCAAGGATATTTGCTACTCTGGGCCAAAATATTTCTAAACATCCCAGCTAATTAAGAATTGTATTTTCGTTCTCTTTTTTTTTTCCTAAAATATTTTTGAAATTCTTCCAAGTAATACATATGTGTTTTCCAGCTTGCCTTTTCTTTTATTCATTTATTTTTAAGCATTAGCAAACAAAAACTCATATTAAAAAGAGAGAGAAGGAGAAATTAATCAGTCATAGAATTTTTCCCTTTGTACTTAGTTTTTTATTTTATATTTAACTTATTATTAATTCATAGAAATTTAAGCTACAGTTCAAAGTTGAAAAGGGGGGGAAAATTTACTATTTACTCTTTTACAATTTCATTAAATATATTTTATTCCTCTTCTGAAGTAATACTTTTGGTGGTAAGAATTTTCTGAATTGTAAATTTTAGAAATTTTGTTTTGCTATCAAATCTATCCAGTTTTATGAATAAATGTATATTATTACAATTGCACTCTTTGACTAATAATTTTACTTCCAATATATTTTTTAGCATTTAATCTCTACAATTTAATAATCTTGAGCATTTACATACCTTCAAATAACAGCCAAAATTAGTTTTGTGGAAAACATGCCTTTATGATTATTAAATTTTTAATATCACTTCGTGATAAAAAATTTTAAGATAAAATACTATTTTTGAAATTAAAAGTTTTGGATATCAGTTTGTTTAATCTACCTATATTAACTAAAAATATAAAATTTTCTGAAAAAGTCTTTTTTAATAATTGTTAGATTTTATTGAAATGTTGATAAATTTTTCTCAAAATTATAAGTCTCAGATTTTATTTTAAAGAAGAAATTAAATTGAGAAAAAAGGTTTCTAGATTAGTGGGGTGTTTTCATACTCTTCACTTTTCCTTTTTGGCGATCTTAGATTGAAAATTTTTTTACTAGTTTACCTAGAATTACAAATCTTGTTTGTTCGGTACAGTGTAGCTCATTCCAGCTCTTGTATCATTAGACTCTTCTTTCAATTTTATAATTTGTATTTTTATACTGCTATTTTACAGCTTTTTATTTTCATAAAGCATTTAATTGTTTGTTTCAATTTAAGGGTTGGGACCACACAGTCTTGCTACCAATATTACTTTACTTCGGGCAACAGAGGTAGATGAAATTTTTGATGGAAAAGATGAAAAGTATCGTGCAGTTTCTATCAGTACTGAGCCACCTGCATCACGGTAAATAGTTTTTTTTATGAAGATTTTTCTGATTTGTCTAATTTTTCTAAAATATATTTAGTCAACAATGTTTGAAAAGTTATATTTTTTGGTCTATAAATCTTAAGATATGTATAACATCATACCTATGATGATTTTCTAACTATTCCTGAAGGAAAAAAAATAGACTGAAACTTCATTTGAAAATTTAGCCTTAAATAGTCTTAGAAAATGATCATGCTATTTTAACACCAACTTTTTCAATAGCATTGCTAATAATTTTGAAACTATTTCAAAAATATTAGGCACTTTACATGCGACCTAAAATTACTGTTCAAATTAAAATTAAAATGCATTCATCATTATTTAAAATATTATCATAATTGCTGTTTTAATTTTCTAAATTTTACAATTCATCTAAAATTTTCTTTATAGGATTTTACTCCTCCTATATTATGCAGAAAAAAAACTAGTTTGTTTTGTAGATAAGCCGCCAATACTGATTTAAATGTTCATAGATAAAAGTGAACTAATGTGTAATAAATGCTTGTAGGAAGATTAAAAAGAAATTTTAAAAGTTTCTCCTGCATACTTTTAAACTAGTACTTGACAGATTTCAAAAAATAAAAATAAACAGTGTTTTAAATTAGTTATAGATGCTTTCAACTATACATTTTACAGGTTATATTCATATTACTGGAGTTTAACCTTCTGAAACGCTTTAACCTTGCCCAGTCTAAATAATTTGTGGGGGTTTTTTTTGTTTTTTTTTAATTCCCCTTTTATCTTTTTTGTGAACATTAAACATTAGTCATTTTGGAACAAATTAGTTATTTTAGAAACTAGATTAGTTATTTTGATAAGTTGTTACAAACCATAATCATTAATGCAAGGGTCAAAACGGTCCTAATTCATGCTGTTTTGAAAAATGGGGGCAAAGTTATTTAGATTTTCTACTCTTAAAAGAATTGATATATCATAATTAATAAAATGTCAAAGGCATATATGTAGAAAAAATATATCTAACGTGCCTACTTTAAGATGAGTTGAATAAGTAATATGATAAAATCGTAATGTTTCTCTTTAAATACTAGTTGCCATTTATAATTAAAGCACACTGTACTGATTGATCAAGACAAAACTATGACCTGTTAGCTGAATTTCAATGCCTTCAATCATTTAATCAAAGTGTTTTTACCCTTCTCTTAAAAAGTATTGTGAAAAAGTTCATTTTTAAGTGAATCATTTCATGCTACGTTCCAATGACAGCAGATTTAATTCATTTTTACAGAACTTATATTTGAACATCAATGGAAGAGCTTTCTTTTTGTTTAATTGATTTATTATTCAATTAATTTCATTATTTAGTGTGTTGGGAAACTAAACTCTAAAACTCTTGCAGGGAAACTAAAGCTAAGAGAAATACTTGGATGCCCACAGTTCCAAATAGTTCTCATCATTTAGATGCTGTACCATGTTCTACTCCTGTAAACAGAAATAGAATAAGTCACAAGAAAGTTAGAACTTTCCCATTACTGTAAGTATTAAAATTAATACTCTATTTTACACTGTTGTTCATAATAAGGTATTTCATATAAACTGGGGCCTTGTGTGACCCTCTGAAGACACCTTGGTAGCCTGCCAAATCACGACAATCCGTTTTAATGATAATCCAAATTATCGACTGTTAATTGTTGTGAGAGAATTAATAAAACTTTTTGGATCAGAGAACACATAATCAAACACAGGAACGCATTTAGCAGTTCAGTATTTGGTGTATACTTTACTAATACTAACTACAACTATTTCGGAGGATATTGTTGCTTTAACTAAGTAGAAATATTGTCAAACTACACATTTAGCTTAAAATGATCATCAACCTTTTTATACTGTTTTTTTTTTTCTCGCTGTAGTAAAATATCTCTATCATCCTATTTTATATGTTAAAATCATCTCCTTCCTACTTAAAAATTTCTTTAGCTAAATTATATTATCTCGCAGTTGTGTAACCCACAGGCTTTTCAAATTTACTACTGTGGCTTTCTGGTGCAAAATGCTGAAGACCCTTAACCTAAACTAACCATTAAATTTCCATTAGCTTTCAATTGTATGTATGATTTATTTATATTGCTGTGTCTGATCTGATTAAAATTAGTATGAAAGAAAAAATGTTTAAGCTCTTTAAAAATATGGCATATTATAAGTATGGTGATAGGATTTGTAATCTGGGTACCAATTTTATGAAGACGGAAAGATGGAATATTCGGAGTGCCATTTATATTGGTGATGATGATAGGCAGGTGAGGTTGGAGGGTGTATTGGTATAGTGGGCCAGTTGAAGATTGATGTTGAAAACAGAAGGGTGATGAAAATAATAGTTGAACCGGATCATATTTAATAAAAAGCTTTTATTTATTAATAGTATTTGCAGAGCTCGAGATACAAAACTAAATATCATTCATAAGAATTTCAGTTGAATCAATTTTGTATAATAATATTAATAAGGACAGGCCGTGGGAGACAAATCCCCACGACCTGCCTAATCAAAAGCCAAATTAAAAAGTACGTGTAATTTGTTCCGATCGGACACAGGAGAAGCATGGGATGGAGATCCAAAATTGGCGATTTATCACAGTATATCATAGCCAAAACAAAGCCAACAAGCATATCAACATGGGTTTAAAAGACCACCTTGGCGATCACGAGTCGCCAACAAATTTATGTGAATTATTACAGCCATGCAACCGAAACATTTAGCCGTTGGAAAATTAGAATAAAAAGTTATAAATAGATTTTTGTTTTCGATTAAAGGCGACAGTGAATATATAAGTCTGCATTAGTAATGAAATAAAAAAGTATCCGTTACATTAATCTAGAAGAGAAGAAATAAATATTTTATGTTCATTTAAAAGATTAAGTTTTTGATTTATTTTTAAATGTAATTCTATTAATAAAAGATCAGCTTAAGTAATGAAAGATATTTTAAAAGATAGAAAGTAAATATGTGTATGCCAATTGTGGCATCACAATAAGCTTCACAATTAAATTTATAAAATATGGTAAACTGCTTTTGATTTAGAAATTTTGCAATTAATCTGATTATATATCAATTTTTGCTGGGAATCTCTCTTCGTGATTGAAGATCTTTTTTGAAAATGTATTTTACTAATTAAGGATTTGTATTTAAAAAAAAAATTTAAACTTTCATTAACATAATTATTAGTTTTGCTAACTTCATGAACATTAAAATAGTATTTTTGTTTTTATTTAGTTTATTTATTAGGGCTTGTTTCTTATTATTTGTTGTTAAAAATTCTATTTAGTAATATTAAAACTGAAAATTTTACTTCACTTTCACATTTATACTGAAGTTCAAAATTATTTTTTTCATTATTTATATAAAATAGATAATTTTATAAATTTTTAATGTCATTTTATTCAAAATTTAATGTAAATTTTTAAGAATCAAGATATTTTTGTGTATACAGTTGTTTGTTGCAGTTATTGGTTCAGATTTTTTTGTTTTTAATAAAATTGTAAATACGAATGTTTTTTTTTTAATTAAAAAACATAAATATTTTATACTAACATTGCATAAATTTTCTAAACCTAAATTCCTATTTTGATTGTATCCCCTTCTCTTATTGATATAGAATTGTGAATCATAAGTTTCCTTACCTGTCAGAGTGAAAATTAAATGATATTTCACATTAAGAGTGATAAGATTATGAGAGCATTATGTTTGTACATAATATGATAGGGAATGAAAAATTAGTTCACTTAAGTTCATGTTAAGCATGTTCATGTAAAGAAGGTTCATCTGCATCACAGCATATATGAAAGATCTCCAGATTTATTGTAGAAAAAATTCTTATTTCATAGTAAAGCAGTTTCAAAATCAAGTTTTTTTCCAAATAAAACTTTCATATCAATGGTAGCTGTGGTTGACCCTGAGAGGACATTAAAAGTGGGACACTACTTCCAGTATTTTATTAGCAATGAATATCAGGAAGAAAAAAAATACACAATTTTACTTGGTCTAGTATTTTATGTTTGGGATAATTTAAAGTAAATAGAACTTGTGAACTTACTTATGCAAAGTTGAAAGGGAAAAATCATATATTCTGAATGAATAGTCTTCCCAATGGAGTTAACAGCTTATGGAAAAATTCTTTAATAATCATTATTTCCAAGAACTTCTTGACATTCAATCTAAAAATAATCTCTTCAACAGGAATATATATGCAAAGTAGTATCATTTTTGAGGGGAAAAAATGCATTTTTTTAAAATTTGTTTCAAAATCTATTTTTATGGTAAAACAGATTTGATGGCTTTAAGTATAAGTATACTTTTTCTCATGTTTATTTCAATTAAAATATATAAAACATTATTTTAGTACACTTTGGTGTTTTTATTCTTAAAAATTTACTGCAAAATCTTTATTATATACTCCTTATAAGAAGCTCTTATAATTATGACAGTTATTATTTAACACAATTTGACAATAATTCATTTTTTGTAGGTATGATGATCTAGAACCTGCAGTAATTCATGAAAATGCCACACAAATGGAAGTTCTTGTTCCAGTTCGTTTAGATATGGAAATAGAAGGTCACAAACTGCGTGATACTTTTACATGGAATAAAAATGGTATTTTTTACTTTAAGTGCAGTATGGTTAACATACTTAATGTTGAAATATTTTATAGAATAAGAATTTCATCAACTAAATTTAAGAGCTGTTGTTAGAATGTTTGTATATATTCAGTATTATAGTGATTCACCAAGTGAGAAAGTTGTAGTTTGTTTTGGCTAAAGATGGCTAATAATTTGTTTACATTATTTAGGATTTTATTATTGGCAACTGTAAAAGTTGTCTCACACGAAATAAGGAAAATGATGAAATATATGTCATATATTCAGTAGCATTGTTAACTTATTTCTTTAAAGCAGCAAGAAGCACCAAATGTTGATAAAAAGAGTTAGCTCAATCTTACTTTAATGTGCATATTTATAATAATGGAAATGAAGTCATGCAAATGAGAAATGATGAATCCTTATAGGGCCCTGATAATCCTTATTTAATGTCATCAAAGTGTCAAATTTTAGACAGTCTGCCAACTTTACTGAGAAAAGAAATTAATGTTTTTGCTATAAACAGTTGCAAATTATCGATTAAGTCTCCTTTTATAGCTTTAGGCATTAAAAATCTACTTGCGGTAGAAATTGAAGCAAAATTAATGACAATTTATAAAATTAAAACAGTTTAGCAATCATGCAATAGTTTTCAAATTTTATGTAAATGTTTTAAGTACTTGAATTGATTTCTTGTTTGCCAAAGTGAAAATTTTTTAACACTTATATTATTGAGATAATGTGAAAAATTAATTTCATTTTTATGCTTATATTATCATGAGATTCTTTAAAATCTCAAGCATCTATGAGTGGTCCATTAAATTTGTGAATTATTTGATTTGAAGATTTACAAATGGAAACATTAAAACAAAACAATACAAGGAAAATGCTATCCAACTTTAACTGGTAGAATGAGAAATAATCTCGTGAAAATCAGCAACAAAGCGAAAAAGAAGCCAAACAATATATATAACCAGACACTCAGTGAAAAGGGAACAGTGTGAAGTTATTAAATGAAACAAAAATTATAGTTTTCTATGTTAACTAAGTGAGACAAAATGTTATATCCTTAAATATTTTTTTCTCTTCTATGTGATATATTTTTAATTGAAATAAAATATGCAATATAATGTGCAAATCACTAATATTAGTATTTTGTGGTTCACTTTATATTTTGACCACACTTACTTACAAAAATTATTTATACCCCATTTATTTAACAAATCCTATTATATTTTTTCAAGCTTTATATAATTCATGTTTTTATTTACTTTTAGAATCTTTAATAACTCCTGAGCAATTTGCAGAAGCTCTTTGTGATGATTTAGACTTACCACCATTGTCTTTTGTGCCAGCTATTGCGCAATCCATAAGACAACAAATCGATGCATTTCCCACAGATAATCTTCTTGATGAACAAGCAGATCAGAGGGTTATTCTAAAGGTAATGTATAAATTACAGCCTTTTTGGATAAAAGATAATGAATGAGCAAGATATCAGAGGTAATCTATATAAAATGTTCTAGATCAAGTTATTTGAAAGCCATGTTATTCAAGTAGAAGATCTTTAATTAAGAATACTATGTGAGCATAAGTTAAATAACACATGAGGGAGTTTGTATCTTACTATTATATAAAAATTGAAGGTGAAAACATTTTACAAGCAAATCACACCGAGCTGTGGTAGTTAATGGGATAGAGTGCTTGCCTCTCAATGAGGTTACCCGGGTTCGAATCTTAGCAATTGCTGGTAGGTAAGAATTTCGCATCCGGCTTGCACCAATGATAATGCAGATGTAAAATTTCCTCAGTGGTAGAAGGATCATGGGTTAGAATCCCCTTGCTGCTATGCTATCGCAGGGAGGTTTTGGTGGTTTTCCTCTCAATGTAACGCGAATGTGAGTTTCATCAAAAAGTCCTCCCCGAAAGCAAACTTCTCCCAACACTAGATCTGGGAGTTACCTTGTCTTTTGGATTGGGGTTCAAAGATACAAGGCTACGGTCTTCCTCTTCACTGTCTGATTCTTTATTTTACAAGCGTTTAGTATACATATTTATACACAACAGATACAGCAAGAGAAATAAAATCAATTTAATGTTTTGCATAGCAATACCTTGCTAGTTATTGTTGTATCTATAATTTTTAGCACTTGTTTTCACTAAAGCTACCTTATTTTTAATAGGTTGTACGGCTAATGGTAAAAGATATCTATATGAGGATCCTCACATTATGATTCCTTTTATTGTACTTTTATTTATTGATTGCTTTTTTGTATTAAAGTGTATTCACTTCTTCAAAAATTGTTTTCTGGTATTGCTCTTAATTTTAAGCCTAATATATTTTTGTTTATTTCTAACATAACAGCTGAACATACATGTAGGAAATATTTCTTTGGTTGATCAGTTTGAATGGGATATGTCTGAAAAAGAAAACAGTCCTGAAGTGTTTGCAAATAAGTTATGTTCTGAGTTAGGACTTGGTGGAGAATTTTGTACAGCTATTGCATACAGTATTAGGGGTCAGTTGTCTTGGCATCAAAGAACCTATGCATTTAGGTAAGTTTCAATTTGCATCAGTTGAAATTTTGGAACTAAAAAATGTCAATTCTGATGAAAGTGTGTTAAAATAAAACAGTTCATTCCAATTTAATAATTTCGAGCAGCATTCAACTAGAGAAAATATTTAAACCTTAAGTTCTTCAATTAAATGCATCTCTAAACTTATTGGAATATCATTAGTTGAACCTTATTATTTAACTAAGTTGTTTAGTTATAAAAATAAAGAACTGCTTGCACTAAAAGTCTCTCAAATTAAGTTTGATTTAATTTTACTTTTAATATATTTTTTTTATTGATTTTAAAGTAAATTGTGAAGACATGTTGATTATCCTAAGTATTGCTCGAAGTTTGATTTTGAATCTCTTAAAGTTTGTTTTACAAATGTTAAAAAATAGCTAATTTAAATTACTTCATTTTCTTTTTTTTTTAAATTTGCTGATTTTATCAATTACTTTAATTTAGGATGTTCATTACACAAAATTAAAAATAAAATAAAAACTAAACAATTGCCCTGATTTAACTTTTGGTTTAATTTTACACATAAATTTTAATAATTCTACTAAATGGCTTAAGAGGCTTACCTTAAATGTGCTAGTGCAGATAATATTTTAAGGATGTTATACTTGAAAAACACAATTTCTCAAAATTAACAGTTTAAAAAGTGTAGTCAGAAAAAGTTTGTATCTTTGTCTGATTTTGTGACTTAAAATGTCATTTGCACCAGCTAATTTGCATATTTAAGATCAGGTATTTGAGTTTTTGATTTAATTAAATCAAAATCTAAATCAAGGTTATAAAACTCCAATTATTAGATCAAAAGTTATTCAGTATTTCATGTTTTTATTTTGTGCATTGATTGCAGTTTGTGCAAAGTTCTGATTTTTTAAGCCTAATTTTATTGATTATAAAGGTTTCTATTTGAATATTGTTTTAAAAAAAATGGGAACATTATTTGTTTGGGAGTGTACAAACTTATATTGTGGGTAATATCAAATGCTTGCATAATTAGGCTGATCAGCAACCTTTGAAAACTAAAAAACAGCAAGAAAAAGAGCATCAAAAAACTCACTGCTTTATCCTTACAATTTAATATTCTAAAAACAGAAATCCTTCTCAAAGATTCTCTAACGAAAATAATTTTTTTAAAATAATTTAAGAGTTAAAGAGGTGAGTTTTAAAAGTTTTCTACCAGTTCTTTTAGTCTTCATAGAACGCTGGTCAGCTTAGCATTATGAAATATAGAGCACATACTCTATATTTGTTTACCAATCAATTTAATGTTCTGTAAGTAAAAGCTCATGTTTAAAATTTTTATGATATAAATGAAATAAAAAAAGATTTCATTGTACTGCAAAATGTGTAGTAAAACTTTTTTTTTACATGTTGAGATTAAAAAGTTAAATCCTTTATTTCTTGTACACGTACTTCTAATTGGTGAAACCTTATCCCTAATTTTAACTGTTCATGGCAGAGCAAAATTCATTTGAATTTGTTCTTAGTGAAGTTTCTATATATTGCTTGTCAATTGTTTCTTGCCAGTGTATTTCAAAACTTTTTCCACTCCAGAAAATACTCAGATTGTAGTTTGAACATTTATTCTTAGATATCTGCAAAATTTAAATTGTAGACAAAATAAATTATTGCTGTATAATATTTAAAAGAGAGGGAAGTAAAATCTCAATTTTTTAAAAAAATGTCAGTATTAGACAAACTAAAAATGTACTCTGAATTTTTTTTTAAAGAGCGTGACAGCTATATTCAAAATCTATATAATTATTTTTCATCTTCCTACAGCTAAAATCATTCATCGCTAGATAGATAACTGAAAATCATTTCATAATTTATAAAATTTGAGTTATTTAGTTAATGATTTTTTCTAGTATTCCACTTTTATCAAATGTATGGAAATCTATTTTCTTTCAATTTCTTCATCCTGCAATCTCTGGGGTTAATTCTAGACCTTAAAGAGGGCTGGGGCAACACTTCCTAGAAAGAACAGGCCTCAGCACGGGTTACCATAAATATCCCTTAGTAGTCCAAATGGAGAAAGGTAATGCATATTTTGTATTTTCAACCACTGTGCAGCTTAGTACCCCTAACGTAATAACATCTTTCTTATTTTTCGTCTACTGCGCAGATAACTTTCATCACATCGGACTACTAAATTAATCCGTGCTGAGGGCTTTCTACTTCTAGGAGGTGTTGGCTGAGGACTGCCTACATTCTTAAATAAAAGCTACCAATCAGCAAAAAAAATGCATTACCTTTCTCCACAAAATTGCTTTGTTCTTAAGAGATTAAAAATGTTTTTTCATTAAAAAAATCCAATTTTTAAGGGGAAAGAATTCAACTTAAAAAATATTAGTGTATTTTTTACATTTTGAAAATGTGTGTTTAAATATCGGGATTATAAAAATGATGTGGAAAGAGAGAGAAAAAAACAATAACTGAGTTAAGTCCAAAGAAAGAGAGCAAAAAGCAAAGTTTATCCTGATTGATTGCAATGTATAACAAGCACATCAAAAAGCAATTATTATATCGAAATTTGAAAAATTATGTGAGATTGCCAAAAAAAGATCTATATTTGGCTTGAGGTTCTAATAGAATCATCACAAATGATACCTTTAATTCAGTAGTAAGTATCAGAATTGGAAATAGTAAAAAAATTTTAAAAAATATGGAATCAGGCACTTCAGAAATAAATTTTCAAGTTAACAAATTGTCATAACTGAAATCCAAAATTTGTAGTTGCTGTAGCATTGTATTTGATTAATTGCATGAAAATTAGCTGTAAAACAATTCAGTTTTATGATGATGTCATTAAAAATTGAGCTCTTCAAATGGGTAATGACTCAAATTCAATTATTATTATCCCCTAACTGTTAGCAATGATTGTTAATAAAAATACTGATTAGTTTTTATACTCAATTTTGATTTATAGTGAAGCTCCTTTACCCACTGTTGACATTCCTTATCGAAATCAGTCAGAAGCTGATCAATGGTGTCCATTCTTAGAAACTCTTACTGATGCAGAAATGGAGAAAAAGATCAGAGATCAAGACAGAAATACAAGGTATGTTTTTTTCCTATCTCTAAAGTACACTTGCAATTTTTTTGTTATTCAGCTATAAGTACAATTAGAGTTTTAAAATTTAGTGTTTTGTTTTACTTTTTATAACAAGTAAGAATGTTTTATACTTACAAAGTATCACACATTAATGTTTTTGTAACTAAGCTAGTGTAAATGCTGAGAGCTACCACTGTTTAAGAACAGCTTCAGATCGATAGTTACCAGCTTGTCTAGGAAGTAAAGTAATCCAGTGTGCAATGTTGACCACATTGCCACCATAATACCATGGCCTTTAAAATTCTGGAGCCTTAATCTCCTCGCCATCTTTCGGTTGTACTAAAGTTGCTTTTCTTTACAAATGAAACTAACTATTGGAAAAGGGTAAAACTTCAAGTTATATTTTTGAATTTTTTCCACCACCATTTTGTTGAAATCATTACGAACCTGACACATGCATAAATTAATGAAAGATCTTCTGAAGCCGAATTTATTATATGTTTCCTACAGATTAAAAACTCTATTTTAATAAGACACCTCATCATTTCTTATTTGTATGCACATTGAAACTGATGCAAAGCTTAGCATTTTTGCATTCATAAGTAACTGTATACTAAAATTGAAAAACTTATTTAGGTTTTATCCTGAAAGCATTGTCACTGATTTTACTGTTAAGCTAATCAAATTAATTAAAACAGGTGAAGGGGGCAGTTAGCTTTTGCTCGGCTTGCTGCTTCTCAGCTGTCACTAACTGTCTAGAAAGTAAAGATTGCTATTGTCATAAAACTTGCTATAGGTTTCAGTGTAAACTTTTGGTATGTAGCCCTCGATAGATTGCTATCAAATTTAGAGCAAGTTTTATTTCTCTTGATTAAGTCATCATTTATCAGAATGCAGTGTATTCATTACAGAAAAAAAATGGGAGGGATTTAAAAAAGTTAAGTGAGATTTCTAAAAATTAAAAAAACATGAATAGACTTGGAAAAAAATTTATTTCTTTAATTATAATGCATCTTTTAATTGAATATTTTTGCTGCATCATCATATGGAAAATGTTCTATATCTACTTTTTTATCAGCTATTATATTTATTTGGCTGAAAAATATTGTATTTGTTTCGTTTTGTCCGTTATGGAGTAGAAGATGTCGCCTTAACGAGGTATTTGTCCATCTTACATTCATGCAAAAAAAAATTTAAACGTCTTACATGAAGAAACCTTACCTACGGTTAACACGTGGTTGAAGAGAAATGTGTTCTGAAAGGGGTTCNTTGAAAGGGGGTTCGGGGGTAGCGTTCTGCTGTTCGCTCCGGTTCTGAACAATACTGGTAAATAGGGAAGCTAGATAACAAGGACCGATGTTCAAAATAATGAAAGATCAAGGAAGAAAAGTGAAACAGATTTTATTCAAATTTTTTTCCAAAATTCGTGCATTTTGAAATTGATTAATAGAGTGCTCGAAGTTCTCGCGTTAATCATTTTTTATTGCAAGAAAAGAAAAAAAATATGCGAGATTCTCGTACTGTAGTGAAAACACTGGAATGCAAAATCTGCTGGTGATTCAGTGCTGAATGCACTTGAGAGCAATCGCCACCTCTCTCGAAAATGTAACTTTTATATAAGTTTTCATGTAATAAGGCATTACATGAAGGCATTACAAGAAGTTTCAATATAACATAGATGATTGAAAACTTTGATTCCAGAGACTTCTTTTCGTTACCTCATTTGGAAACTTTCATCAAAGGACATAGTTTAAGTATTATTGAAAAATCAAACAGGCTTTGAATAATATGTATCAGTGCTAGAGGATGCTGCGGCTCTATTGATTAAAAAGTGGTACTTTTTATCTTAAACTAGTTTCTTGACTGAAAAATTAAATTTGTATAAGGGTACAGTTCGAAAATTTGAACTCATTAAACTTGTGTAAAACTGCAGTCATGAAAAAGAACTCAATATTAAGCTAATTATAACTTAGTCCAAAAATTTCCGCAATAACGACAGTTTTTAAAACTTGTTTTTCCAAACACTATGAATTACTTTTCTTACTAATTGGTAAGCTTAAATTTATACAAAAAAAGGTTCGTACAAAGATAATATATCAGAGTTACTGTTATTCCAAAAGAAAGCTTTAATTATTGATCATAGTTTATATAAAAAGCACCATTTCTAAAAGTGATCTTTTGAACTGTGCTACAAACTTAGACTGAAATTTTTTCAAGGTTGTGTATGTAAGTTATGTTATGATTATATCGTGACGTTCTGGGATTCAATCTTAATGGTTTGAGAATGGCTTAGCCCTCTTAATGTTAACTTCATTTTTTGCATATTTCACCATGTCTCTACTACTTTTTATGCGAATTAAAAAAAAATTGCATGCAATTATAAAATTTTATTTATCAATAGATAATTCCATTCAGGAAATAACCTTTAGTAAATATTTTTATTATTTTATATAATAATAGTTGAAAACATTTTGAATTGTAAGGTTTACAATTTTTATATAGTTTTAGAAAAAGTAATTTTATATTACAAAATTTAAGCAAATCAGTGGAAAAGTTCTTGAAAAATCTAATTTTAAAGATTGGGCTTTTTAAAAATTAGATTTCGCCGCACTATTCGACCAATTTTGCATTTTAACATAAAATTTTATGCCTTTCAATTGAAAAAATTTTCAACTACTATTAAATAATATTTACTGAAAGTTATTTTTAGCATGGTTATATCTTTGAATAAACAATTTTTATAATTGTGCGGATAAATTTTTGATTTCGCTTAAAGAATTCTTGGGGTATGGCGGAATATGATAAAATTAACATTAAGGGCTGAAAAGGTTAGACCGCTTACCTGACCAAACTATTACGACCATATTTTCCAGATTGTGGCTAATCCCTATATTTTGGGATTAGAAACCCGAATCCGTCGAAAAAGGTATGTTTCTGATCTGATTTTGTAACTTAAAATATCACAGGTCACTGCCTCAAACCATTAAGATTGAGTTCTAGTACATCAAGGTCCATTTATTTTTTTTTGGGCACTGTGCATTTCTAATTCCTAATTTAATTAGTGTACAGTTAAATAATGCATATTTAAGTTTTTGAAACTTGAGCATTAACATTTGTTTATCATTTCAGGAGGATGAGGCGTTTAGCAAACACTGCACCAGCCTGGTAAAAAAGGAATTCACCCTCATCATCATTTGAAGATTGTTTTTAAGGACTGTACATTTATCATTTTAAATATTACATTATAAGGAAACGTTTTGAAGAAAGTATAACATTTGGAACTGCTTGTGTAGTATTGCATTTCGTCAAATATGTGTGGTTATTGTTTCTTTATATTTAATCCATAGTTACAGATTTTTAATTATTGAAAATTGCACTGGTATACGTATAACATCTTCTCCGAAAGTAATAAGTTATCAAATATTGATATAATTTGTAAATATTTGTTATTAAAGCAAATAAATACGCTAAATACTTAAGATATTTGTTTCATGTTTTTGAATATTCATAAAATTTAGCATCTTTTCCGTAAGGATTTGAAAATTTATGCATTTTTTTTTGTTTCCATTTCAAACAATTGTAAATTAATTTATGAATATTAAAATTTATTCATTTTTGAGATTGGCTACAAATATTTTTAATTAGCTATACCTCATTGTTTTGTGGAAAGGCTTTGTAATGACAGTCAAAAATAAAAAAAAGTTTCAGATTGAAAAATTTAACAATTTTGTTTTAAATTTAAAAGTGACATTTTTAACATTCTGATAAAATGTATTTATTAGATATTCTCAAAATGTGTTTTTACAATATTTGAACAGTTTACATTATCTTTAAAAGTGTTTTTCTATGGATTAAATTATCAAAAAGTTATTCTTAAAATAGTGCTGATGTACAAAAAACTGACGTACAAAAAAAAAATTCTTAAGAACATACAGAAAATTTCCTCTAAATAATTTATTTTATTCGTGCTAATTCCTTTGACAGAAACATGTTGCAAACTATTAAAAATAAATTTGTTGCGTTAAGGATTTCAATATTATTATTCTGCTATATAAGCTTAAAGTTAAAAATTCAAGAGCTAATTAAACCTAAAATGGCATAATTAGTTATGTTTTTTGTTTTTTTTTAATTATATATATTTAGAAATAGTGAAGGAGTTACTTCATATGTGTAAAAACGTTTTGAAGTTAGTTATTTAAACGTTAATTCTGGCTTTTTTCAACAAGTGTCTTTTCCTCATCAGAAACAGAAAAAAAAATCCCCATGCTAGTTATAGAGAAAATCTGCACATAACAGGAAAATTTAAGTACTATTTTGCTTATAATTGGGAGGCTAATGGTAAGGGGAAGAAAACTTGAGTGTATAAATCCATTAATTTCACCAGAAGGGGGGGGGGGCGTAAAAGCGTTGTTGCTTTAAACTTTTGCACATAATATAATGTGTTGACAATTCAGATTAATCCTACTTTTAAAAACCTTCTACCACTAATGTATCAATTTATCTTATGTGTTAGACCTCTAAATTAATAGTGGTTCATTGACCACTAAAGTTTGTCTTGATTATAAGTTGTCCCCAGGGCCAATAATTTACATAAATTATTGACCCTGTATGTTGTTTAATTTTAAAAATTAATACAATAATAAGCCGAAAATTTAATGGAATCAGTAAATATAATTTTTTTTAAAATTTCTATCCTTTATTGTAATTAATACGCTTGTTGAAACACAAATTAAGTCTGTTTGTTTGTGAATAGTGAAATTTTTATTTTAATTATTTAATCAGTTACATGTAGTTGAAAATATTATAAATAATTAAATGAGATGTAAAATTAAAACTTTTTACTGTTAAACTTTATATTTTAATAAAAGTAAATAAAAAAATTTCAATTATCTAGTTAAATTAATTCTCAGATAATAAAAATCATAGTAATAATATGTATGCAAAATTTGCAAACTGAAGTTGTCACCTGAACATTAATCTTAGCTCAAGGTTTTATTTTTGTATCACCCTACTGCTCTTGAATTCTTAAAAATTAAAGTATATGCAATGTAAATAAAGGATTAACTTTTTTTTTGTACGTATGATCAAAATTATCACTCACCTGTGCAGAAGGGATTGTAGCCAGGCTAGTCTCTTAAGCTAGTTTTCACAATTTTATCACTTTCAACTACTTTTCATTCACCTAAATATACTTTTCCTGAAATAAAATGCTTAATGTTAATTCTTATAAAAATGAAAATTCTAAAAAAGCTCAAGAAATTTAAACTTAAATGAAATTCTGCAATTCTTGAGTAGTTACTAAATTGTCTTTATTTTACTTCTACAAGATGTTGTGTAATCACTGCCTTTTATAAATGTTTAGAATTCTTGTATAACTGCAATCCAAAGAATATACTTACTGGGGACAAATTAATATTTAATCCCAAAGAAAAGAAATCTAGTGTACAAATATTGAGAAAGGTGGGGTTAAAATACTAAAATAATTTTATTGCCAAATATAAAACTTGTTAATGATAATCTTTTTACTCCTTTTTTTTTCTGCAAGCAATCAAACAGGTTGTTGTTTTCAGTTTCTTTTTCAGTAGTCTTTTGTTAGATTTCAATGTTTTCTGAGTTGCTAAAATATTAATTTGCGCACCCTAATTTTAAATACTCTTTTTAATTTCATTTTGACAAGGACTCTAAAAAATAAGCTGTTTTTACAGAATATCCTGACAGTAGGCCTATAAATTATTCAGGAATTTATGGAAGTACAGGCAACAACAAAAAAACTATCCATTTAGAACAACAAAATTTATTCAAGTCACTTTAAAACAATGATTTTATGTATTTCTTAGTTTGACTTCTTATCTTTTGATCCTTAATACCATTTGAATGGTTTGATGCTGTATAATTTTCATGGTTGTAATGCAGAATTCACCATAACTGACCCCGATCAGAAAAATTCAGATTCAGCTCATTTGAAAAGACATATCCTTAAACCAAATAGATTTTTGCATTTGGAATTTCCCAGTCCGAATTCTAGTCAATTTTCTAATGTGACTATGAAACCAATTTGTTCTTCGAAATTATCAACTAATTTGGTAAATAAACTTTAAAAAATATGTGAAGTAAAAGATATTTCAGTAGTTTTATTTTTGTAGACATATTGAAGATAAATGGATTTAGTACACAAAGAAATAAAGCATATTTGAAATATTAGAAAAACAAGGCATACTAAATTGTAATACATTACAGTGGAGCATCGTTTATATGACGATCACTTACACGACGTTTACATTTATACGATGTTTTAGTGTGGTCCCAAATCATTCCTATTCATTTTAATGTATAAAGATATCGTTTATACGACGCACAGAATCGGTTATACGTCGGTTTTTAGATTTTGTTCACATTTAATTTTTTATTTTTTCTTGTGTATTTTAAAAAAGGGCGGAATTTGCCAACATGAATGCATGGGTGCAAGTCTTCCGTCCCCAGGACGGATTTCCGTCTTTCGAAAATGCCCGCGGACTGAAGTAAGACGGAAACAAGACTGACTCAAAGACTGAAATCGGAATTTTTTAAGTTTACGTTATTGGTCAATTTTCTTATGTCCTGTTGTTAATTTATTAAAAGACAGATGAATAAATATTTTTTGTACAGTATTTAAACTTGATGTATTATGGTAAAGCTTTCTTAGATAGTTTGCATATGTTAGGGGGTATTGTGTATGTTAGGTATTTCAGTCAAAAAAATTTCAGTCTTGGCCTTTTTTTCAACTTGCACCCATGCATGAATGATACAGAAAAAGGTGCCAACAAGAATGCTTGGATAACGACCGTAATTTTTACTAGATGTCTGAAAAAACTAGACAATGTTATGAAGAGGCAAAAACTAAACAATTTGCTATTCATCGACCAATGTCCAGCGCACCCAACGATACTAATTATTTTGGAAAATGTAAAAGCTCTCTTTTTTCCTGGAAATTGCGCTTCAGCCATTAGATTTGGCCGTGATTAGAAATCTAAAATTGCATCATAGTTCAACTCGCTATTCAAAGCATTGTAGAGACTAATAGCGAGAAAATATAATTAAAGGTAACATACATTCAAATTGCTCACTGCAATTTTTCTTCTTTGGTTATTTGTTTGTTTTGCTTTGTCTAATTTAGAAATTTATGTAAATCAACATGTTAAACGTTAAAATTAACTGAAAACAGAGTTAGTTTTAGAAGTAAAAATCGATTATACGACGTAATCGTTTATAGGACGTTTTTCGGTGGTCCCATCGGCGTCGTATAAACGATGCTCCACTGTACTTTCCTATAAATCAAATTATTTGTAATATATATGCACATTACACACATCACATAACTCATTAAAATTTTACCATGGCAGGGTTTTTTAAAATACATACAACAAATATATCATTATATCCAATATTTATTTTAAAAGAAATAATATATTTTTAGACAAAGTATGCCCATTTCTACTAAAAGAGTTCTATTTTGGACTGAACCTGTTTCCATCTTTTTTACCGTTACCTCTTAAGAAAAATTTATATATAAAGATGAAGTTTTGACCCCATAATTTATCAAAAAATTATTCATTTAGAAAATGATTTGAAAGACATCTCAAATTAATCACCTACTCACTGTTACACTTATGAACTGGATTGATAAGAATATTTTTTAATTTTAGATAAGTTCAATTTTAAAACATGCTATCACTTAGGTATTGAAACAATAGAAAAATTAAGTCTTATATGCAGAGAAGCAGATTTTTATGTATAAAATTCTTTTATAATATAGTATATAGTCTTATTAATGTCACTTCTCAAAATTAAACATTAACGAAGCTAAATCACACCAAGTAGTTGGAAAAATTTTGTCACCAAGACCTTAAATATTTTAAAAACTAAAGTTTTTGATTAACATGATAAAAAATTACAATTCAACTCGTTTAAAGGGAGAAAGAAAGGACTATTTTGATTCACTTATAAAATCAGGATGGAGGAAGTAGCGGTACTACTTGGTGCTGTCTCCAGGGACTGATTTACAGGAGGGCATTCGGGGCACGTGCCCGGGGCCCCCTTTCCCAATAAATGATCTTTTACATTACATGACCAATACAAAACCTTGTGTAGAGGATCCCTTTGAAAGAATGTTTAGAACAGGGACAACTATCAAATTTCATGAATGGGGTACTTGCATTATTTCATTATTCTATTATATCATTACTATTTACTCCGCACTCACACTAGAGCAAAATAATTTGCTATTGACATTATTTATTACAGTATTATAACAACTTTTAATGCTCTAGTGCAAGGCCATTCTTTTTACAAGACTAAGCTATAAGCTTCTGTTAGTAATTTCTCTGAAGCTTGTTGCATTAGTTAATCATTGTTGTTTATGGTATCTTAAAAATTTTCGAATGTTGATGATTACTTTTATCAGACTTCAATTACTTTTATCAGATTTCGGTACAAATATCTTGTTTCCTTCATAATTTTTAACATTCTAGCCAAAACCTCTAGATATATTTATTAAATTTTTGTATTTTTTTTTAACAATTTCACTAAATTAAATTCTGAATATCTGGGGGACGTACTTCTAAATAAGGTATCATGTTACTTGCAATTTTTATGGTCTGGAAAATACTTTTTCAATATTAAGTTTAAGACCTTGCATGTTAACTAAAATTTATCGGCTCTTTAACTGGGGCCCCCAAATTCACCTGTGCCCGGGGCCCCCAAATCTGTAAGTCGGTCCCTGGCTGTCTCTCCTATTGTGCTGTCAGTCCTCTTCTACTTGACGAAGGTTTATAAGCCTATTTTGAGCACACAAGCCTGAAAATTTATGTAATTGCAATAACCAATCAAATCAGGATGTTCTATAAACTAGAGTAAAATGAAGTTTTTAAAAATGAAAGCTATTGCATTGAAAAAAAAGGAACTCTAAAACATTTAAAAATATTTGTGATTGAACTTAAGTTTGCACTATCTTGGCAAATACTACTGTCAGAGTCTATGTTTCTTAGCAGTTTGGTCGGAAACCGACACATGAGCAACAGTAGCAGCAAGTGATACAGGACCTATTCAAGGGTTTTCATAACAACTGCTATGGTAATTACCGCTCATTTATCATCGAGAAACAAACACATCAACATTAATAAACAGACACATGAGCAACAGTAACAGCAAGTGATATAGGAACTATTTATTGGATTTCCTAACAAATGCTATTGTAATTACCGCCCATGAACCGTTTTATCTCTGAATTTTACTAATTATATGATTCATGTTAAGACATAAGAGAGCTTCAAATATGCTTTACTTAATAGCTTTTGAACGTAGTTAATCAAAAAGGCATTTTAAAATCCTTTTTAGAGAGAGAATGGTATTTCTCAAGCAAATACATACTTTTTTTTTCTGACATCTTCAATAAAAAACTCGTTTAATCCAAGTTATGCTTGTTGAAACAGAGCTACATTAAACTAACCACTTATTAAAAATTCTCTTGTTATACCCAAGATTTCTGGGTCTGTTTTAATAAGGCTAGCAATAAATGTGTTCGATTGTTTAAAGCTATACTGACAACAGGCAAGAAAGGGTTTGCATAAATGATAAAACAATTTTGTTGAAGCATATCGCTGAAAATATGCTACGAGTTTAAAAATAAAGGCAAAGGAATGAGAATAAGTCAAATGTATTTTTAATAATGAAAAATATTTGTATGGAACTCAACATATTACAAACTTCTTAATTTCTTTTTTAATATGAGAAAAAACGAGAATATTCATTTGTTATGTTTGAGGACCAATTTAAAATTCGGATTGAAAAAAAGTTGACAAGCGTATAAAAATATTCCTCAACAATAAATTAATTTTACGTGAAGTATTTTTGTTTATGCAAAAAATGTTTCAAACATACAATTGACGAAAACAATGAGAATTTGTCATTTCATGGTCAATCACTCGTAATCAAATGACGGAAATTCGGCATTTTGTCAACCACAGCGCAAAAAATGCAGAAAAGAGGCATATTAATCGATTATTTTACTTAACTTTTTTCTGCAATAAACCATATTACGAAACTATAAAATGAATTTCTTTTGAATATCTGTATTGTTAATATATACGGACACATGACACATATTTAAACTCACAGCATATTTTTAGAATACCACAAATGATTTAAACTTGGGCATAGTATTTGTTACCTTCCTTATTATCCTTCAAAAGGTTTCATAAAATATGAAATTATTCTATTTCGATATAAGAATAGTTACTAAAAACAGTAAAACAAAGGTTTTAAATCTCGTAGATTAATAAATATTATTACTAACCTCAAGTAAAAATTACTAGCAGCGAAATATTGACTTAAGAATAAAAATTTGCAAGCTTGTGTGCTCAATTAAACCTTTGTCATGTAGGACAGATAGTTGTTGTTAATTTACGTCGCACTAGAGCTGCACAATGGGCTATTGGCGACGGTCTGGGAAACATCCCGATGGATGATCCGAAGACATGCCATCACAATTTTGATCCTCTGCGGAGGGGATGGCACCCCCGCTTCGGTAGACCGACGACCTGCGTAGGACAGATAGCATAATACCGAGAAGGAAAGCACGAAGATACATCCAGGGTAATAACGGGATTCGAGCCCGCTATCTCCAGCGTTCGGTGGGTGATATCACTCAGGCAAGGTGGCCACATGGTTTATTTATTTATTGTATACGTAGTCTTGTATGCTCATTACAGAGTACGGATTATAAATCCTTATCAAATTGAAGAGCACGACCCAGGGTTACGGTGATATTCATACCAGCTCTACGATACTACAGACTGTTTAGCGTAAAGGGATATCTCTACGCTCTGCCAGGAACGCCAACTATCAACAATAACCTGTTAGTGTGCCGTGGTGGCTCGGGGGATAGAGCGTTCAACTTCCAATGAGATAAACCGAGTTCGTATCCCAGCGACGGCTGGTCCATACGAATTCCACACCCGGCTCGCACCAACCATAGTACTGACATAAAATATTCTCAGTGGTAGACGGATCATGGGTTAGAGTCCCCTTGCCGTCAGGCTATGGTTTTCTTCTCCATGTAACGCAAATGCAGGTTATTTCTATCCAAAAGTCCTCTACGAAGGCAAATTTCTTCCAATAATTGATTCAGGAGTTCCCTTTGTTTTCTGGATTGGATTCCAAATTGCAAGGCTACCGAAGAAGTGAACATCAGTAGTCGTAAACAAAAAATTGGGTCGGCTGTTTCAAGACTGTTATAAAATAAAATATTCTGTTAGTGTAACTCTCTAGTACAGCGTTAACAAAACTGATTTCCGATAACAGTAATACATCAAACCAGTTATGATTTGAGCACAGAAGTTAGCAAGTTTGGTCGAACTTCAATTGAATTTTATACTACTTTTTACTTGTAAGTACTACTTTCTTATATGGAGAAGTTGCAGTGTACGAACCTGTAGCTTTTTTTGGCCGCAATCAGAGACCTAAATATGGAGCTACTTATACGTTGAAAGATTTGATGATATCAACCAACAATTTAATGCTTGATTATTCAGTAAATACTTATCTACAGAACGGCTTTGCTCAATACGAAGAAGAAAAAGGTTCATAAGCCTTTCGGACAAGTTGAAATACAAATTACAGAAAGAGAATCAAAAACGCAACCGTGATTATGGCTGGAATGAAACAAGTTGTTTTCTTTCTTTGAAGTGCATAGGATCTGTATCCCATGACTTCTAAAGTGTTTCGAATTCGAATCTTTACATGGAAGCGCTTAAGTACGTTAGTTCTTTCAGAAACGAACCTATGCATCCGTAAATTTTTAATGCAAAATGGCTATCACAAATTTCAGAAATGAATTTTAGAGATAATAAAAACTGTATCCAGCGTAGAGACCTTCATGACTACCTATATGTCCATATGGCTTAGGGATATTTTACTTCCGTCATGCATTTTAAAACGTGACCTGACTCGCGCATTTTGACCCTGGTTATATCTTTTCTCTCCGTGTTTTTCTTTTGTAATATGGTCTATTTTTTCTTTATTTTTGACAAAGGCTTAAAAGCTGCCCGAGTCTACAATCTTTCTTACAGATTTATAAATAAATTAAGACCATCCAGGATTATGTTGCCGACTTTGTTCTTACAGATTTATAATAAATTAAGACCATCCAGGATTATGCTGCCGACTTTATTTCCATGCTTACGGTGTGCACCAGACTAAGTCGCAGTTTTGTGTCTTGAAATTGATTAAGTAAAATCTACTGTCTATTCAACAATCGTAGTAATCATAGTACATTATTTACGTCTTACTAGAGCTGCACAATGGGCGATTGCCAATTGGAGATGGTCAGGGAAATATTCCTGAGGATGAACCGGAGATAACTGATCACAATTTTGGTCTTATGCTGAGGGGATAGCTCATCTGTTTTAGTAGTCCGATGGCCTGGGCGAAATCAAATACTTTAAGGTAGAACAGTTTAAAATGACCGATACAGTGAACCTTCGGTTCTTTCGCAGACTGATCAAAGTGCTCACTGACCACTGCCAGTGATACTTTGACTTCGGTGATCTTCTGGGAACCGTGACTCAAGATCAGTCCACTGTGGAGCTCTCTAACGAGCACACGAGTCTTTATCAAGTTGAAGAGATACAAATTAGAAAAGTTCACCAATAATACACATCAATGGTTTCAGTGGGATTTGAACCCGATGCCTCCACACTACAGAGTGTTTTTCAGATTGGCGAGATCACTCTATTAGGAACACCTCAAGCCTGGTCTTCATAGTAGGCTATTAGATATCTTTGAGGATTATTAAAAGTAACATTGCCGAGGATTAAAATTTTGTTCTAAAATTACAATCTGAAAAGCGCAAAGACATCCTAATGAAATAAAAAAAAGTGAGCCCGGAAAATCCTCATGGGACGAAGCATTTTGGAGTATACTATCTTATGTATTAAAACAGTTAAAATGACAGAAACTTACTATTTGGATTCGAAAAACCGTGTCATTATCAACCGAACGATTGATGCTATGTGCTATTATTTACAAAATTTAAAATGAATGAAGTATTAGGAAAAATATTAAAAAATTTCTGCGAGTTCATGATGCATCTTTTCCAAAACATTATTATTTTTTTTTTTTGAAAAAAGATAGCCATCAATGGGATCAATTTGTAATGAACCAGTTCAGTAGTACGTTGACTTGTGTTGGAAAATGCATTCGGTTAAATCGTGTTTCAAAGGGAAATAACACAATAAAAATTTACAAGACATTAGAAAGAAGAAAAAAAAAACAATTGCAAAAATCCGATTTTCAAAAAATTTAAAAGTTACCGTATGTGTCAAGCTCGGACGTGCTGTAAAATTTATGAATAAGTAAACTTGCGCCCTCAGTTAATTAATGGATTTGCTCACTCCTATCAAAATATTTTAGTGAAATACTATCATTTTAACTATATTTTGTAAATATGATTAAATTATATAAGTAAAGGGATAAATGGTTCTTTCTATGTAAATAGTTGAAATTGCTACTTTTTTTAACTGTAATAATTTTTAATAAATGTTGCAAAGTGTTATTGAAAGTTTTAGAGCAATTGAAGGGGAAGAAATGATGGCCCAACAGCTAAAAATATGCTCAAAATGAAGAACGCAAAATTTCGGCTATAAGCATTAGGCGTCACACGAGAGTAGATCGATAAGAAAACAGACTAGACTAGCACTTGAAGCTTCTAAAAAATATGGAGAAAAAGCAAGTTATGGACCTTGTATTGATGCATTATAGTTAGTTGTAAAAGTTTATATATTTATATATACATATTCCTTTTCACTCCAAATTGGACTATAGGGCTTCCATCATAGCTCTCCATCCCGCTCGATTTGTTGTCACATATTTTGCCTCTATCCATGCAATACCTCCTAGAAAAGAGAAGGCCTTAGCACAGGTCACCATAAACAAGAAATTTGAACCTTTAGTAGTCCAAACGTAATGACATCCTTCGTATTTTCCACCTCTGTGCAACTTCCTTATTTTTCATCGACTGCGCAGTTTATGTTCGTTACGTCGGACTACTAAATTGATCCGTGCTGAGGCCTTCGTTCTTTTAGGAGGTGTTGAACCATGCCTCTGAACATTTCAATTCGTTTACAGTTGTTCTGCGCCTTTACGTAGAACATGACCAATCCATTTAAGTTTTTTAATTTCCAGACCAATTGGTTTCTGTTTTGCTTTACCAAGGATTTCTGTATTATAAATTTTAAGGAGCTACTTAATACATAAGATTCTTCTTAAACAGTTGTTAATGAATACTAGAAGTTTTTTCATGTTATTTTTATTGCAGTGCCACGTCTCAAAGCCATATAGTAGGACAGATTTGACATTAGCATGGAAAATTTTAACTTTTGTTGAATTTGTTATGTATTTGTTTTTACAGAATTTATTGAGAATAGCGTAACTGCTTCAGGCTTTGTTTAATCTATATAGTATATTTTCATCGGTTCTTTTGTTGTTAATTATACTTCCAAGATACGTAAAACTACTGACCTCCCTAGTTTATTATTTTTTAAAAATGCGTTATTTGTTTAGAATATTAGTACTGTCCAATTGCCCCCCAAAAATTTTGAATGGTTACAAAAATTTGAATAGTTTCAATTTTCTGATATATTGTCTAGGTTCTATATAGCTATAAAAATTCCTCCGAATTCTTCCATCTCGAATTTTTCAATTACCCCGACCATTCGTGACCAGCCATCTTGAAAAATCACTAATTTTTAAACATCATCCTGTTTGTGTTTAAATTTTTTCAAAAATAAATTTTTTTTAAATATTTCTTTTTGCCAAATTAAATTATCTACAAAATTTGAGCTAGACTGAAACCTGAAGCTGTAATATTTCTTGAAACAGAACTCTTTGAATTTGAAGGTATTTTTTCAAAAGTATATAGATATAAAAAATAAAAAAATAAAAAAATTTAAATTAGTTACTGCCTAACTTAAACTAAAAATTGAATTCTGTGTCAAGGTTTGACTCAGTGATAATTACCTGTCGTAATTTTTCTTTGGTAAGGAACTACTGTTATGATTTTTTGGCGTTACTTGCTTCGTTCGTTACGGACATTTCATTGTTAGAATCATTAGGTGGAATTTTAATGTACGTGATAGCAAGAAAATTATGATCGGTAACCTTACTGACCCGATTGCAAATAAACTTAAAGATATCGAGTACATCTTCATAAACATAATCAATGCTCACCAGCACACAGCACCTATGCCCCATGAAAAACATCTTTATAAATGAACAGGGAATATCATTTCATATTTCACATTCTATGCAATATTTGTCATTATCAGTGCGCTACAAAAGCAATAATATTTTTAAACATCTATGCAGAGGATTACGTCCCCTTATTAGAGTCAAAATTATCGATAGATTTTTACAGTAAATGTAATAAATGATTGCGGCACCACGATAGCATAATCATGAAATCCAGCTCGAAAGTTGACTAACACTTTATAGAATTGTTCTAGAATTGAAAGAAAGGTTATACTTTATGTAAATTGATTTATATGTTTACTTATTAATGAAATTTCTGCCAACGATATTTACTACGAATACCCACCCCCCCACAAGTGTGTTGTTACTTACTTTTGTTTTTTTAATAATAACTGTCTTTGAACAGTCGACCCAATTTTTTGGGTTTACGACTACTAATGTTTAACTCCGCACTCTTGTAATTTTAAACACAATCCAAGAAATGGGATACTCCTGGATCAAGTATTGGTAAAAATTTGCCATCGTTGAGGACTATTATAGAACTAACTAATTTGCGTTAAATGGACAGGAAGACCACGAGAACCTCTCACAGTAAGCCTGACGGCAAAGGGACTAACCCATGATCCGTTTACCACCGTGGTCGATGCAAGCCGGAGGCGGATTCGTATTGACCTGCCATCGCTGGGATTCTAACCCGGTTCACCTCGGAAGGCGAAAGCTCTATCCCCTGAGCCATCGCGGCTTTTACTTATGCCACTTGGCAACACCAGCAAGCCTGCTTGAAATCAAGCGAATTTAAAGCAGATGATTCGTTTCTTGCTTTTCAGTTGTGCTATCTACGACCAAGAGTTCAAACTTAATACAAGTCACAGCCAGTTTCACAAAAAGGACCCAATCATATTCCCTTCAGCCACAGATCGTAATTTCAACCTGAACCAACGAACGATCAATCTCCATTTCGGTATCACCAGAGGTACTGATTTATGGGAACTGACTATATTGCGATCCAGACAGATTTAACGTGCGCGAGTTACCATCTAATATACACAGGGATTCTTTAGCCAGCGGGATTCGAAAATCCGTTCTCACGAACAAGAGCCCAACGCCCTACCAACCAGGCTCTCCCGACTTGGTGTCTCAAGTCTATTTTACATGCAGTTCAAGTTTTAACTAGGGTGGTATTTTGGCAATAAAAAAAAGAACGAAAACGTGCTTAAAATAGAGCATATTACGCATGCTTTCGAACCCAACGGCTTCGTTGAAAAACTTGAATAAAGTTACAGGCATAAAAGATGCCAAAAACCCTGTTGAACGATGTGCTGTATAACAATTAGAAACTGGGGCTACAACTTGGCCAAAAGGCCCAGTTTCAAGTTTTAATAATTAGAGCTTCATGGTGAAAAAGTAGCTTAAGAATTTCCAGCTGCTCAAGAAAAGATGTTAGTTTTAAAAAGAATGTGATGACAGATGTAACTTTAAAAAAATTATACATTTCAGTACCTACATTAGCGATCATCAATCGTTTGCTTCAAGCCGCAACTTAACTTATCGATGAAGTTAGCATTGCCTATCGTCGTGCGACTTGTAAACATTCTAATAATGATACTCATTCTAATAATGATACTCAATCCAGAATTTGATAAAGTCAGAGATAAGGCATTCTGTCTAGAACTTAGTTTTATGGTGCAACGAATAGTTTGTCTATGGAAAGAACTCCCTTCGCCACAAAGTCTAAGGCCGTCTGCTGCTACAAAAACAAGAAATAGCGCATTTAAAAGAGGGGAGTTTCTTTCTCCCCTGAGCCTCACAGACCCGAGACAAAACATGTCGTAAACATTGACCCGACATCCCGACTGGAAATAGTTGAACCTCATAACCACAGTTGGAGCCACTGATCCAGATGAATGGCGAGGAGAGTTCTTTCCATGGACAGACTATACGCTATTTGCTTCGTGAAAATAAAAGCAAAATTGTTTAATTAGGCTAACTACNCAGGCACGCTAACCACTCGATCACCTGGTCGGCGATTTTTAACGTAAATGCAGCAAATGAGTGCAGCACCACGATAGCATAACCACGAAATCTAGCTCGAAAGCTCACTGACACTTTTTAGAACTATTCTAGAATTGAAAGATAAAGAAATCTTATGCTTAAAAGTAAATTGATTGATATGTTTAATTATTAATGAAATTTCTGCCAACGATATTTACTACGAATGCCCCCCAGAGGTGTGGTGTCACTTATACCTTCTTTTTTTTTAAAAAATAATAACTGTTTTTGAATAGCCGACCCAATTTTTTGGATTTACGACTACAAATGTTAAACTCCGTAAACTTGTAATTTTAAACACAATCCAAGACAAGGGAAACTCCTGGATCAAGTATTGGGAAAAATTTGCATTCATGGAGGACTTTATTATAGAACTAACCCACATTTGCGTTAAATGGACCGGAAGACCACGAGAACCTCCCACGGTAACGTTGACGGCAAAGGGACTAACCCATAATCCGTTTACCACTGAGGATATTTCACGTCAGCACTGTGGTCGGTGCAAACCGGAGGCGAATTCGTATTGACCTGCCACTGCTGGGATTCGAACCTGGTTCACCTCCGAAGGCGAACGTTCTATCCCCAGAGCCTTAGCGGCTCTTACTTATGCCACTTGTCCACACCAGCAAACCTGCTTGAAATCAAGCGAATTTTTAAGGCAGAGGGTCCGTCTATTGCTTTTCAGTGGCGCTATCTACGGCCAAGAATTAAGACTTCAGCCACATACACATCACAGCCCGTTTCACAAAAAAGACCCAATCATATTCCCTTTATCCGCAGATCGTAATTTCGACCTGATCCAAAGAACGATCAATCTCGAATTCTGTATCAGCAGAGGTATTGATTTATGGGAAGTTTGAGTATATTGCGATCCAGACAGATTTAACGTGCGCAAGTTACCATCTAATACACAGGGATTCATCAGCCAGCGGGATTCGGAAATCCGTTCTCACAAACAAGAGTCCAAAGCCCTACCAACCAGGCTCTCCCGGGTTTGGTGTCTCAAGTATGTTTTACTTGCAGTTCAAGTTTTAACGTGGGTGGTATTTTGGCAATAAAAATAGGAGCTAAATCGAGCATATTATGCATGCTTTCGAACCCAACGGCTTCATTAAAAAAACTTGAACAAAGTTACAGGCATAAAAGATGCCTAAAGTTCTATATTATTGCGGGGATGATTGGAACTTCTGTTGAACAATGTACTGTAAAAAAATTAGAAACTAGGGTTACAACTAGGCCAAAAGGACCAGTTTCAAGTTAATTAGGGCTTCATGGTGAAAAAGTAGCTTAAGAATTTGCAGCTGCTCAAGATAAGATGTTAGTTTCAAATAGAATGTGATAACTGTAAGTTAAAAAAATACGCATTTCAGTACCAACATTAGCGATCATCAATCGTTTGTTTCAAGCCTCAACTTAGCTTATCAATAAAGTTAACATTGTCATCGTCGTGAGACTTGTATAGATTCTAATAAGGACACGCTCGAGTCTACTGGTAATCCACGATTTGATAAAGCATTTTGTCTAGAACTTAGTTTTATGGTGTAAAGTACAGTTTGTCTATGGAAAGAACTGTTTTCGCCACAAAGTCTAAGGCCGTCTGCTGCTACAAAAACAAGAAATAGCGCATTTAAAAGAGGGGAGTTTCATCCGTTAGCCTCTCCGGCCTGAGCCAAAACATGTCGTAAATATTGACCAGGCACCCCGACTGGAAATAGTTAAACCTCATAACCACAGTTGGGGCCAATGATCCAGATGAATGGCGAGGGAAGTTCTTTCCATGGACAGACTATCTGCTATTTGTTTCGCGAAAATAAAAGCAAAATTGCTTAATTAGGCTAACTACCATTCTATGCATTGAAAATAAGTCATTGATTTGCAAACAAATTTAATGCCAAATCTCGAAAAGAATTTACAATCAGAAAAATTAAACTATAGAACTAAAGTTGAATCAGAAATAGAAAGGTATAATAGATTTTTTACATGCATAAACATATGCACCAAATACGAAAAAGCATTCTAAAAATAAGTGTATAGTCATTACAGATTTACGGCACACGGTGGCTGCAACTCCCGCATTCTTATGGTCGAAAAGCATCTTTTCTTCTGGTTCCAATGATTTTTCTACAGAGTCAGCTATATCCTTCAACACATAGTCTTTAACGAGTCGCATGTTTGACTTTTTACAATCAATCAAGAAATGCAACTGTTCCTCCATACTTTGAATGGTTTCAGTTATCATTTGAGAGCATTCTTTCAAAACTTCCGACGAGGGTCTTCTCTTATTTATTATTTCATCCATACCCATTTCCTTTATCTTCGCGCAATGGTTCTTAGTCTCATTCTTTATTTTTCTGGCAAGATCCTTTGTTGCTGTCTCGATGACTTCTAGCTGGAAGCTGGCTGTCGTCCCAGCCGTTTCAAACAGGTCGGCCACATCGGCGGATGAACTACAGCAGAGTTGCACCGAAAAGTTACTCAAATCACTTTCTGATGTTGCCTCGCTTGTTTCGTGATCCAGGTGATTTGCAACAGCATCTGATTCCTGAATCTTTTTCTGTGACTTGGCTGAGGTTTCGGTAATCATTCTTGCCCCTAATAAAAATAAACATTGAATATATTTCCAACTGAAGTATTTTAATGGTAAGTACAAACGTTACACGGAAGCTCGGTCATGTGTTCATTTATCGCAGCAAAAATTGAGATTGAAATTCGCAATATAACGAGAAATCGAGTCAGATAGTTGTGCAATAATACCCTTCTTGCATAGTCTGTCTAAAAGCGAAATGTAATGAAGATAGTTATAAAACAATCAGAGGATTAGATGTAGAGTAATGGTTATATAACAGGAATCAGGCATACTGCGCTAAATTCAAAATACAACCAGCAATGAGCCTTAACTGAAACAAAAATGAAACAGTGCAAAAATTATGTATGCTGCAAAGAAAAAAAAATATAGATTGAAATTACAAAATTAGCGGCGTAAGCTAAGCTTGAAATCAGCATTTATGCGCAGATTAGGTAGGTCTATGTAGCTATAGAAAACTATGCTTGAAAATTAGTTTTCCTCCTGCTACATCAAGAGATTCGTGTTACAAGTTTTAATACATAGATTTTGAATTGAACATGTTTTATTGCAATTCCTGATTTTCAACTCTAATTTGTGCTAATCTCATAATTTACTACCACTTGTCATCTCTTTTAACCAGTGATCTGAAAAACTACATTGTTTTGTAGTTAACTGCAACTACTTTTTTTAATGCAGTCTAATATAAACTTTAGAAACGAGACTACTTTTAGGAGGCGAGATAAGCTTCACAGCAGATCTTTATTTTTTACATCCATGTTCAAAATTGTTGAATTAAAATAGGTTTATTTTAAAATAGGTTTATTTAAAAAGGAAGAACTATTATATATTTTTTTCTTGTTTACATGATTCAGTTTGTTATCCTAAACCATTTTTTCGCGAATTTGTTCCTTTTTTGAATTGCCAAGGCAGTTCAACACTGTCTTCATGAACCTTTAAAGTATCTACCATTTTCCTTATTTCTGAAGTAAAAGAAATTATCGTAGGGAAATATAATTACGCATGTGATTTAAGTATCAGGATTTCCAGAAAACAAACTGTTGCCATTTTTTATGAAATAAACGCTGCTCTGGAGCACCAAACATAATTCTTATCAACGTTCGGCCTTGTTATAACGTTGAAAAGGATGTTCCATGGCACAAAAGCCATAATCTGCTACTTAATGGGAAAACAATTTTACTCAATATAATTAAATCTAACTTATAAACTGAGTATGGTGTAAAAAATAAATAAAAAATCACTAGGAATTAAAGATGTTTACGATACCTTTGGATCATGTGACCAGTGATTTCCTGAAGCTAAGCTTCTTGAAGAAAAATATCTCAGTGAAAAACACAAACTGGTTATCGTTAGATAAATATGTAAAGTTTAATGGTACAAGATCCGAAGTCTGCTATACTACGCCAAACATTAAAAGCACTATGTAGTCTGATCAAACGCTTCAAGCTAAGTCTGAAACTAAATTGATAAAATTTAAACGAGCCATCCAATATTATTATACAGTTTTCAATATAACGCGTTCTTTCAATTAAACTTTCAACGAAACAGACAAATGAATTAGGAGGATTCCGCAAGCTTGCTATGATGCTACCCAAAATAAAACTGCACTATTTTACACAAATATCGCCAAAGGGATAACACTCAAAACATAGAAAACCTTACACTTTATGTTGTGATATTAATTTTGATAAATTTATTTTAGGCTCACGACCCGTTAGAATTCATAAATTACAGTAAACTCGTATGAATGGTAACATTAAGCGTACATTTAAATACAAATTACAATAATAAAACTTCCTAGAATATTAAGCCTGTTCACACATCGCTATGTAAGTATAGCATAAGCGGATGGATACACCGAAAGTTTCCTAAATTTCTTCCGGTTTGAGGTAAACGAAAATCTGTTCAATGTACCGAAAATTATTCTCTTTTTCAGATTTTATTTTGCTTACGGTATAGATCAGAATTGCATTTGATCGAAAAAAATTCGAAAGGAAAAGACTTTATAAAGCAAAAGAATGACAAATTTAGTCTTAACTTTACGCAAAAGTAGCTTTTTACTTTTGAGACGTAATAATGTAACAGATACGAAATATCTCTTACACGGTTTTTTTTTAAGCGTATATCTTCACTCCAACTGCTTTGACAGACGAGAGTTTTCTGTAGTCAATACGTTAGGGAATTTTCCATGCACGCAAAATTGCTATTTATTATAATAACTATTTCCCGTTCGCGTATTGACAAAACATACCGTAGATTGTAAAAGGGTTGGCGAAAATTTCTATCGGTGTTAAAGGAGCTTCTCGCAAATCGCCAAACAGCTGTGTGCTTATGTTTTTGTTTTGTTTTTTGTATCAAGTATCTATCATTCACCAAGTTACATATGGGTGTGACATTTCAGAGTTTCAAATAAGCTGATCTTCATTAGATTCTTCTGCATTAAATGAAATATAAAGCGTATTTTTTTGTTATAGCTCCGACATAATCGTTTGTATTTGTTAACATAATTGTGTTTATTAGCCATATTACGTCTATCATAGATATCTTTAAGACGTCTATACTTGTTGAGGATNGATTCCTTTTTACAACTTTCGAAATCAAAAAATTTGACAAAGGTCCACGAATGTCTACGACATTGAGAAAACCCAAAAGTTAGAATTTGAAACCAGACTTAATTTAAGGTAATTTTAGAAGCTCTTACAGCTCAGAATTTAAGTTTATTGCTACAGATGAAGCTTTACTTCGAGACATTAAATGAGCGAGTAATTTATATAGTATTTTCAAGATTTATTAGGTCAGTTCTAAAACTTTAACAGCTGCATATTGTGTTAGGTTGTTCGATGAAAAATTTTTTAAAATTGATTGATTTTAACAGTGAAAATAACTAATGGGCATCATTGCAGTCACTAAATTAAAACCAAGCAGCATATTATAGTAACCATAGAGTATTGAAAATAATTTTCAGCAGCCAATATCCAAACGAGAAAGTTTAGGATTCTGTTTTATACCTCATAGTCTCCGAAATGTTTGCTTCTGACTTAAAATGCTTTAAAAGTTTACACTTATATAAAAGTTTTTAAATAGATTCAATATAGGCTATTTTTTTAAGAAATATTTTTATGCAATTTCCTTGTAATTGATGTCAAAAGTTCATCTATGTTGAAAGGCATTGATATTAGGAAGTTTGACTTTATGAAAATGGAGTTTTGAAAAGTTAATTTCATAAAGACCTAAATGTACAATAATTTTTTATTGAATTTAGAATTTTAACTTCTCAAAAGTTTGCTATATTGCAAAAAAACACCTAAACACATACGCGATACTACGAAAACTTAGCGAAATTAAACGATATTTTGGACTAATTCTGGATCAAAAAGTTAAAACCAAACACTTAAATACTTAATGGTTTACAGTTTATTTAATTCGTTTTTACTTACTAGTTTTAGTGTTTGTAATAATAGAATCCTGTGCAATAGAAGGTTCCAACAAGTGGGAGCACTAAAAGTCTTTGCAGAATCTCCTAAGCTTATAAAGCGTGCTAAAGAAGCTTGTAAGTTTCAACTGTTTCCTGATCGATACGGGCAAAATTTATCGCAATAGTATCGAAAGAGGGAATTTGTCGCGTATATAATTTTATACTGTGGCGTAACTACCACCAGAAATATTGAATACCAATTCCCTAGCATATAAGAGATGTTAACTTGAACCCATCTAGAGATACCTTTTGTTAGATGAAGGTTGATATAGTCTATAATTAATTTCCCTCAATACTATTTTAAAGTCAGCTAGAATACTTAAATTTTATCTGGAACTCCGTACTGGTCTTAATTGTTCTTTGACGAGAAAAATTTATCGGGATATGATTGCCGAAATAAATTTAATGTCTACCAAAGTTCCTACATTTTAACTAAAGCACTAAAACTTGAACAAGCTCTGAGCTGGATGCATACCTGCCAACTTTTAATCCTTTCGAGGATGGTTTTCCTCAGTGGTAGTAAATTCGAATTTAAATTACATTTTTAGGCAGAAACATATGCTGTTTTTGAATAAAGCTTAAGTGGACAAATACGACAGTATTTTATATCAATATATATGATTAAATATTTTGCAAATAGTGGTGGTCAAAAAGATTTTAAATTAAGTTTATAAATGGAAGGAATATATAGAAAGCATAAATTTTACTACCACTTTACAGAAATAAAATTTTACGCCAAATGCGTAAAAGTTGGCAGCTCTGTGGATGATATCCTAAGTTTTAGATGTTTCGACAGTTTCAAATAGAATCACATTATTGCTAATAGAAAATTTTGGTTAAAAAGAAATCCCCGACTAGTAGCTAAAATAAAATTTCCTCTGGAGCTCTAAATGATAGCAATACATGCAATGGTTTCTTAACCAGTATGAATAGCATTTATCGTCAACTTTATGTTACATAAAAATGCCCGACCATCAGCTAGATAGAACTTATAACACCTCTGTGCTTGACTGCAATGCTAGTTTTCCAACTGCTACAAACAGAATTTGTCATATTATGTATCTCCAAATGCAAATTACTGACTAGCTAAAGCAGCGGTTCCCAAAGTGTGGTACGCGTACCCCCAGGGGTACGAGAACAGTTTAGCGGGGATGCGCTTTCTTATGCGAAATATCTTGCAACAAACGAAAATTTCAAAATTTTTTTATTTAAAATCAAAGTCAACCATGAAAATTTACGATTATGTATTGGCAATTTTGGCCAGGCAATTGGCAATTACCTATTGGCAATTTTTTGCAGAGTTAACAGTTAATAATTAGTGGTGTCAACAGTTAGTGGTTAATTAACTTTTGTGCAATTTTTTAACAGTAAAAAATCTATTCATTTTTTTGTTAGGGGTACACAGCGTTACGAAAAATTTAGAAAGGGTACACAAAAGTCATAAGTATGGGAAACACTGAGCTAAAGTGATGAAATTCCAACTGAAGATTAATCATTGATTAAAAGTTTCGATGATTTTCTAAACACTACAGAGAGAATTAATAGTCAACTGAAATAATTAGAATTTTGTTTTAACATTAATACGCATGCAGCAATATTTTATAATAAAAGGACATTTATTTTTTGTATGTTTAATTAATGAAAATGAAAAATTTAAATTTAATTTTTCATTTTGATTCTGAAGCACAAAAATTATTCCTCTTTTTTTAAAAAATTTTAATCAAATTATCTACTAGAGTATTCAGCAGAGTTCAGAGAATATCTCGTCCCAGGAAAAGCAGACACATTTTTTAAATAATTTATAAGTCTAAGAATTTCATATCTAGCGTCGCGATACTTGTGCCACGTATGTCCTTTATCATTACCAGTGTTACGAAATTCTATTTCATTATTTTACTCACCATTATTCATGCGTCACGCATGCCTTCAGCATTCATATTTGGTTTACTGCATATTAAAACGATTTTATAAAGTTTTCGTTGCACAACTGTCGTACACCGCAGTTTGACAGAGAGAAAAACAATATTTTTTTAGTTTACAAATTAAATATTCAAAGTATAATAAACCATATTTTTATAAAGTTGTTTCAGTGACTTTGTTTTGAGCGACAATGAAAGTTTTTTACTTTATTCCTGCTATATTAAAAAAAATGAAGTTTTAAAAGCTGGTTTAATTTTGCTTTTTAATTTTTATGTTAATACACTTTATCGAATGGAACAAAAAGTCAAAATTTAGTCCGAAAACGACTTAAGAGTCCCTTGTAACTGTTTTGACATTATTGTAAGTTGCGATTTTTATACAACATCACGAATAAATAAATTTCTACAGAACACAAAGCTTCATAATTTTTTTTAAAAAGTTTCTTCCCAAATAAACAGCATATACGTCGAATAAACTAAAACTATTACAGAATATTTATCACGTCAAAGATTAATAAATTTACTTTTTATACTTACTTCAAAAAGAAAACGTTACCAGCGAAAGGACTTGACAAACACAAATAGAAGAAAGTGGTGGCAGAAGCTATTCGTTTTTTAGTAGCAGAATAACTTCGTTACTGAATTTTGATTATTTCAGTTGTTTAATTTGGAACGCTATTGGTTACTCAATTTTGCCTGATTTCAATTACAACTGAAAACAGTTACGGGGCCTCCCTGGCCGAACGGTGTAGCCGGCCAAACACTGTGCAAAGCGTGGAGGTAGCGGGTTCGAATCCCGCTGTTATCCTGGATGTATCTTCATGCTGTCTTCTTTGTATTGTGATATCTGTTCTTATTTTTGAGAAAGGTTTAAAAGCCTGAATTCAGCACACAAACCTGCAAATGTATGTAATTCCAATGAACCAATAATAAAAGCAGTTAAAATGGGGCCTACCCTGTCAAGCAGACTTGGAGTTCGATCAAACGCTCTGTAGAGCAGAGGTAGCGAGTTTGAATCCCGCCTTAATCCTAGCTCGATGTATCTTAATGATTTCTCTCTACAACTTGTACTGCCAGTTTCTCAGCTAGACAAATGCTTATAAGAAATACTTTGTAATGAGCATCACACAATGCTGCAAATGTGTAACAATAAATAAATGCAGCTAAAATGGGTTTACTTCCTCAATTTAGACATTTATCTGAAGGGGAAGGAAATTTCTCCATATCAATATACCATTGGTACTGCTCAGCAGCTGACCATGGTACTTTCGATTCAACAGATTTTATGGGCACGTATATTGCATGCATTCGATGGGTCTTAGCGGAGTTGAGGATTGAACCACGGAATCTGCTGACCGGAGTCTTATTCTCCAGTGTTGAGAACAAATGCTTGCATATATATGCGTAACAATAAATAAATAAATTTAGCCGGTGTGACCAAAAGACACGGGATAGTAACAAAAATGATCGCAGTTTAGCTAAAAGAACACAGAGTAGCTCTAAAGAGTTTCAGCTCAGAATGGCTAAAAATTAAAGTAAAACAAACTCAGTTATATGTTCATCCTCCTAACAAAATGAAGCGTAATCGTAGTGGGTTCGAATTCCGTCGTGACTCTGGCTATACGTTTTATTCTCACTTTTGTGATGTTTGTCCGTAATACAGTATTTCAATTTAACAAATGCTTTTATGTCGGTTTTGGAGTAATGGTACTTAGGAACTTTTATTTGCGTCACACTAAAGCTGCACAATGAGCTATTGGAGATGGTCTGGAAAATGTCTCTGCGGATGATTCGGAGGCAACATTAATACGTCACACCCCATTTTACAGAGAAGACACACTCGCACACCATTCATCTGAAGATCGTAATTTTGCCCTGAAGCAGAGCACGTTCAATCTCCGATCCAGTACCCCCCAGAAGTACTGATTTGTTATGGGAACGTGGAACACTTTGTGACCTCGACAAATTTAGCAGCCACCAGTCACCATTTTATTCACCGGTGGGGATTGAACTCACGACCTCTCAGACATGAGTCCAATGCCCTACCATCTAGGATCCCGGTTTTCATATTGAACACAAAAACCTGCGTATGTATGTGTAATAATAAATTAATAGATAATTTAAAGATACCAGAACAACAACAAAAATGAGAGCAGGTTAGCTTTCCAAACATAGAACAGTTCCGAAGAGCTTTAGCACTGATAAGCTAAAAGTTAAAATAGGCCAAACACAGTGAAATTTTCTTCCTCCAAAGAAGATGAAACGTGGTAGTGGGTTCGAATTTCATCGGGACTTTAAATGTATGTTTAATTGTCTCTTTTGTGATGTCTGTCCATAATGCAGGATTTCAATTTAACAAAGGTTTTTATGCTGTTTTTTTTGCAGTATTTGGGGCCGTAGTAATATGGATATATATTCTACTCACTTTAATATTTAGAGTCCTCAGGGTGAACCATCTTTTTTATCGAGGTGACAAGCCTTCAGATTTATATATGAATGAAGAACAATGAATACAGTTAATTAGAATAAGGTGGCTTAGAAACTACATGCGACAGAGTTGGTAGGTAGCAAGTTCGTGCAATCGAAGTCAGTGAAGAAACTCAACGCTTGGAAGCGAATAGCAAAAAGCAATTCATTGAAGTAGTACTGAGCATTGACTCCTAATGACATGCAACACAATTGTGTGTTAGTTTTTCTTTCAAAGATAACTTTCAAAAGGCGGTGATTTGTTTTGGACACATGGCTCAGTAAAATCAGTATGATGGATATGATAGTGAAAGTTTTGAGTTAAGGCCACTGCGCCAATAAATTGTTTATTGAAAGTAGAGAGACACAATTAGCGAAATATAAATTCTTTTAACTCTCCAACGGTGTTTTATGCCAGATATCTGGTGCCTTATTGTGGTGGGTCGTCAACACATGCACAACAGTGCACAGCATTCAATATCACCTGAGAAATATTGTACTCGATTTCCAAATTCTTAAGCGAACCCTTAATGAAATGCCGCACTCAAATCATTAGAAAATGATTGTAATTTCTTTCTGAAGACAATCATACATTTTACGCACAAATATTTCACATTCTTTAATGATTTTCTTTTAAATATATTTGTAGTGGGATTGGTAAGGCAGAAAATAACATGATTAAACTATAAAACTTTTTGAAAAATAATTTTTTGTTTAAAAATATTAGTATTCCATTTGCTAATGTTTTTTTTTAAATTTTTTTATTCCTTACACTGATGTTTCTTTAATATCTACCAATATATATGCAGTCAAATTTAGTATGAATCCGAATCCTAATATTGTATCACGATTCGAACATCTGCGATTTCGACGTACGCATTCTGATGCCGTAATATTGGCATTCGCGGTTCTGTATGATACGATCTGATACGTGTGGGTACTTTTGTGGGTTCTTTCCAAGAATCGTGCAAGGTAAAATTTTTGTTTAAAAAAAAGCAGTAAAAGTTTTGTTTTGCTTTCGTAGTTAAAATATTTGGTACTCTACCGTTTCCGTGGCAGCTAAAATATTACCAATATCATATCGTGCACAGTAAATAAACTACGAATTCGTCAGTAGTTAAAATATTTGGTACATTTCTGTTTCCAAGATCCACTAAAATATCATCAAATTGTTAATTACGACAGTGATATTTTAATTGTGATAATAGATTATACTGGCTTAGTGGTAAGAGATACTAATGATATTCTAGTAATGGGTAAGTCGTCCCCAGAAACGCAATAATACCAGATCTTACTAAGGCTGCTAATAGAGACATCCAAGACATAAGCTTAGCTATATCACTGCGTGGATAAATTAATCAATTATCGTTTGCATTATTATTATTGAACGATTCAAATTCCTATTCCAATAGAAACGTATCCCTATTGGTTGCTATCAGCAATTGATTGATTATTGATAGATTTCCAGAAGTCGAGTGACGTCTGCATTAGCATCTCTGTAAAAAAATAACCTTAGGCATATTTTCCAATAAGTGAATAAATTACGTTGATCATTTTTTAGAACCACACCCAGCGAGCCCCACAAAATTGCCATTAAGTTCACGTTTAGGGTTCGGAAACGAATTTGTATTACAGCCGTTTTCAGTAGCTTACTTGCTGTTACTCGTATCTGTATCCAATGGCAACGAAGTCGATTATTTTCAAGTCGAATGCCTCTCTTGGAGAAAAAAAAATCTAATAAATCCAAAAAAAATCTTTAATGTCGGAAGAATGGAGAAGATTGACAAATCCTATTAATAGTTATCGATGATTGGTTTATATCTCCAGACAGAGGCAGACGAAAACAGCTTCTTTAAATCAATACACGAAAAGAAGTAATTTAGCAAAGGCGATTGAGTTTGGGAAAGATATCTCTTTTGATAAGAATAGTAATAAACATATTGCTCAGAAAGAGCACTAAAGTTTAATGACGTAAAAAATTAAGTACATATAATTTATATAGTTTATGGAGGGTTTTTTTTCCTCTCTTAATGTACGCATAGTAATATTTTGATATTGATTGTATGGAACTTTATGAGGAATGTTATTTATGTTGTTTGTTTTTCTTAGATCAAAAATGAATTTTCGGAATCCGGATTAATTGCCTCATTTTTTTCGCTCCCGACATTTCACCCTTTAAAATTTTTGCTGCAGCTTAGGTAATGAGTTTAATCGTTAATTAGAAGTTATTACAATTAATCATTAGTTAGAGTTGATTTCAAATAAAATTACCATAATGGATGACATTTTATCAAATTTGAACAAATTAGCTTAAATGTTAATAAATTGTCAATGGCAAATAAAGACTATATCTCGCCAATATTTTACGACAGCAAGTTTCCAATTGGTGAAAATGATGAAGCTTTAACAATAATTTAAATTGCTCACATTTTTAGCGTTTCAATCTGCTGCCATAATAGATGCTTTCTAATATTGCACTTTCACTGTTGCCAAATGTACTTGGCATATTTTTTCACTTCAAAAACACTCTCAATTTGTCATTCTGTATATTTTTATACATTGAGATTTATGAAATTGAATGACTTTGTAAAAAAAAAGTTATATGAAGTCAAATAAGATTAAAATAAGATCTTTCCTACAAGAAACATCAATTTTTTTTCAATAATGTCACTTCGAACAATTTTACTCTAAGTTCTTCTATAATATTACGAAAACCTGAAACCGAAAAAAGAAAAGGCATGAATACTTTTATTAACTTTCAATCTAATGATTCGATATTAGTATAGAGGTGAGATATGCACCATGGACCAATTTTAGCACCTTTTTTTGCAAAAAATAAATAATAATTTAAAGAAACTTAATAGATAATTATTTAAAAACTTAAAAAAATAATTTAAAAAAAAACTTAATAAATTACAGCATAAAAACCTTTGAAAAAATTTGCGGAATAACTTTCCTATTAATATAATTTTTTCGTGAAAATTGTCTTGGTAAGCACTTCGAAAAAATCTTTTTAAAGTAAAACTAGGACTAAACTATAATATAGTGTTGTACGATTATTGATTGAAGGATTATCAATCAAAAATTACTTTTTAACATAGCTTACATAAGCTAAAAAAATCAAGTTGATTGTATACGTACCGTAAACCGGGGCGAGTCGACCCATTTTTTCAGTTTGTCAACTTTCAAGTGGTCAAACTTTTGTAAATATTAAAAAAAAGGCTTTTGATAGGTGTTTCGGAATCGCTATTTATCCCTCTTTAAAGCTGTGAAATCGATTTTAGAAAATATTAACAGTTACGCTGTTACTGTATATTTTTATAGAACTGCTGACAAATCTCTCGTATGGGGCGAGTCTACCCATTCTACTAAAATGAATGTTAACATTGTAAATAATCAAATTTTACTATTAAATTGTTATTTTAGTTACTATATAGGATATTTATGAAGTAAAATTCATAACTTTATTATATATTCCATTTTTTTATTCATAAAATAACACAAATTGAGTATTTGATCGATTATCA
>NC_092205.1:57330062-57544392 GCF_043381705.1 Parasteatoda tepidariorum
ATTGAACTCGCGATCTCTTAGACGGATCAAACTACTACAGCGCTATCTTCCTTAGAGTCTGAACTAAGTCCTCCGTCGTTAAAAATTTTTTTATTTGCAATTTAAAATAGTGAAAATTAAATAAAACTAAAATGGGTAGACTCGCCCCTGGATGGGTAGACTCGCCCCGGTTTACGGTAATACTAAATAATATTTCATTGGAATATCTCAAACATTTATATAGCCTTACTAAAAATATCAAAATGTTTATTCATGTTATCAGATGTTATCCATGGTATGAGAGATGAAGCTTATTTACACTAACTGGATCGCATACTTTTTACCAGGTACAGTACTGAGACTGGTCCAAGGTACAACAAACATATACTTTTTGGATTTTCTAGACCTTACAAAAGCTGATTTTCTTGTAAAATTGGTATTTGATTTGAAAGCCATTTTGGGGCTTCTCTATCTTACTTTCGATTTCAAATGTAATTTTAATTGGATTTATTTTTAAATCAAATCAACTAAAAAAATGCCTGTTAAACTGAAAATGGTCACGACATGTAATGCCTGTTGTTGCTGATATCAACAACATATACTGAATGCATAAAAAAGATTATTAAGCAAACTTTAGAGGATGTATTGGGGGACGGTCTATAATGTCTCGGAGCTTGTTTCTTTCAGCTTGGGTGTCTCATTTTTTTTACTATGTCTTTTATAAACTCTTCTTCTTTTACTTGCTCCAATTTTATTGACTTATATTTACTTTTGTACTATTTAATTGGTTTTAAAAGTACTGTTTTTAAATGTTTTACATTATTGTTCTTTTGTAATTTTTGCACGTTTATCTTTTAAATTGTTCTTTTAAATTATTCTTTTAATTGACACTTTTAATATATTGCTGTTTTAATGTTTATCACCTTACATGATTTTAGCTGCTCTACGCCCGCCATGTTCATGGGCTGTTGCCATGTCTGATGTGTATTTTATGTATTTTATGTTTGTACTGTATTCTGGATTTTTTTAAATTTTATTAAACATTTACCCGTATGCCCTAATTAAGGGCGGGTCGGGGTAAATTCTTTCATATACTGAATGCAGAAACTCTCCGCTAGAGCGTAAATATTTAAGAAACAACTAGAGGAAATCTTCACTAGTGGAACTCACTAGTGAAACACTTTCCCACTAGTGGAAATCTTCATTGTTTTCAACATACACTTAACATGAACTAATTTATACGTGATAATCATTATTTGAGTTAAGAAATATAAATCATTGTTTATCTGGATGTAAATTGAGTAATTTTATAGGTGTTCATGGCGACGTTCTGGGAAATATGCTTGAAAATGATCTGAAGACATGTCATCTCAATTTTGATCCTCTGCAGAGGGGATGGCTCCCCTGCTTTGGTAGACCGACGACCTGCGCGCAAAGTCGAGCACTTCACGGTAGAACAGTTTAGCGAGGACCTTCGGTCCATACGCAGGTTGATCAAAGTGGTCACCCACCCGCTTACTGACTGCTGCCAGTGATGCTAGGCTTCGATGTTCGACTGGAAACAGTGTCTTTACGATCAGTCTACTACGGGACATTTAATATTTGGAAGAAAAAAAAATATGTCGAAAAAGATCAGAAGAAGGAGCAATGTAGAAAAGCGTACAACCAGAAAGTTTAAAAATTCGAAAATCAAAATGCACTTAAAGACTATCATATAGTGTACTAAATAAATCATATATAATGCACTAAATAATATCATACAGTGTATTAGTATAGTGTTCTACCCTTCAGCAAACACACATTTTTGAACAACACTTATTCATATCTGAATTCGGTTTTTAAGCTATAAATATTTCGAAAATGACTAAGCACAGTCTAAAATGGTATTTTCGTTTTTTTTCTTCAATTAAATACTAATTTGCTTCCCCTAATGTGAATACTTTTCTTGTGTTCTTTTTTTCTAACAATGTTCTCTATAGTTTCAGGGTCAGAAAGTTTCAAACACAACCCATGGTTGTGCAGTCGGGAAGTGTGATGCGGAGACCGGGTTATAGTCACCAAATGCTTCTCCGAATCTAATCCACCATTATTTTCTCTGAATCTTCACCAAGGATTAATCTCAGACAGTCACTAAGATTACAACTCTAGTGCGACGTATAATAGTTTTTTTTCAAGCATAGTTTCTTGAAGAATGTATTTAAAGGCGGTATTTAAAGAACACCGAACACCCCATATGGAATTATATATTGAACTAAGATTGTAAAGAGTTATTCATTACGTTAATTGCATCAGGAGTAATTCGTAATTAGAGAAAAGCTATAGTCATTTTTATTTAACACATTATAATTCAAAATTGCACTTTCTGCATTTAATGCTCAAAGCAATTGATTGTAATGCAAGTAATTTAACGGGATCGTTTAAGAAGAAATAATAGAGCTTTTGTGTCCTGGTGTAATGAATTCTCTAGTTCTCCAGAGGGTAAAGGTCTGATTAAAAGGTGCTATAAAGGACGCCGTATAGATGAAGTCCCCAGGGTGTATTAAAGGCGAAGGCAAACATTTTTCTGAGTTTTATCGTCCTATAACACACATTTTAGTTCTGTTAAAGGTATAACCTAAAATCAAACTTTGAAAGGTTTAAATTGTTTTGAGTAAGAGAATATTTATAATTCAGCCGGAACTTTGAAGATACCTTACAACCAGAAATTCAAGATTCGTTCTTTTGCAAACATGTCCGAACAATTAGGGTTTTTCTTACCTCATCGTTTATTGGAATTAAATTACGTTATCGAATCATTGAAGCTGAAAAAAGAATTCAATTAAGTATTGATTTGCTAATGCATCATGCATTTTTAAATTGCAAAAAACTTTAATTTAAAAAAATGAAAACTAGTAGATTTCAGTGTTGGTGACAATAATTTACTGAAAGATTTCTACATCGATTACACCGGGTAACAAATTTTTTGTTGCATGTATACAAATACTTGGTCTTGCCTAACTTGGAAAAGGAGATTTAAAATCTGAAATTAGTTTTGCGCCTAATGTTATAATTTTTTTTAAATGACATGCTTAATCTATTTTTTTCGAAACGCACAAGTTTAAAAACGTTATATATAAAAGGGGGCTGCGTAATTGTCGGGGCTAACTTCAAGGAGAACCCATGCTCGGAAATGTCGTCGTACCCTGCTATGATTTGTTCAGAAGCATACGACGAAGCAGTTTAGAGTATTAAAAACGCCTCTAGAGGCACATGACGACATTTTTCGGACATGTTTTCTGATGCAGTTTTAATCCTGATGATATGCTCTATCTCACCTAAAAGTTTGTCAAAACATTTACGCAATCCCTTGTTATTAAATAACGTTTTAAAAAAATAGACTAAAAAGGTAATTTGAAGAAAAAAAAAACTGAAGCTTGGAGAGATACCAATTGCAAATTTGACATCAGCGACGAGAAAATATTCGCTTATAATATAAATATATATATCATCGACATTATATATATATATGTCGGATTTCGTAATTCAAAATATCATCTGCACTAATTGTTAGCATATTCGAGGTCATACCCGTGAGCCATTAAGTCTGAGTCCCAGAGTCCTAGCACGTAAAAATCCAACCATTAGATCAAAAGTGCTTTTTTTTTTGTTTAATATATATTTTTTTCTTTCTGTGTTGGACTTTTTTTTAAAACTTAAATTAACTTTAATGTAATATCTTCCTTTATGCAATTATGAGTCAAAAATTGGAAAATTATGAGCATTCTGTCGAAATAAAAAAAATAAGATTTCGATCAAATATATATATATCTATATTCGCTTCTTATTTTAAGGATTAGAGGAAGAAGAAATAAAAAATACTTTTCAGTCACATAAGCAAAGTTCTTTTAGTAATCCCCATAAAACAAGTCTAACGTATGGATTGATATGGAAAAGGAAATAAGATTAACCGATACTCCTTTTTACTAGAAAGGGAAAAGGAATATCACAGATATTCCCCTATATTTTGTATCAAAAAGCAACGCTAACAGCCTCTATTTACTCTCTTGTAAAAGGGAATTTTCGTGTGCTGAAAATAAATCCCGGTAGAGTACCCACGTGAATACAAGATCGTGAAATTTCGATGGGTTTTTTTTTTCTGACGGGTAGATGTCAAGGTGTAGCGATAACCTTCCTGTAACTAGCGGAATAAAAATGTATACTTTTTATTTTCTGAGGGTGATTTTTCGTTGGATATCTAAGACATAAAAACTTGTTTTTTAAATCTGTTGATAACAGTTTCTCACTGTTAACAACACATTAATTCCTTTTGGTTACTAAAAATTTATAATAAATATGTATACATCATTAAGAGATAGAATTGTATCTTGAAGTGCAGAATGCATTTAAAATAACGAGAGACGTATAGAAGCTTTCAAAAAGTTAAATACTGGGATTAATGTAGGAAAAAAACCTGGCGGGAGAAAAAGATCCGCAGTGGCTCAGAGAATGGAGCATTCGCCTCTCAAAAAGGTAACCCAGGTTTGAATCCCAGTGGTGGCTGGTGGACACGAATCCTTCTCACGGCTCGCACCGACCACAGTGCTGACGTAAAAGTATCCTCATTGGTAGACAGATAAGTTAGAATTCCCTTGTCATCGGTTAACCACGGAAGGTTTTCATGGTTTTTTTCTTCATGCAACGCAAAGGCGGGTTAGTTCTATCAAAAAGACTTCCACGAAGACGAGTTTGCCCCAATGCTTGATCCAGGAGTTATTGTATCTTCTGGGTTGGTTTAAAATTACAAAACTACTCAAATCAAGTAATTGATAGTCGTAAACTCAAAATTGGGTTAGCTGTTCAACGCCAGTTATAAAATAAGACAAAATTGCAAAGAAATTGAGAAATTATTTTAATTTAATTAAAATTCTCTAATTCTTAATATATTTGACCTATATATTTAAGAACAAAATTTTGGATAATGACTTAGGTTTGACTTCGATTTTATTATATATATTTTTTATGCTATGTCATGAAATTGATTTCCGACAGATAATTATTTAAAAATATGAGTTGATATTTTATAACTTTTTATTAATATCAGACGTTATTTTATTGAAAATATCGAATTGTAAGAGATGCTCAGAATATTCGAGTGTAAGAGATGCTCAGAATATGCGGCCCTCTAATCGTACTGTAGCTGCATTCTTGAATTTAACAAAGGCTTTTGACAGAGTGTATCGAAATAAGCTAATAATCGAGATTTTTGATGATTTTAGAATTAGAGGTAGCGCTCTTCCCTGGATTTCTGATTATTTAAGGGTCAGAACTATCAGAGTTAATTTTAACATGACCCTCTGAAGAAATTTTAGACTCGGCCAGGGAGTTCCCCAGGGTTCCGTTTTGGGACCTCTGCTCTTCTGCCTATTTTTCGCTGGTATCGAAAAGGTGACCTCTAAGAGATGTAATGTTGGTATTTTTGCTGATGATGTCGTCCTCTGGCACTCTGGAGCTGGCATTAAGACTATTGAAGACAATATCAACCTCACTCTAAAAGATGTGACTTTGCTCAAAATCACAAACTGGTTTTTAACTCATCTAAATCTGTTGTTAGTTTTTATACTACCAATAAGCACATATACAATTATAAACCTACTGTTTGTTTTAACGGTCATGATTTGCCTTATGAATAGAATGCAAAATAATTGGACTTTATCATGGACCAAGAGATTCTTGGCAATAAGCACATCGAATTGCTGGAATCGAGGTGTAGAAAGAGGTTAATTATCCTAAAATATTATTTCCGGGCAAGACTGGGGAGCAAATGCTACAACTTTGAAATTAACTTACGCCGCACTTATTAGACCCATTCTAGAACATGGGGCACCTATCTATTCCTGTGCTTCAGAGACAAACCTGAATAGATTGGAAAGAGTTCAAATTAGTGCGCAAAAATTATTACTGGTTTGAGGCGTAGCTGTCCGGATAAAATTGTTCTGGTTGAGTCTGACCTCCAGCCGTTATACATGAGAAGGAACTCAAGTCTCAAGAAATACTACAAAAAGCTCATCAGTTTTGGAGACCAGATCAGAACCTCTTCCTATCTCAAAAATTGGAAAAATGACCATAGACTGAAGAGAAACAGTCCCTTATCTTTGGCCACTTCAATTCATCTTGTTGACTTGCAATATCCCTGCCGAATTGAACCTCATTCCTTGAAGTCATGTTTTAGCCCTGTTACTGATTTTTCTGGTATCCATTTCCACACGGAGCTGTTGTACCCGGCCCATAAAAGTAAGGACAACCCAGAATTTATGAGACAAATGGCTCTTGAAACTATTAACCAAATACCAACAGATGCTTTACAACTATACACAGATTGCAGCAAGAGCGACGAAGGTCATTCAGGTAGTAGATTTTTTATTAAAACACCCACGTACACATTGAGTCTCAAATTTAGAAATTCTGAATTTTGCACGGTTTTCAGATCTGAGCTTATTGCGATTGAAAATGGCCTAAGACATGGTGAGAATATTACTGTGCCTAACTTTAAGCATATATGGATAACTGACGGATAGCAAATCTTCAATCCAACACCTAAGCAACTGGATGAATGTTGGAGATAGGGCTGTGACTTCAATTTTGGGGATGCTCTTCAAGCTCTCAGCGGACTTTGGGGAACACACTTCCAGTGGATCCCATCACACGTTGGAATCAAAGGTAACAAGATGGCGGACTCACTGGCTAAATATGCTTCTTTGGAGCCTTTACAGCTAGATATGCCTTCCACTTTCAATGAGGTCTTTGGTGAGTGTAAAAAAATGCTTATGGACCTCTGGAGGGTTCCTCCTCTGCATAATTGGTATTTCAGAAAACGTCCTGGAGGTGCCTTTCTTTTTGAGGGACTTAGAAGCCAGTAGACTTGTTTCTCTCGCTTTGCCAGTAGTCACTTGAGGTGTCTCTCGTATGTTCAGGGGCGAAGGACTTTTGGACTTTGCACTAAATGTAGGACCGATCAGGCTTCGCCCGAGCATATTCTAAACTGAATCGATTTTAAGATCGATGAGGTTTTTTCAAAACCTCATCTGTTTTTAGACTTTCTAGACATTTTTGGAATTATGGATTTGGTCTAATTGGGATGGACCTCTTGGGGATTAGAAGCAACAACATATGGAATTGGAAAATAAAGTATTTGTATTGCTTCATGTGAAGCAATACAAGTACTCTAAGCAATACTAGTACTTTTCCAAATGTGCCTACTTGATATGAAATAGTTCTTTAGTATTGTTTCCAGATAAATATTTTACAATTTTCGGAAATTTCCTATAGATCACAGTAAAGTGCACAGAAATTTATCTTTGTTTTCATATAAATCGTGTTCTTTTTTGTTAATTATTTTTAAACCAGAAATGGTTTTCCTAAATAGTTCGAAATTGTGGCTTATCATTAATGCTTCAGAACTCAGAAACTTTCAGTTGCACCTTTCAGTTATAGGAACAGTTATTACTTGTATTATTTCGATAAAGGTGGAAAGATAATGCATTTAATTGTTAACGCCGAGTAATGTATTCGAAGACAATATTACGCATACACTGTTAGAAATTTCTCGAAAAAAATGTTAAATAACAATTTATTTAATTGTTATTTTACCATATTCGAACATAACAGTCAAATAATCATAAATAAGATGATATTCAAACTGTTGCCAGTGAGTAAAACGACCTTCACCTAATACGGTTAAACAACTAAAATTTCATCGCACCAACTAGACCCGCCCAATGAAGTCATTTAATTCCTTGCAGACATATAGGTACATATTGTAGACGAGAAGGCTAATTTGTCATCTCTTGACCGACAGAATAACGGTGCGAATCCTTGCGTTGACACCACAATATTTCCTCTATTCCCTTCATGCATGATGAGTTTCCGGTGTTCTGCACTCCCCAATTCGTGATCCTGGGCTATCAGAATACGATCGTCTCATTACCACATAGATGGCAGCACCATAAAGCTGCTAAACTATCTCCAGTGTCAAGTTAGATTTCTTTTTTGAGGTTTTGAAACCATGCTAGTTGTTAATGATTAAAAAACAGATTAGTTTTTAAAAACAGTTTAGTTGTATTCATATTTTTTTTTAAAGATAACTGTAAGCGGTTTCAAACCCGTAAGGGAAAAGATGTTCGTTATAGTAAACTTTACGGTTAATTGATGGACAGACTGCTTCGGGTTATTTTTCCATAATTTTACAATGAAAATTTAGCTGATAGAGGTTGTAATCAGACGCTCTCTGCACTATGTTCCCCAACCGCCCAACATTGAGTGAATTTGCTTCCCAAATAATGTACTTTATAAAACATTTAACAAATGATATCAATTATTGAAATATCATTTAACAAGTACCTATTATCGTAATATCATTTAACAAATGGTATCAATTAATATAATATCGTTTAACAAATATTATCAATTATTGTCTTTTGTCCATTTATAGACTTAGTACTATGAATATAATTCATGCTTAAAGTTATTTTTTGGGATAAAAATAGATAAATGCTTGATAGTTATTTTTTTTTCTTTCCTAATTTCACAAATGGCAGAACTTCTCTTTATTTTGAAGTTGGACTTAACTGATGTGGATTTTATCAATTTCAAAACGAAAAAATAAGTTTGTACATACAGGACGTGTATACCCTCGATAGATATTTTTAGAATCTTTGTTAGAAATGAAGTAAAAAATGTGTGCATATATATTCATAGTCAAAAATAAATATTTAAATAGCGGAAAATTAAAAACTTCATGGAAATCTTCCAAGATTGAAACCTCCTTTATCTGTTTGAGTGCCAATGGGAACTGTGAGAAGTTGAAAAATGGCTTTTTTAAGTTATATCAGGCAATTAAACTGGTTTTAATAGTTCCCTCATGAATTACGCACTAGTGTCAAAACAAACTTCAATAACGTTTTTACCAGCTGTATTGTAAAATATGGATATTAAGAATATCCTGAATATTATCAATGTATAATTGTTTATTTTCAATTCTTTTATTCAACGATTCATTTAGTAAATGCAATGGTAAGAAGACTTCTATCTATTTAAATTATTTATTTTTAAAATCACGCATAATTTTAGATTTTATATTTTTTAGATTTTGCGTTACAAATGTCTTAAATGTTTCATACATAACAACAAAATTTTTAAGTCTCTCTTTATGGAAAGTAATTCCCCAAATGATTTCAAAACATTCAATAATAGTGAATAAAGTGTTACTGAAAAACTATTACCTATTCGGAATCATATTACTGATTTCAAATTCAAAAAATTATTTTTTTTAATAAAATATTTATATTATTGTTTATTTTATTTCTTATAAGAATTATTTTATCATAAACAAATGAAGAAAAAATATATTTGGAATATAGTGCTCAAAATAAAAGCAATGTTTCGCAATTTTGAGTTCTTTGTGCAATTCTGTAAAAATTTAAATCGAAATTTTGAGTTTTGTTCGTAAAGTTCAAAATGTTGTCTAGACTGACAAATATTTTAAGAATGTCGAAGAAATTCCGTACATAGCAGAATTTCTAAGAAAGTTACATTTTGTCAAACTCATAAATTATTAATGCTATAATCAAGAATAAAAATTGTTTGCTGTCAAAAGTATATTATTTTGAGAAAAAAAATCATATTCAGTATGAAGTTTTTAAATATTTTTCCCTATCTTTCTTTAATTTATTTCCAGGTAGACTAAATACTTCCCTTTCGAAGTTTTATCGTATTTTTGGAATTTAATTTAAAATAAGAGAACAGATATTACACAATAAAGATTCGAAATGGCAGAATAGAAGAAATATGCTTGTTTTATGCAAAGAAAATCTTTTTTGAGATTTAACTTCTCAAGATTTATCTTAGATTCGAAATATATATTTTAAAATTCATTTTAGATAAATAATTAGTTTGGATTTAATATGAGTAAAATAACTCGAAAAATATTAACACATTTTTATTTAACAAAATGGTTTTCGTTACAAAAGTCGATTTTTTTTAAAAAATGTCACACTTTTCACATTAAAATTATTTTATGTTATTAAATTTAACAACGATGTTATTTTTTTCCAGAGTTTTAACTTACTTTAAATAAAATAAGTTTATTATTTAAATCAGTACATTCTAAATATAATATATGTGATTTGTATATTATATTTAGAATAATTTATTAGAATGAATTGATTTAAATCAGCTGAAAAAAAAACAGTTAAGTTTAAGTGGTTTTAAAAGAATCAGCGTTGCATTTTCAAATGAATGGACACAAATAAAATTAACTGTTTCAAATCAATGCATTAAGATTACATAACGTAACGAATCAATTAATTTTTATCGAACAGTTTATAATCGACTTATTCTTATTTATGATAAGAGTAAACTTATTAACGTATCAGCTTCTTATAATTTAAATAAATTAAAAACTGTTTCGAATTAACATGATGGGTCAATAAATATTATCAGTAATACAATATTATAATCCGTTAATATTATCAACTTATTCCTGTTCCTGATAAGAATCAACTTATAAAATACAGCGAACAAGAACAGCTATTCTAAGGAGTGTTAAATGTTGTTGTCTCTAATGACACTTAACAATATCATCAAGCTTGCTTGGTGAAACCAAGTGAATTTAAGACAAATTGAGCGTTTCTTGTTTCTCAGTGTCGCCATCTATTTCCAGGAATACGACTTCAGTCACACACACACGTCATAGCCTGGCTTAGAGGATGAACACATTCCTGTATCTATTTATTCATCCACAGATCGTATTTTTGTCCTGAACCAGAGAACGATTAATCTTCAATTCAGCACCTCCCAGAGGTACTGATTTGCAATAGGAATTTCGGGGACTTTGTGACCCGACAGATTTAACGTGCTTCGTGCATTCGCTATACGGGTAGCCTTCAGCCAGCGGGGATTGAACTCGTGACCTCCTGGGCATGGGCCTAACGCGCCACCAATCAGACAATCCCTTCCTATAAGTGTTAAATAAGTAACTGTACTTTTTTCTCGTAAAAGAATTAAATAAAATAAAATAAAAAATGTTTCTAAATAACATAATGTATCAATACATTTCATCAATTACAAATTATTATAATACGTTATTATAATCAATTTATTCTACTTATTAGATATTACTACTGATTAGATATTATTCTACTTATTAGATTCTACTTAATACAGACAGTGAATAAGAATGAATGGAATAAAATAGATTTAAAACGATCTCTAATTATCATAATGGAATTCATAATGGATCAATAAATTCTATCAGTAATAACGGTTTACTTATTCACATCATTGATAAGAATAAATTATTTGCTGATTAGAACATATATAGAACGCTGATAAAAATCAGCAATTAAGAATGATTGAATAACACCAGAATCACTGATTACAATCAATGCTATAACAAAGTAACGAAATTGTTTTGATTCAACCGTTTTTGGCAAACTAATTTTAATAACTGACTCTATTGTTTCGATTTGAATAATTCAATTCACTTAACTGAAACAATTGATTCGAAAGAGATAATCAGTTCGTTTGAATTCTATAGTCATAGATTTTATTTTTGAGTCAGATGAACTTCATAAATATCGACTGTTTCGAATCAACAAACCAGATTCATTGATTCAAATTAATATTGATAAGAAATAAAGGATTTATTTTATTGAAATTAATAGTCTGGATCAAAAATGTTTAAATTATATTTTTTTATCACTGTTATAATTTTATGTTTAATTTTTATTTTGTGTAATAATTTTGTTTTATGTTGTGAAGTTTGCACACACTTTTTAAGTTATAAGACAAAAATATGGTTTAACGTTAAAATATTTCTAAAGTTTTCCTTATTTCCGCAAAAAAAAAAAAAGATTCCACTACCCAATTTAGAATAGAAGACTCTTTAACCTCGACTTTAACGACATAAATACAATTGCATATAACAACTTCTGAATAGTATACCAAAAATAAAAATATTTTAAGAACTTCAAGGTTTTAAATAGCGATTTTAAAAGAATAAGAATTAAAAAAATAAGAATTAAAAAAATAAGAATTAAAAAAAATAAGAATTAAAAAAATAAGAATTAAACAAAATAAGAATTAAAAACATATATGAATTAAAAAATAAGATATGAACAAATAAGAATTAAAAAAAATATGAATTATAAAAATAAGAATTTAAAAAAAAAGTTGTTGTTGTTAATTTACGTCGCACTAGAGCTGCACAATGGGCTATTGGCGACGGTCTGGGAAACATCCCGGAGGATGATCCGAAGACATGCCATCACAATTTTGATCCTCTGCGGAGGGGATAAAAAAATAAGAATTAAAAAATTTATTATATTACAAAAGAAATAAAATTCTGTTTGAAAAATTAAAAGACAAACATGAGAAATAAGCACATTTTTTAGAACTCTTAAGATTTTTTAAAATTATGAATTATATTCATGAAAAGGGGCACCATAGTGATGATTGCTATAGTGCAGCACATATTTACTACATAAGCAACTAATTTTTTATTTCTATTTCTACATATTTAGAAATACATAGAAGAGGATATAAAAGAATACTGTGCTGATTACTATTAGTTTTCTTTCATACCACGCCTTTAATTTAGGTCAGTTTTTAGCAATTAATTTCAAGCAAAGCGTTCAGAATAATATACGCGTGCTGCATCAGATTTAAATTTGATTATAATTCCACAATCTATTTGAAGATGCAGTTGTTTTAGACAGATTAATTAACTCTTCCAAAGAGAGTAGTTGAATATAATGACGACGTGTTGGTATGCAGGGAGATTATCTTAAGAGTGAAAAAGCTTGGTTTTATAAATCAATATTTTTAATTGCTTTCAGCTTTAAAAAAAATTTAATTGGTTTAAAAACTGTCTCTTTTTTTTTCAATAAAACAATTTGACTGAGATGTAAAGCAAATTGTTTTACCGTTCAGATTGCGAATTGTTCATAAAAGAATAGTGATAAAAAAAACTGTTTTACATAATTGATATAAAACAATAATAATTAAAAAAAATTGTTTTACGGTGTCGGCATAGAACAATAAAGATTTAAAAAATCTGTTTAACTATTGCCGACATATAACAATGATACAAAAACTGCTTTACTGTGTTGACATAAAACAATAATGATAAAAAAAACTTTTTTATTGTGGCCACATAGAACAACAATAATAAAAAAGTGTGGAAAAATCTTTGCTAATTGTAAGGATGGACAGATTACAGTCTGCTCTCTGCAAATTAGAAATAAATAAAAGAAAAATAGATTTAACAAGTATATTCACCACATACTTTTTGATAACCTACTTAAGGAAGAAAAAAGATATATACATCCTGATAGGAAAAGGAGTGACAACTGATAAAATAGTAAAAAATAAATGCATCGGTTTCTCGAGTTCCAAAATTAGATCATTATAGAAAAACTTATTTTCTATATTTAAGGAGATAGGGTAATCTAATAGCGAGAAAAAATAAACATATTATGGGTATTTTTTTCCACTGAGACAATTGGATGAATTAGGGTTTTTTAGAAAAAAAATTCCCTCTAGTAAAAACTTATTTTTCCAAAGCAATACAGAACAAAACAGTTAATCAGTGTTTAATCTTTTTAAAAATCTTGAAAAGTCAACAATAATAATAAAAAAAAACTATGTAATAAAATTATATATTATTTGAAACTAACAGTCTAAATTTGGAGTTAAGCGGTGAAGATTTGAACTGTTGCAGCCTCAGGGAAAAAAATTTGGAAATTTTATTGGAAGCGTAAAGGGCAGAGTAAAAGTTTACCATAAAAAAACTGTATAATAAAGTAATAACTTATTTGAAACTCAACTTCAAGGAAAAAAATTTGTGAATTTTATTGGAAGCGTAAGGGGCAGAGCAAAAGTTTAACCCCCCAAAAAAATCTGTGTAATAAAATAACATATTATTCGAAACTCAACTTCAAGGAAAAATGTTTGGGAATTTTATTCGAAGCATAAGGGGAGAAGCAAATTTACCATAAAAAAACTGTATAATAAAGTAATATCTTATTTGAAACTCAACTTCAAGGAAAAAAATTTGTGAATTTTATTGGAAGCGTAAGGGGCGGAGCAAAAGTTTAACCCCCCCAAAAAAATCTGTGTAATAAAATAACATATTGTTTGAAACTCAACTTCAAGGAAAAATGTTTGGGAATTTTATTCGAAGCATAAAGGGAGAAGCAAATTTACCATAAAAAAACTGTGTAATAAAATAATAAATTATTTGAAACTCAACTTCAAGGGGAAAAAAATTGTGAATTTTATTGGAAGCGTAAGGGGCGGAGCAAAAGTTTACCATAAAAAAAAATCTGTGTAATAAAATAACATATTATTTGAAACTCAACTTCAAGGAAAAATGTTTGGGAATTTTATTCGAAGCATAAGGGGAGAAGCAAATTTACCATAAAAAAACTGTGTAATAAAATAATATATTATTTGAAACTCAATTTCAAGGGGAAAAAAATTGGGAATTTTATTGGAAGCGTAAGGGGCGAATCAAAAGTTGACCATAAAAAAAAATCTGCGTAAAAAAATAATATATTATTTGAAACTCAACTTCAAGGAAAAATGTTTGTGAATTTTATTAGAAGCACAAGGGGAGAAGCAAATTTACCATAAAAAAAACTGTGTAATAAAATAATATATTATTTGAAACTCAACTTCAAGGGGAAAAAAATTGTGAATTTTATTGGAAGCGCAAGGGGCGGAGCAAAAGTTTACCATAAAAAAAAAATCTGTGCAATAAAATAATATATTATTTGAAACTCAACTTCAAGGAAAAATGTTTGGGAATTTTATTCGAAGCATAAGGGGAGAAGCAAATTTACCATAAAAAAACTGTGTAATAAAATAATAAATTATTTGAAACTCAACTTCAAGGGGAAAAAAATTGTGAATTTTATTGGAAGCGTAAGGGGCGGAGCAAAAGTTTACCATAAAAAAAAAACTGTGTAGTAAAATAATAAATTATTTGAAACTCAACTTCAAGGGAAAAAAAATTTTGAATTTTATTGGAAGCGTAAGGGGCGGAGCAAAAGTTTACCATAAAAAATCTGTGTAATAAAATAATAAATTATTTGAAACTCAACTTCAAGGAAAAAAAAATTTTGAATTTTATTGGTAGTGTAAGGGGTGGAGCAAAAGTTTACCATAAAAAAATCTGTGTAATAAAATAATAAATTATTTGAAACTCAACTTCAAGGGGAAAAAAATTTTGAATTTTATTGGTAGCGTAAGGGGTGGAGCAAAAGTTTACCATGAAAAAATCTGTGTAATAGAATAATATATTATTTGGAACTCAACCTTAAGGAAAATAGTTTGTGAATTTTATTAGAAGAGTAAGGGGTGGAGCAAAAGTTTACCATGAAAAATTGTGTAAAAAATAATATATTATTTGAAACTCACAATTTAAACTTGGAGTAAAGATGTGAAAATTTGAACAAGTTCAATTGTAGTTACAATGAAAAAAGTTCGAAGTTTATGGGAAATGTACAAGACCAAGCAAAAAGTCAACATTTCAGTACTTAGATAGTTTTACAGCTATATTTATTGCTATAACTTCGTAATAATTTTATAATTTTAAGGTAAAACAACTGTAAGAAAAATTTCCAAAAATTTAAATTAAGCTAACCTAGAAAAGTTGTGCTACTTCATACTATAATAAAATTAATGTTCACAAATCCAAGGAGACATAGAATATTATTCTGAATGAATTTTGTTCTAAGATTTGGTTTTTTAAATATTATGTACTAATTTTAATAGTTCAAAGAAAGGACGTTAAATATGGTAATTAGTTAAAAGTCAAATCTCCATTAATGACGCGAAATAAAAAATTAATTAGTATATTAATATGCAAACTACCCAGAGGTTTAATAGAAATCCCATTGATTGAGTCTATTATAACTTTATTTTTTGTTATCGAAATAATTAATTTTTTTTAGTTCAGCAATATATATAATTATAATTATGACATTTATTTTTATATAATCGACTGTATACGTATTCGAAAAAATTTTCGTAAGTATAAGTTGAAACTCGTAAAATACATTGTAAATGTACACTATTGCATTGAAAAAAGGAAAAATTGAATAAAGTTTTCCTAATTTAAAAAAGTCTTTTTTTTAAACAATGTGAACTTAATTACTTTATGGATTTTCATTCGATTTGATGGAAAATTTAATAGTATGTATTAGTTTAGTTTTCCTTCCACATAAGAGGTTTTTAATACTATTTCTAGTTTTTAATAAATAATTTATAACAATAATAAATGTTTTAAATTATTTTTTTAAAGAAACGAGTAAGATATTAGCAGGAAAATATTGATTTTATTTCAATTAAAAGCTTTTATTTTCAAAATTTCACATTTAAAAAACAATTGCCATATATTTTGATTATTAACTTTTTCACAAATCAAAATTGATTTCAAAAATTAATAAAAGTAAGGGAGTAACAAGAAGAATTTCTCCAAAAACCTTGCCAAGTTCCTGCTCCTCAATAGGAAAAGAAAAAAAGATAAATTGGATTACAATGGCATTGGCTAGTTGCGCTTTGACGTTAGTTAATACAAATGGTAGACGTCAGAAGCTGTATTTTTCCTGACACTAATTGGATAATGTTGATCGCAGACCGCCAAACAGAAGGGAAGCTTTTTCTAGATTTGGCGATCATTGCAAAAGTGAAAGACGCGTGTACTTAAATATATCCTTCAATAGACTATATTTCAATCTGCTTTCTCTTTTCAATGGAAGCGACTGTATTTTAGCAGATACAGATTGATCTATAAAACCATAGATTAGGCAATAATCGAAAATCTCGTATAAAAAGTTTAAAAGATTTACATTATTTCCCATTTAGACATTACATTGAGATATTTTAATCTACCATAATGCAATCTATCATATATAATATAATCGATCATATTTTAATCTATCCATACGCTACGTTGCTTTTAGTTTATCAGATTTATGGTGCATTTTTTTTATGCAATTTCTTCTTTTCTTATTATTAGTTGTAGTTCGGCGTCTATTGAAATTTTATTTATTAATTGGTACACATCCATAAAGGCTTATGAGTTCAGTTGCATAAGTACGGCTTATAACTTATAATCATTGTCAACTAGAAAAACAGATAGGGCAATTCAGAGAAGGACGGCAAGAAGATACATCCAGGGTTTCGCCGAGACACGAACCCGCTACCACTCGGCCGGGAATGATCCGAGTCTGTTCAACTAACTACGTAAGTTCGTAATATTTCTGTTTACTGTATAGTTTTATCTTTATGAAGAATTTTCAAAAGATTTTATTTGGGTATTATGAATATAATTAAAAAAACATGCCAAAATTAGTCTATCAGAAACTCATACGCATTTTTTATTTCATATTTTATAACCGTCGTTGAACTGCTGACCCAATTCAATGTTCAAATCCATATCCTTGTAATTTTGAACCCATTCCAGAAAACAAGGAAGGTCAAGTATTGGGAAAAATTTGCCTCCGTGGAGGACTTTTGGATGGAACTACCTCGCATCAACAATGCACGAAAATCTCACACGGTTATCCTGGTGGCAAGGGGCCTCTAACCCAGCACTGTGGTCGGTATGAATCTGGTTAAGAATTCGTATTGACCAGCCATCTCAGATATTCAAACCTCGGCCACCTCATCGGGAGGCGAGAGCTCTATCCCCGGAGCCACCATAACTTCATACGTTCTTTCATAGTTATTCGCATAATTTAAAACTTGCAGTTGCTGCTAATCCAGGCCTACCATCTTCAAAAAAAAGTTACGTGCAGCCGAAATTTTATTTCCTATTATCTTGAAAAAAAATTACTTTTTTCTGCTCACTTAGCTGAATTATGATACAGAACTATTTTTTCTACAGAATTTTAATTTATTCTACTAGGAGGCTTCGCCCACTGCTCGCTGGCGCTCACCAACCCCCGGAACTGCGTTCACAGTTCATTTTGGATTGCTTCGCAATCCGATGCTCGCTTTACTCGCTCATTGGATACGTTCTTAACGTCTAGCTTTTGTATACTTTTTTGAACACTGAAGTTCCGAAAACTTTTCACTGTAGAAAATTCTAAACCTGTGCATTTCAATATTAATTTGAAATGGCAAACAGTTAGAATTCGGTGAGAATCGAAGACAAATGCTATTGTGTTTATGTAATGAGTTCACAACTTCTTAATTATATGGATAAATATGAAAAAAAAGTTTGAGAGATTTGTACAAAACGCCTACAATTAAAAATGAAAACTGTTGCCAACGCGAGAAAAGAAATATCATCTATTTTATATAATAAGACTCATAACTAATAATATAACAAAACGTGGAATAGTAAAGCGCTCAACTCAAAATAAAATGGCAATAGCATAACACTTCTCATTTCTACCAATGAAAAGTAACTATTTCAGAACTCAAAACCAACCAACCGTTTTTTTCTCGGCGACAGTCGGAGATGTGGCACACCCATACTCGGTTAGAATTCGGTGAGAATCGAAAACAAATGCTATTGTGTTTATGGCAGTTCACAACTTCTTAATTATGTGGATAAATACGAAAAAAAGTTTAGAAATTTGTACAAAACGCCTACAATTAAAAATGAAAACTGTTGCCAACGCGAGAAAAGAAATATCATCGGTTTTATTGATACATACGTACGTATTAGCGTTTTATATAATATAGATAGATTGTTTTATATAAAAAATTATGAACTATACTGATTTCTTCTGCCCCTGGAGAGGCATATTGGCACAAAATAGATCTAATGTACTTTTAATAGTACAAAAGCCGGATGCGGTAATATATCGGGTGCCATATTCATGCAATTAAAGTAACAAAAGTTAATGGCTACATAAATTAAGTATGGTTCATAAAAACTAAGACTGGATCGAGTGTAAAATTTAATGGCACAACAGCCGGGTTCGGTTTTACAACACCAGGGGTTATTATGCATTTAAAGTTATAAAAGAGAAGAAGTTTGAATAAAGGCTGATGCCAAATCAAACGCGTTCACGAGAAACTAAAATAAAGCAAGGAGGAATACTTAAAGTGCATCGAGGATGTGATAGCAGTATTTATCTGAAGGAAAGTATACTTTTATCGTTGATATCAATCGCAAGGATTTAATTTATTTTTATTGGTGTATAAAACTCTATATAACCTGCTACATATGACCAAAACGTTATACCTAACGAAAACATAAATACCAAAACAAAACTTGTCCGTTTAATACCTACATAAACCTATTTAATGTTACGCAAACTACATAAAATTAAACCTATATAAAATTAAAACATTGATAGAAAGGTAAAAAAAACGTTAAAAAATTGTTTCAGTTATCAATTAAAGAAGAAAAATAACTAAATATTAAATTACGACAAATTTTAAAAAATTATTAAAATTTAAAAAAAAAACACTATGTTGCATTATTTTAAATTTAGAAACACAATATTTTCTTTTTAAAAAAATTAAAATTGCCTCTATAATATTGATTAAAGAAAACCGCAAATTGCAGCTCTAAAACTGATTGGAAAATATTCTTAACTTACCAATTTCCAACCATAACAATCCTATGTTAAGCACACAATCGATAACCCTATTTTTAGAAAATATCGAAATCTACACCAGACAAGTTTGAATGCTTTATTCTCATTTTGTTATTAAAATGTTTCATTATGGTATCTATCAAATCTATTGATTTGAGTAACCAGCATCAATTTGTTGAGTTTATAATTTGCCGCAATAATCGAGCTTTGTTATTTCATTTTGCTTCTACATAAGGATCAATTATCGGCGAATTAATAAAAGACTTCAATGTTTTGATTTCCACAAAAAATACTTTAGTCTGCATCCATAATTAATTATTATTTTTAAAATACATGTACAAAAATCAAGAGCTCATTTTTCTGATTTTTTGTGACTGATTTTCAGCGCCAAATGACGTTTGGCGTTTAAGATTCATTAAATTTTACACATTGGAAATGTTTTTAAAATTGATGAAATTTTTCTTCATTAAGTTCTAATTTTTTATTATTTTACCAACAATTTAGTCAAGAAGATTTCGTAGTTATATAGATAAATTTTACAAAATACCTCCAACTTTCCTGAAATTACGAATATGTTTAATTCTTAACTTGGCAATCCACTCCTAACCCTATGATGTATTTGGGAATCCACACTTTCTTTTATATACTTTCTTTCTGAAGTTCTAATCAACAGCTAAAATATATATTGATATTTTTTAATTATAAAACAGTTTACTGAAAAAATTACTACAGTTACTGAAAAAATCTGTTATATTATCGGAAATATATTTGTTAAAAATGTAAAAAGTCAAAAAGGAGTTTGAAAAAAAATTTTTTTTTTCATATTTAAAAATTATCAATAACAAATTTTGTAAATTAAAGACATTTCAATGATGAATAACTGCTTCTCTTAAATCTAAATAACTGCAAATTTGAAAAATTGTTTGGAGTGAGCAGTGTTTAGAAGATTTTACCTTTAATGCAAAAAAAGAACCCGTGTTTCCTGCTGTATTTCATAACTAAATATTATTAAATTCTAAATATAATATTTTCACTTATATTGACTTAAATTAATACAAAATAATGAAAAAATATGAAAAATATGTTTAGTAAAAAATTAGCGTCAAAGGATTAAATTACAACGTATTGAAAGCATTGTGCGTATTTTTTTGAGTTAAAAAGACTCGAAAAGTCATCAATTAATGAAGCTCAGATTTTGATGATCATTTCATTTCTGGATTCTTTCTTCCTGTTTATGTTTTTTAGATTTTGAGGATATTTTTTTTCTAATATTTTTTTAATATTGTAATTCTGTTCTTATGTAGAAATCAGCATTAATAGATTTATCCTTCGTTTTTGTTATTAAAGCCTTTTACACTTATTTTAATTTTTACTGAAACATATATCGATGTATGCATTTCAATAAGTCATACCAAGTGATTGCGTCCCATGATCACAAAGCCTCGTGATTTGCAATCATTTTTATTTGTTGGCCTAAGTAAACATTTCTTCAATTGTTTGTCCAAATGTTTTCTATTAACACAAATTTAGCCCTGAATATATTGGGACAAAATTTAAACTTTATCATTTTGCCTGGTTAGAGTGTTTTCAATATTAAAAGATTAAAAATAATCATTAAAACAATGAATAAAATAACAATTCTTATTTGGACATCTTTTTCAAGCTATAAGAATAAAAATATGGCAAATGTTTGCAATTATTTCGACTGATAGCATTTTTACTTCCCAGAGGAAATAGAATAAATTTGCGTTCCAAAATTTATACCAGTAATTAATGCATCTATTGTTTTCAATTTGCAATAACCCTTTTTTTAAGTGAATCATGCATCGAAGTAAACTCATAATTCAGAAATGAAATTTTTTTCGTTTCGCAAAAAAAATTGTGCAGTGCTTTGGTAAAAAAAAAAGGAAAATTTTACTGATGAGAACAATTTAAATGTCTTAATTTATAGTTACAATTTAAATAATGTGTATTCAACTATATCATCTACAATATGTTTTATGATCTGTAGAAATGAGGATTTTGAGGCATAACTCACATTTTTGCGTAAAATTTTAACTCAGTATTGTTTACAGATCGATAGCTTACTATCTTCCGAAATTTCCACTTAATAACATCACAATTCACAAGAAAAATTTTATTGTTCGAGTTTGAAATCTTTGTATTTTATCACAAAAAAAAAACGCTATCTAAAATGACTTCCCAGTACAGTTTGAAATTGTGGCTTATAATTATACCCTAGCTTTCATATAAAGAATTTTTTTTCTAGAATCGAATGAAAACACAATACTTATTGAACGAATAAGAAGCCCCAAATCAACGCATTGCTGTTCGCAAAGCAAGAGCAGAATTATTTCACTATGGACCCCTAAATTACGAATAATCTCGATTTAACAAAAAAACATTTTCGACGATAAATAAATTCGTTATACTGAGGTGGAAAGATATACTGCCCTAAGCCTTTCAATTTTAGCTATCATATTATGTAAGATACAGTAAGATAGATTACGATATGCATTGAACGATTTCTGAGCTGAAGATGCTTGATGATTATGTCTGGAAGTAAATGAGGAATGAGATTGGAAGAGATGCAGAATATGGTATTTATGATATGTATGACTGAGTGATAATGAATGAATGTACATGAAAGAGTATATGTCAAAACGATAACGATTTGTATTGAAAACTTTAAGAGCAGAAGATGCAAAATATGGTGATTATGTTTTGAGGTCTAAGTGTTAAAAGATACCAGATATTGTAATTATGATTACAATAAGTATGAATAATTGATAATGAATGTGTATGAGTAAGGATTGGAGGTTAAATGAATGGGTCTGAATGAGGATAAAGGGTCAAAATGATTACAATTTGTATTGAAATTTTTTTTTTTTTGATCTGAAGATGCCAGATAAGGTGATTATGTTTGGAGGTCCAATTGTAGCAGTTGCCAGATGTGGTATTTATGTCTGAATGATTGGTAATCAATGAATGTTTATAAATGATGATATGTCTGAATGATTGAAATAAATATTGCAAGCTTTTTTAAGATAAAGATGCTAGATATGGCGATTATGGTTTTCTTCAAAAGATCATTTTACACATCGTAAGCTAAGACACGCACACAAGTAAAGCTAAGACACGCATATAAGTAAAGTTGACGTAAGCAATAATTAGGAGTAATTTTTTTCATCATAAAATTTCTTGCAAATACCTCATACAAAATGTAACAACAATGTACAATAAAAACAATGTATACGAGAATCTTTTATTATAAATTATCCAATAATACCAGAAAATTTACATTACTTTTTTTTATGTTTTTTCACAGTGACTAGATGTTTCACAAATGCCAAAAACGCTACAGACTAGATTGGGGGCTACAAAGGACTAGGTAAAGCCATGAAGAGAAGAGAAACTAAATCAGTGTTATGCCTCAGCCTCGTTTATTAGTACAAAAAATAAATTACGTTGTGTTCGGCTTGAAGCGAGTGTGTTCTGAATTCAAATTAAAACTAATACTTGAATCAAATGAAACGAACTTTTTAGTATAAAATTCAAAATGCTTTCTATGTGAGAAGATTAGAATATGTATTTTATGAATTTACTATGTGATAAGGCAATCTGGAAATGTTAAAATTATAGATAAAACGGACTTTTTAATCAGATGCCGCTCCATTTATAATTTAAGTTCCTCGAAAATTGAAAATTTTGATTCGATTAAAGCTTTTAATGAAATTAGTACACATCAAACAATTAGTTTAAACAACTAGGACATGTGTAAATATTTATTGCGCCAAATTTGAGAAAATTCCTAATTGGCGAGCAAATTATCATAATAGAAGATGAATAAATATTATAATGACATTTATGATTAGAAATATTTGAAACAAAAGGAAGTAATTAATGCTGATTTAGGTGAAAATATTTGAATAGGAAACAAATTTACATTTTGTAAAGTAGTAAATTATTTTATTTACAAAACTTATACTTTTTTGGAGAAAAAACAATATTTTTGCTCAAGACCAAAAGCAAATAAGCAGTTACAGTTTGTTTTTGAAAGCCGCTACCACTTTTTGAAGATTCCATTTCGGAGAGGGGTGATCCTTTCAGCTGGGCTCTTTCTCAAGCTCTCTTCCATACGCTTTTCTTTTCTCTCACCCCTATTTTGATGAAATCAAAACAAACCACGCGTAAATGCGCGAATGATCTTTAAAAACCAAAACAACTGTTCCCTGAATGCTTAGGTAAATATTAAAATTTTGTTACGAAATATTTGGCTGTTACACGTTATAAAAGTTCTTTTTTTACGAATTTAGATGTGGTGTAATTAGTTCTAAAATCGCAAGACACACAAAAGTTTCTTGGTTACACAAATAATGACAAAGAAAAGCAATAAATTAAGCAGCGAAAGTCTAGTTTTTCTACCACATGTTCATATTAGAAATACAAATTTCTCAATCTATTATGTGATAAGGCAGAAATATCTAGATATTAGTGATATAAGAATGGTTTCAAATTCTTATTGTATGTGTGATTAATTTAAAATATTTAACATCTGAAATAACAAATCGAAATGCCTAAATAACAAATTATTGCAAAATGCCAATCAATGCGCAAAGTAAATAAATTTGAATTTAACTTATTGCTAAATACCAATCATTGCAAGACAACATCACAAAAATTTCAATTGCACTCATTTACATAAATTAAAATATATTCACAAAATCATCCAACATTATAATGTCAACAATTAACAACTGCACACAAAATATTTTTCTTAATTTGCTGGCAAAAAAAAAAACATTTTGAGGACAACATACTTCATAATGCTGATATCAGCAATTAATTGCAATCACTATTTCAATTACTTGACATGACATGAAACATTCTGTGAACATTCAATTTCGCGATGTTGATGTCCTCTCTCTGGACAAAAACCAATAACAATTAAACATGCTATAAAGAAGAGTGTTCAAAATTAAAAATTAGCTTATGTTTAGAATACTCATGCACTTAAAAACAGCAATTATACAAAGGTTTCTAATTGTTATGACCAACTAGCAGTAGCTGCTTTTCTTCGAATAGAGTTTTCAAACAGCCTCCACAATATACTTCGAACTATCACGAGTATATTCCACCTTCCATTAATTCGAACATTCACACAAACAGCTTGAAAGTAAAATGGATAATCGAATTAACTGTTGATAATTCTAAGCATATCGAGGTCACGTGGCTGTTTTGCAGCTATTTCAAGTTTGGACAACAATTAGGCACCACAATGAAGAATTAGTAAATGTTCTTTTCGACGACATAACTGAACACAGTTTGAAGACTCAGATAGTGCAGCCAGTTTATTAGCTGCCAAAAGTTTTTTTTTCTCTTAGTTTTTGAGATCCTTTCGGACATAATATCCTGGCCACTTCAGATAGGCTATGATGTCAGAAAAGCTCTGTCCAATAAAGGAATAGAACGTAAGAGAATAATGGTGATCCATTACTTTTCCTTCCGTTGCAGCCAGATCACATTATGAGGCATTTTCCTTTCTCAGCCCATGGATTGTTCTTTTTGTCGGGCGCATGTATAAGGGGATCTGTGCGTTCATTTTCTTCGATATATTCTCTCAATCTGCAAGAAAAATAATAATAATGAGGTATGGCATTGAAAATAGCTCTGATATATCAATAATTCGGAGGAGGAATGAGCACTTTATATGGTCTGATATATTTTTTCGGCATATTTTCAATCAGCCAAGTTATCAACGTATAAAGCTCTCATTGCTGACATAGTTTTAAAAATTTGTTTCGTTTTATGATGTGTGCACTATTTTCAAAAACAAAAAACAGACTGATCATACTCCAGTCAATTAGATAAGTAAACAAATCTCATTGAGTAACAATGTCATAGTTAAAATGATTAGAATTTATTGAAATTTTTACTCATAGAGACTATGTGTAAAAATTTTAATAAAACTCATCATTTTTTTTCACAATCCATATTACTGGGAGGTATTTTGAACAATCACCATTAAATTCTGTTTCCTGAAGTTTCAGATAAATAAGTATTGCTTAAAGTCCTTTTTACCTAATTACCATTGGTAGAATAATTTTTTCAAATAATTGTGAGCCAAAATTTTAATTTACGTGATAGTAATCATACTATTGTTTACTTCACTCTAATTAGAATTCAAGCAATTAAAGTTAAAATGATTAGAATTTATTAAAATTTTTATACATATTTAAAGAGACTATGTGTAAAACTTTTACTAAAACTCATGATTTTTTTTTCACAATCCATATTACTGGGAGGTATTTTGAACAATCACCATTAAATGCGGTTTCCTGAAGTTACAGATAAATGAGCATTGCTTAAAGTCCTTTTTACCTAATTACCATTGGTAGAATAATTTTTTCAAATAATAGTGTGCCAAAATTTTAGTTTACGTGATAATAATCGTACTATTGTTTACTTCACGCTAATTAGAATTCAAGCATTGCACACAATGAGTATAATCGTACACATGATGTGTTGAACATATCAAACACTGTTAAGTCCACAATAAGAAATTTTGAGATAATCTTAAAAGACTACTAAGACTTAAAGAGTAGATAGATTTTAGGAGCCTGCATGATGCTGATTTACAATTTCTTTAAAACGGAAAGGAACTCTGAACTATTTACTTATATAAATACAAACGTTGAAATTCTATATAATCATACTCTCATCATTAGAAGTCGAACATGAATTATTTTATTTCCGTGTTGCTAAGATAAATTTTATTGTTAGAGATAAGAAGTCTTTTCAATGGCATTTTATTTAAATTTTTTGAAATCTATAGTTCATTATTATACAAATTATCTTCAGTTTTTAGTGTTTTTTTTCTTCAAATGATGGTATATGCACCATAAAAGTAACAAAATGGAAATAAATATTTTTATCACTTTTTTGTTTGGAATTATTGTGCACCAAAACTTATTTGGGGTCTTATGTAGGAGTTGATATTTTTTCTGGTCTTTTGAAGAAGTTCTATATTTACAGCAAAGTAAAGTTATAAGGTTTTAAGACTATTTCCATAACTTAATCTAAGAACATTATTTTAACTAAACACAATAAAATATAAAAAGAAATCGATAATTTTCGGTTACATAAAGCCATAATGTATTAATATTGGAATGTGTTAGAGAATTAACTATATTCGACTGTTTTAGATTAAAAGGAATTTGATAGTTAATCGATAAGAGACGACAAATGTTTCTGACTAAATAAGGCATTTATAGACTCTTATCTTTGTACAAAAGATAACACACCCATGTCCCTTAACTTAGCATAATATCGATCCATGTATAGTTGATGGTATTTAATAGCTGGCATCAATCCAGCAAGCAGGCAGATCTAATAATCGTCAACATAGATGGACTTAAATTATTTCCGCTTGATGGAAAAACTTTTTTTCTCTCCTTTCATTTTATGAGACACGAGGAAAACTTTCAAAGAAACGAGTATCATTTTAAAAACACATTCATTATTGGGAAAAAAGTTTCTTCAATAGTTGATGCACTTTAGAGTATCGATATTTTGCACGTTTCAAAGATACGTAATAATCGGAGATTGATGTATTTTTTAAATATGAATATCTTAATAGTTTTTTTTTATTTAAGTGTTTGACGCTCCACTTAAATATACATTTAATTATTCAACAAAACAAAGAATATTGAAGATTTGATTTCCAACAAGGCAGTATCGATTCACAATGTTTTTTGAAGGTCATTTGCCAAGGAAAATAAAATAGCCACAGATCAAGGGCCTTACATTTAAGGCAAAGTTATAATTTTTAAACTATTTATACCATTTATTTATACAATACTATATATATCTAATCTCTTTACAAACCATTTATGATATATAATTTTAATTTTTAAAAAATCACCAATTTGGCAAGATTTTTAATTTTAGATATAAAATTTTCAAACTTAATGAACAAATCTCAGTTATTGCAAATTTTTATGAGCTCCTATCAAAATTATGCTTGAACTTAGTAGCGCGTAACATCATTTTCCATTAACATTTTGTAGGCTAATGGTGCTGTTAATTATACTTGTAACTAGGACTGGGCGATATAAGAAATTATGTATCGTGCTGCATCGTCAGTTTTGCATCGCGATATAGCGATATATCGCGATATAGTATTTTTGAATTTCATTTACTTGTAAGACACAGAAAGTCAGATTTCTATCAAAACTTCATACTCAGATTGATTTCAATCAATTTATAAATTTGAAGGTATATATGTTTTGCTTAAGAAAGCTATTAAATAAATTGACTACAATGTACAAATCTTACTTAAAATATTTATTGAAATGTTTGTTTAGAAATTCATAACACGCGTAAAACAAAGTGTTAAAAACTTTTTTTAAAGCGTCTTTTACAAATTAATATTTTCTTGTACTATGCATAAATAAATACATAATTATTAAGTTCGATCGTAATGTTCAATTTCTAAATGAAACGTTAAAAATTATTTGTATGTTTAAAACAAAGTGCTAAATAAATTTAAAAAAAAAACGCTTTTAAAACACCATTTTTTATTATTATCATTTGTTGCCAAAGTGTCTGTAAAACACAAAATAGGACACGAAATTAAGATGGCCACTAGGACTACTGCCACTTTTTGATATTTTGTTTGATATTTTGGTAGCCATTTTTTATACAAAGGTCACTCGTTGGCGACTGGCTACCGCTCATCTAGAGTTCTCGTTACACATTCTCTACTTATTCATAAACACTCAATATTTTTGAGGTTGTTAAATGTTAAGAACGTGGTACGAATTAGGCAACCGGTTTCTTAAATCATACCACTTGAAAATCTTGCGAAAACAATTACTGGTACTTACTGCACAAATATTATTTTCAAAAAATATGAGTAGCTGAATAACTGTATTTTAGTATTAAAATATTTCAAATGTAATTTTGTGAGTGATTTGCGACTGATAAAAATTTTAATGTCAAAAGTGTCACGATTTAGGCAACTCCTCTCAAAATGGTCATTTAAGGCACTTCGGGATAATGGAACCCATCTTGACTTTTAAGTTCATCCAAAACTCAAATAAATTAGCGTCCCAAAGATGGATCCGTCAACAGTTAAAGGAGTTTCCATTGGACAAGAAATTGGAAAGTCTCGTTCGCGAGGTATTAGTGTGGCGGCTTTCAGGATGGAGGCAGGGCAACTATCTCACCGCACTTCTCCATAGATTTGATGAACTTTCATCACTAGAGTACCATCAGTGAGGCTGTGTGGCCAACAATGCCGAACACCAGCAAACCATTTTCTATTTCAGAACACAACCTGAGTAATAACATGAACCATTACTGGTCAGCATTTCACCGAATAGCTCAACAGCTAGGGGTGAACGTTGGCTAGTAATTGCTGTTAACCTTTTAATAAAATCTTTGAGGATTATACATCCTGAAGGATTGGATTACAATGGGAAACTAATTTTTTTGCATCTATTCAAACCTAAATTTATTCAAATCTAAAACTAGTTCTGCTTAGTCAAAATTTGCACATTTAAAACGTTATTTATTATAAGCTGTCGCGTAAATGCTGCGACAAACTGCTAGGGATGTTAGGGCGCATCATCAGAATTAAAATTGCATAGGAACCCATGCCTGGAAATATACGTGGTTTGGGGCATTTCTCTATTATGATCTGTTCAGAAGCACATGAAGAAACAGTTTATAAAAGTAAAGCAATCCATGTGGCGTACGACGACATTTCGGGGAATGGGTTCAGATGCAGTTTTAATTCTAATGATGAGCCCTAACTCTCTTAGAAGTTTGTCGCAACATTTACGCTATCCTTTGTTATATATAACGTCTTTGAACTTATATATTTCAACAAAATATAGACTAAAAATGTCATTTAAAAAGATCTGTAGCCAAAAGAGAGTAGTAGTAGTAGCAATACTTTATTTACGTAGCACTAGAGTTGCACAATGGGCTATTAACGATGGTCTGGGAAACATTCCCGATGAACATCCGAAGGCATGCCTTTACAATTTTGATCCTCTGCGAAAGGGGTGGTTCCCCCGCTTTGGTAGTCCAGCGACATGAGCGGGAAGTCGAGAACTTTACGGTAGAGCAGTTTAAGGAGGACCGATACCACACACCCTCGGTCCTTCCACATACCGACCAAAGTGGTCACCCAACCGCACACTGACCACTACCATTGATGCTTGACTTCTGTGAATTACTGGTAACCTTAGCGATCAGTCCACTGCAAGACAGCTAGAGGAGAGAAACAGATAGATTGCAGATTTATAATCAGCGGTGTGAAAGTATCTAAGATCTGTTAAAAGAATCCCATGCAAAAAAAATGTTCGCTTGTGTTATTGATCACGATTTTAACAGATTTTTTATCAGAAAATTAGAATTGGAAAAATTAGAAGACAAGAGAATCAAAAAGAGGTTAGAACACAAGAGATTAGAATTAGAAAAATTAGACGGCATGAAAATAGAATTGCCAGGAAAACAATTCTAGCAAAAAATGTAGATTTGTTTATAACTTAAAAGCTTCAGATTTGAATGGAAGAGTAGATTGCAAAATCATAATAAACCAACTCAAAAGGAATTTATTTAAAACTAGGAAAATTAAACCAAACAGCGTCGCTTAGTTCGCAAATGTTGAAATCAAGATTTTATTCTCAGGTAATTCGAATTTGAAGGTGAAATTCCAACACCCAAGTCATCGCTTTGTTTAATAAATTAAATTCCTTCAAGCACCGACGTCTGGGATTTCATTGCATTAATTATCTTCTAGTAAGTTTCGTTAATTAAATGGAATTTTTTTCCCTTCATACTTTTGATTTCTAAATCGAAATTTCGAGTCGTAAATAAAAATTGCTTTACAATGCAATTTAACTCTTTGTGATCTTATTTTCCAAATGTGCAAAATTACTAAAACTATAAAACACTGTTTTTACAAATAAGTACAATTTTCAGAAACAGTGAGGTGCAATATATTAGGAACAAAATGCTAAATTAAATAAATTTCAATATTTAAGTTGAAATTGTCTAGCACGTAGCATATAAAATTGTTTTATAGTTAGACTAGGTATCAGAGCCATCTGACGGGCATCTTTGTGACTAACTTTAAGTTTTGGTAAAATCACGTTATCTTGTTTCCTAAATACAACACAGCAAATTTCTAACTCCTTCTGATTTTCTTACATCAACTTCGGTGATTAAACCTTACAAATAAATATATATATGGAAAAAAATCATTGCATAATAAAAATGTATAATTAAAAATTTTAATTTCGAAAAAAATTTGGTCAAAAATATATATTTTTAAACTTTATACTATCAGACTTTACAATAAAACATAAATCGATTTCAGGTTTAAGGTTAAAAAAGGTATAAAAGAAGATGAAATATTTTATTCGATTTAAGAATTCTCTGGCAGGAAAACTATTTCTCTCATGCTAAATGATTATTTTCACGCCAAGTTACCCACAAACAGCCATCAGTTGTTTGTGTCTCATCGTTATTTTCAAAAGAGTGTCCAAACTTTGTTTAAGCTAGTTTTAATTCGATTATTTTTCTGTTTGCAATCTGTTGTATAGTTCAGGCAACTTCATGAACTGAACTATATCATTAGTTTTCTACATAGGTTTGAATTTTCTGAATTATATTGCATTGGATTAAAATTCTTGAGCAATTTGTGAACAAATTTGTCGTACGTATTTTTTTTCCTTCTCTTTCTCATACAAATAAACTACATTTTCAAATTGTTCAGGAACACGTTTTTGGAAAAAAATACTGCACTTTCAAGGTAGGACTAGTCCTACCTTGAAAAGCAGATTCTTGAAAAGTTTCAATTTCAAGGACTATGATGTTTTTGCGTTGTATACTAGTGTATAGTGGATCGCCTGGAAACTTGAAAAATAACAGTTTGGCGTTGAAAATTTATGTAAAAAGGGCTGCCCCAATGAAAACTGAGGCTTTTCATTGTATTTTCCTGAAATTTCAATGCATATATTGTTACCTGTTTGAATTGGGGACAACTAGTGTCAGCTTCCTGATCACTGCATGTCAGAAATGGATCAGATTTAAAAATCGGTCTTTTATCCTCAGTTAGAAATGAAATGTGAAGAACATTTATGCAAATTTTCCAAATTAATAATGTCAGAATAACAGTTTTTATTTTAAAATTTTTTTTAAAAACAGTTTCAAATAATTTTTAAGCAAATTCTCAAACTTATAAAAAAAAAGGCTAATTCTTGTAAAGAAAACTATTTTAAATAACCCATTAAATTTTTTTTTCTTAATCGACGTTTATAGCGCTAATGGCAATTTCAAATTCAATTAAGATCAATCAGTATTCCTAGCTCTAAAAAGCGTTTCTTATAAGAACATGCAAAAACTAATTAACAATAAAAGTTTTATAGGTAACAGAATTCTAAAAAGGGTTTTGTCATTTACGTCACAGTCATTTTAGTGTAGAATATTTAAACTATATACTTTTATTTCTGTTTTTTTTTCTTCTTCTTGCATTTAAAAGAATGTTTTACAGCTCACGTATCTCTCTACAGGTGAGTAAAATCAGAAACTCTGTTTAAAATGTCTTCTTCTGCAGACAACAAAAACCTAAATTACCGAAATAAAATGAAGTCCTTTTTAAAGGAAGAAAATTACCGGAACCTGTCACGTGAGAGAAGATAATATACGAACCAAACTTATCAGTTAACTGTAAATTTATTGCTCTGTCGATCTGAATTGATACTTTTTTTTCTCTTTTTCATAAACCTCAAGGTACTAAAAATATTTTTTGTTAGAGGGGAACATTTTATAGAGTTTTTATTATCTTGTCGTTAACATTTCTTTCTCCATCGATTTCTTTTTAAAAATGAGCTGTAAAAATGTAACTACGTCATACTTCTTTAAGTATTTTTCTTTTGTGAAACAAAATTATTTAACAGTAACTTATCTACTCTGTAATGTACGCAACTACTGTTTAAGTTGGTTGTGTGAAAAATTTTAAACATTACAAGATTTGGTAGCGGCTATATTGGGCCAAACATAAATACAACATACTCAATAAATAAAATAAAATAATTTTATGAACTAAGTTTTAAAGAAACAAAAATCAAATTTTAAAAAATTATATTGTATCAAACTTTCACACTAAGACATATAAGTTTTCTGATCGAACGGTGTTTTAAACCACGTCTGACAGAAAAAGGTGGATAAATGGAAGATCACTGTCAAACCTCGGAGTCATAAAACTTTCATTTATTTAACGAAGACAAACCCTTTCAGGGGATAAGAATATTTAATCCAGCAATTATATTTACCATGAGGAATAGGTATAAAAGTTAATTTATTTATCTTAGAAATGCAGAAATATCTGATATTTTTATAAGCATTACTTTGAAATAAATTACTACATATAATATCTCTCGTTATAAATGAGTCATACTTTTTTTCGACATAAGAGAATTAATATTTTTCAACAACGATATAAAAAAAAACTACTTTTTTTGATATTTTTAATGTTAGATTTTATTAAGTATTGAGTTAAAAAAATTTCTTTTTGCTTTAGATTCATAATATTTTTTTTCTGGACATACTATTACCGAACACAAAAACAAAAGCAACCAAATCTTTCTTTATTAAAAAACGTTAGGGCCACTATTGTTCTGAGCGTTCAACTTACTGTTACATTTTGATACAATACACAAAAATTGTAAGACTTAACTTGAAATCACAAAGGTTCTATAGAGAAATGTACTAGGAATACGATAAAATAAAAAAGGCAACATTTTATAATTATTAACTGTTTTACTTGTAGCAAAAAACACCATGTGGGCTGCTCTGCAGGCCTCAAGAATGCAACAAAGACTTGAAATTTGACAAGCTGAAAGAATAATGTTTGTTTATAAACTTAACACAAGCTATTTTTTTCGAGCAATTTGTTAAAATTTTGTGCCTTTTCGCAATTTTTTTCTCAATTTTCTGTTCTCTATATTTTGCCTTGTTGCGTAAAAATTATATGACTTAAAAACTTGGAATCAATAAGGTGTGCTAAAATTAACATTCTAAAATTGATTCGAGGAACATTAATTTATATTTAAAGTAAAAAATACCATGTGAAGCATTCTGCAGTCCGTAGAAATGCAACAAGATTAAATTTGACGCGTGATTTTTTTTAAAATTCCTATTTGTTTGAAAATTAATGTAATTTTAAGTCTTTTTACGTGATTTTTTTAAAACTTTTTTATACAATAATTGTTTTCTACTGTTGCAGCTAAGTTTAACTCTCTCGTGATCTTCATTTTATAAGTTCCAGCTTGACTTGATATCAAAATAAAAGAGTGAAAGATGTTACCACACATAAGTCTTAACAATTGTAGCGAAATTTTTAAGTTAAAAGGCTGGAAAAGAAATAATAAATTTCTTCCAACTTGGACTGTTAGATGATATATAAGGTTACTGTAATATATTGAAAACATTACATATTATTTATTACTTTTTAGTGTGCATCTCACTCTGAATTCCCAAGCTTAAATATTTTTTTTAAGTACGTAAATATTATTTTTCAAAACCAGGTACTATTTTACATCATTTCGATTTTTAAAATGTGCTTAAATATCTTATACAAATTAAATCTCTTATAAACAAAATTATTTTTTATCAACTTATAAGGAAGAAAACAATGATGAATGAGACGCAAATAGGGGGTTGGCGAGAGCAGCGATCAGGATGTTGTTGAAAATAATCATAAACACATCAACCACTTAACGTGATATGGTATATGGATGGTACGTGGTACGTCAGGCAATGTCGTATGATGCAATGTGACCAAATCACGTCAATTTAAAATTTGTCAGCTTTGTTGATAAACTATTACTTGAAGTTTACAAATATTTTAAAAATCTCGAGTAAATTGATCTACTACTTGAACAAGATTTGGAGTTGGCCACATCAAGTTAAAATGCGTTTAGGTCTATAACGAAACGCATAAACGCAGTATTACCCAAGTTACAACTTATTTTAAAAACTTAAGTAACACATCAACTTAACGTTATTGGTCAATCCCAAAAAAGTAATCTGAAAACTACTTTAAAAAGCAGAGAAGAAGTTCTCACATATTCACATTTAAAAGTATTACCCTAGTTTGAAGAGTGCCCCTGATCCATAAAACTTTTCGCTACCAATGGCTCGTTGACTTTTCTTTCAGACATTGAAGTACAGTCTATATATATAAGTACCGAAAAAACAGCGAAACACACGCTGAAATGCCATTTCAGCAAATTTTCGAAGCTACTTAGAGCGTTCCGATAAAAGTCCATAAAGACAGCCATAAAGACAAAACTCAGACAAAATTGGCACGTGTCTGGGTAATATTTTTTTCTCCACTTTTCTTGTAAATAGGAAAATATCTTCGGTTTCTTTTAGTGAATTACAACTGTCTCCATTTTTTCCGTTAAATTATTTAACCAAGCTTAAGTTGTAAGTAAAGTCACAAAATGCATAGAGAGAAAAAAGCGTATTGTTGAAAATTTATGAAGATTCTACGAAATTTTAAAATTGTATACAAAAACATCTACATTTTATCCCCGGGTTATTGATATTTTGCATTAGGGGATTTATAGCGAGAAAAGAAATGCATTAGTAAATCTTTTCGCTTCTTATTTTTTCCCGCTTGTTTGTTATTAATCTGAGAGCATTCTTTTTTTGAACGAGAATTCAGTAAAAAAAAGGGTAGAAAATCAATATTCCCAGTTTTATTTTTGTTGGGAAATTTTAAAGAGATTTTTGAAAGTTTAATTCTTATAGGTTTGCTAAAATTTCTAGTTTTAGTTGCATATTAAGGATGTTGTGGATCGAAGGCAGAATGTACCTTCAAATGCTCAATGTGTGGTCATCGCATTTTATTTTCCTTTGTATTCGATGATTAGCAGCGAACCCAATTCTGAGTTTACGACAATTAATCTTCAACTTCGTAGCCTCTTAATCTTGACCAGGAAACTCCTAGATCAAGCTTCGGGACAAACTAACCATCGTGGAGGAATTTTTGATAGAACTAACCAGTATTTGCGTCACATGGAGAGGCAAACTACGAATACCTCCCACGGCCAGTCCGACAGCAAGGTGAATCTAATCCATGATCAGTCTACCTCTGAGGATATTTTATGTCAGCACTGTGGACGGTGCGACCCGGGAGAGGTATCGACCATCCACCGCTGGGATTCGAACCTAATTCACCAGGCTCTCTATCCTCAAAGAAATGACGGCTCTCATCGCCTTTTAGATAAAATTACATAAATTCTTTTCAAACTAATTTCAATAAAATGTTGGGGAAGATTTTCGCAGAACATAGCATTATCTGCCGCAGCAAATTGCGCCATCTACAATCACCAAAGCGCCAAATTTGGGCTATCGCAGATGACACGACAGATCAAGAAACGGAAATATCCCTATCTTTGGGTGGGGGTGGGGAGGAAACATTGAAATTATACTATTAAAATTCCAAATTTAAAATTCTATTTTTAACATCAACAACCTTTTATTAAAGAAATTTCCTAACAAAACAAATGTTTAAAAAAAAAAAAACTCATTACAAATCTATATTTTAAAAATGATAAAAATGTTAATCATGTACAGTAAAATAAATGAGACAAGTTTTTCGTAGGAGAAAGTTACACTAATTACACTAATTTAATTTTTTAAATTTTAAACACTTTTTGATTCGAAAGTATTATACATATAATTTGTAATAATTCTCTTTTCAATGCAGATTCGTTGAAGATTTCAAGAGCTAAATTTGTTAGAAGCCCCCTTCCGCAAAGATTTGTATATACTCCTGCTGTATTTAATTTCTGCAAAGAATTGTATATACTTCCGCTGTATTTAATTTCCGCAAAGATTTGTATATACTCCCGCTGTATTTAATTTCCGCAAAGATTTGTATATACTCCTGCTCTATTTAATTTCCACTAAGATTTGTATATATTCCCGTTGTATTTAATTTCCGCAAAGATTTGTATATACTCCCGCTGTATTTAATTTCCACAAAGATTTGTATATACTCCTGGGGTATTTAATTTGCTTATTAATGAGAGATATCTCACGCAAGACTAGGATGGGCTGAGATTTTTCCTTAACGTAACGAGAGTGACTTTAACAGACTTTGTAGCCATAGACAAACTATACCTGCTAATATTGCAACTTTCATTGTCTGGGAGCCCTAAGAAAAATTCCGACAGCTCTTCATTTAACACAAGCAAGATCCAGAGAAAAATGCTGCCTGATATGGAATCATAGTTTTTAAATCAAAATTTTTTCAGCTCAAATTATAATTTTAGCATTTTTTTTTTTTTTTTTGAAATTTTTCAGATTCAAGAGAGAAAAAGTTCGTCCGCAATTTGAATTTTAATACAACATAAGGTTATTGTAATAGAATTTAATTTTAAAAAACTAAAATAACTTCTCATTCATTACTTCTTATTGCGTCAAACATTCTATATTCTTAAGTATAAATCATTTTGGATCAACATGGAAAAGTTTATTTTATTTATATGCGCATTAATAGTAAATAATTTTCTACTAAAGAGCATTGAGCAATATAATAATAACCTGAAATATGAAAAGTTTTAGCGAGCGTTTATTAAAAGCGATTTTTGATGAAAAATACCACTCTTACCTAGAGGAAATAACATTTTTTTTTGTATTAAGCAGATAGTTCAGGTACCGCTTAATAAATAACCGTTAAATAACTTAAATAGCTGAAAGTAAATGTCTGAAAATACTAAAGAACAGATAGGTGTAAATACTGAACTTGTAGAAATAGTGCGGCTTATTGTAATGCCCTAAGCCATTCATTTATATATATTTCAGCTTAAACTTAGAAAAACATTCTTAAAAATGCTTTGCATGTAAATATAAATAAATCAATTTTTAAAATTTCTGATATGTACCCCTTAAATGTGTTGACAAAATTACTTGCAAATAGATGTTTTCGTGTAAAAAATTTTACAATAAAAAGAGCTCGATGTTTCATAAGCCAGTTGTTAAACCCCCTCGCGTGTACGAATGTTTCTATTCAAATTTCTGTTTATATTTGAAATATATAGATTGATACCCCTACAATAAATAAAAAGACAAAAAAAAATTTATGAGTGCTTATTTTCCTTTAAAGAGCTTGGAAAAATTTTCTCCTCTTAAAAAGACCTTCTGAAATATTCATCAATATCAAGTAGATCACTGCATTATTCATATCAAATCGAATAAATATGTATTTTAAGATTCTTAGAAGTTTACAAAAACTTTTTCCGATCGAATAAACATTCGAATCTAAGTCGGAGCGTTTTCGGAAATGAAAAGTGAGGATTGGTTTCCAGACATATTATCAGCAACGACAAAACTTATATGTTCTGGAGTTTTTTTCTCTTAAAAAAAAATTGTGATATCACAAATAATACAGAACTTGAATCAATTTGCTACGCGGAATCAGGAATTTATTATTGCTCCCGGGACCAACCAAGCTGTGATACAATCTCGATCCGAATTTAACCCCCCGAGGTCTTCTGAGGTGGATAATCTGACCTTCTAAGAAAGTAAGAAATAAAAAAAGAAAGTCAGAAAGCTTTATTTTAAATCCTGAACATTTCTTGTAGTGTTCAAGAAATTCTTGGTAAAAAAAGAATAATACATATTAAGATGATCAATCATATCTATATTCTATCAATTATACATATGGAAGGTGTTTTCAATACAAATATAAACAAAAACAAATCTAGAGCTCCTTACCTCCACGACTTCCGATTACAACGTTTACAGCTGTTTACTTCAGCTTATTGTGCGAGGCAATATTTTCAAACAGATAGTTTTGTTTTCAATAAACGAAATTAATAATATAACTTCTTAACGCAAAATTTTCTGCATTTCATAAGATAGTAATAAGAACAGCGATGGCTCAGGGGATAGAGCGTTCGCCTTCCAAAGCGACGAAACGGGTTCGAATCCCAGTCGATACGAATTCCGCATCCGGCTTGCACCGACCACAGTGCTGATGTGAAATATCCTCAGTGGTAGACGGATCATGAGTTAGAGACCCTTTGCCGTCAGGCTAACCCTGGGAGGTTCCCCAGATCTTCCTTTCCATGTAACTCAAATGTGGGTTAGCTCCATCAGAAAGTCCTCCACGATGGTAAATTTCTCCCAATACTCGATCCAGGAGTTCCCTTCTCTTCTGTATTGGGTTCAAAATTACAAGGCTACAGAGTTGAACATTACTAGTCATAAACCCATAAAATTGGGTAAGCTGTTCAACGACGGTTATAAAATAAAATATAAAATAAGATGGTAATGAAATTAAGTAATTCTGCTGAGTTTCATAAGAAATTTTGATTTAGTTATTTAGATAATTTAAAAAAAGGAGACAAGGTTGTTATATTTAGAAAAAAAATCTTTTTTAGCAGTCATCATTTGGCTTCTTTTGACAAGTTTATTGCAAATTATCTTTGCTACAAACAGTACTCCGTACATACGTTAGTGTTAGTATATGGAGTAACAAGAGAATTTCGAAGTTAGTATATTGTTGAAAAGATAACAAGGGTTTTATAGCAATATTTGTTCTAATATTAAGCTAATATTATTTCGCAAACCACATGCTTTGAGTATATGTACTATCTTTTACATACTTATGTTTATTATTATATAATTACATCTACTGTCTTCACTATTTACTGTGTATTCATTATTTACTATATTTACTGTTAACGTTCAGCCAAATGGCCTCAGTAAACCTGAAATATGGGTAGTAAAGAGCCTGCAGCGCTCCCTAATGTAGAAAGCAACATCCATATAAAACGCTTATGCGTGGTCTCAAAACCGATAAAAATGATTTTCCCGCGTTGGCAACAAAGAACTGAAACAAACTGAGCTATAAGTGGGTTAGAAGTAAAAAATTAGGAACGAACAGTTCATTTAAGCAAACTATTTTATAATTAATATTTGTTTTTATTATAATTTTAATTAAGGTTGATCATAGAATAATTTAGATAATTTAAATTTATGGTAATATTCGGTAGAATGTAGAAAACTAGATAAGCTCTATAAGCCTGAATTAAAGGTAAAATTTTCAACAGTTCATAAGTAGTTTGCCAAAATTATTGAAAGTTTATTTAATATATCTAAATAGTTAAACGTCTAATCTAATCGAAATAAGTTATCAAACAAGTTTAAATCAGTTAAACCTCTGAGAAGTAAAATAAATGAGATATACATCTTCTATGAATATTTCCTCAAAACTTTAAAGAAATAAAACGTGATTTGTGGTCTTGAGTAATTAATTTAAAACTACACTCTTCTCAGGAATTTGATTTTTTTTAAATCTAATCTTATTGCAATTTAAATTGATGAAAGCCAATTTGAATGACGGTAAAATTTCCTTTAAAACGCCAATTGCATTAAAATAAAGAAACTTATATACAAAAATCTAAAAACTGATATCTTTTTTCTATATAAATTTCTTTCAAAAGCTGTTGATTGCAGAAATGCATGGGCATAATTTTGTGAGAAAAAATTAATAGAGATTACGTACTATTCCTCGCTTTATATCTGAAATTCTGTTTGGGTTATGGCTTCATATTTTACATGTAGCGGAAGGTACTGCTAAATAGAGTAAATATCCACCATCAGTTAATTTGTAAAAACTAAATGAAATTTATTAAAAGCTTATTTAGAATTTTTCATCCCCGTCCCCACTCCTTCGACAGCTGATGGCCGTCTTAATTGAGCAATTCACTAATAATATTTTTATACGCTTAAAACATTTGCATGGAAAATGCAATTTTCAAAATTGAAGTATAGATTTTTGAACTTCTGTAAAATAGTCTTCCAAATGATCAAAATAATACATGTATTTAATTATACTTATTTAATTTAAATTTCTTTTTTAACATCATTTTTAGAAAGTAGAAAAAAATCGTATTTATGCACACACGAAACAGAGCAGAAGAAAAAAAATCCCACCTAAATAGGATTTAGAAGACTCAAAAATATTTTATAGAGTTTCCCATATGAGAGTAATTCTTGGGGAAAAAAAATTTATGCAGACCTTTTTATGATACCTGAAATAGTTAATAAAGAATAAGCTGAATTTACAGTAAAGAGATAGAAAGGGAAAAAATTAGCTTCCCAAAATGATTTTACTATCTGAAAAAGCAATCAGCAGGCGTATTCTTAGTTACATAAATTTCTCTTCTTTACTGGAATATATTTCGCTGAAGAAAAAAAAATGAAATTCCGAAAAGAATGGTAAAAGAGAAAAAGAAGTTGAAGATCCTAAAACTATGACAGATCATGCCACATAGCGGATTTATTCGGAACTGTTTTTCAGTACTTAGAAGCAAAGAGGTAGGTGTAAATTCCTAAGATTTGAAAGAATTTCATTTTCATGTACTTGAAGAAAAAGAACACGAAAGAAAGATTGAAGTTAGAAGTTCTGAAAGAATAATAAATGTAAGATGAAAATGTTTCACAAATTCCTTTAAATCAAGATTTATTTTACAACTCGGTTGGGGGGAAATCGTTTGATTTTGGTTAAAGTTATATAACAAAGAGGGAGAGAGGGGTTTGTTGAATAAAATATTTCTGAACTTAACTATTTATTTATAGCCACGCTATTTCTACAAAAAGCTTTTTATGCAAAGAAATGTAAATAGTTTTTCTACCCGTGGAATACACGATCAAATCATTTTTACCATGGAGTTTATTATTTCGTTTTACATTAAATTCGAATAAACATGCGGTCCATGATATATATTTATATTAAAAAATTCTTTTTAACGAACTTGATTAACTCAATAAATTAACGAAACTGCACCGAAGAGCCATTACATTATGACCACCCTGCTAATAACATGTAGGACCACCTTTAGCCCTCAAAACTGCTAGCACCCGCCGTGGCATTGATTCCACAAGGTGTTGATAGGTAGTGAGGTATCTGGTACCAAGCGCTCACCAACTGGACCTGCAATTCCCTCACATTGCGAGGGGGTAGCGCGGTTGCATGAATTTGGTTTTCCAAGTAGGATCACAAATGCTCTATTGGATTAAGGTCAGGTGAATTTGGGGGCCAAGACATAACTTGAAAGTCACTGGAATGTTCTTCGAACCCATCCATGCCGATTCGACCCTAATGACGTGGTGCATTATCCTGTTGGTAGACACCACCCCCCGCAGGAAAAACTGTTGCCATGAATGGGTAAACCTGGTCTGTAACTGTGTTCAAGTAGCTTGCAGACATTAGGGATTGTTCTATGAGGATTATGGGTCCTAATGTGCCCCATGGAAGCATTGTTCCTGGGCGAGAAAGCATGAAAACCTGGGCGAGCCCATTGTTATAGATGGAGGGTGGTCATAATGTAATGGCTCTTCGGTGTATATACATAACTGCAAGCAACAAAACACTGACAAAAAAGACATTGGTTGAGCATTCGCATAAGTATATTATAGTCAGCAAAAATTTTATATATTTCAAAAGAAGTGTTGAAGTTAAATAATTTTTGTAAGAATTAGGATTTTTCTTTTTGTCATCATTTTTAAGTTAAGTGCAATTTTTTGGCATAATTTTTAATCGAATTCAAAAAAATTTTATTGCTGCGAAGCATATAAGGATAACCAGATTTTGAAGTTAAGTTGGTTTTGAATTAACACACAAAATCGAACAAAACAGCAAAACAACTGATAATATTCTCTTCATTTTGCCCATTTTCTAAACCGCCTGCGGGTTATACACTGGTGTGCAAAACTTAAGCAACAAGTGCGTTTTTTGTCATATATTTCAAAAGAAGTGTTGAAGTTAAATAATTTTTTGTAAGAATTAGGATTTTTCTTTTTGTCATCATTTTTAAGTTAAGTGCAATTTAACTATACAACATATACATATATGCATAACTATACAAGAAATCATCCGATTAACATGAAATTTGAATATGATGTACATTATTTTGTACTTAAACGATGGTAAAAGAATAATGGCGCAGAAATGAATATAAAGCTTAAAGTAGGGTATGGAACAAAAAAAGGCTTTATTTGACATATAGTGGCGTTACACATGATTGCCTGAAGAAGCGTAAGTACAACTGGCAGATGTTCCCTAGTATGGGATATGCCCTCCCCTTACTGTAATTGTTGCTTGGCATCGTCTCTCCATGCTAAGCACCAGATTATCCAGGAGTTCTTGGGGTAAACGTCTCCATTCCTCCTTTAACGCATCTTTCAGCTGATGGGTGTTACCAGGAGGATACTGTCGTGTCGCAAGACGTCTCCCTAATGCATCCCACACATGCTCTATGGGATTTAGATCTGGAGAGTAAGCTGGCCAATCCATTCGTGTGATATCTTCACTTTCCAGTAGCTCTTGAACATTAGCAGTACAGTGTGGCAGGGCATTGTCATCCATAAAAATGAAGTCTGGTCCAATGGCCCTTCGGAACAGACGCACATGGGGTAGGATTACCTCATTGCAGTAGCGGTCTCCAGTTACAGAACCTCGGTCGAAGATCTAAAGCTAAGTCCGCCCGTTCAACATAATGCCACTCCAGGCGACAACTCCAGGACCGCCGTAACGATCTCTTTCCGCGATGTTATTGGGATGAAATCGAGCTCCAACCTCTCTCCAGATCAACTGACGTTGAGAATCGCTTGTAGCACTAAAACGACTCTCATCTGTGAAGAGGACGCGACTCCATTGATGAGGTATCCAGGTTTCGTGTTCTCTGCACCACTCTAAACGGTGCCGCCGATGGCTAACTTTTAAAGGTATGCAGCATTCAGGACGTCTAGCGAATAAGCCACCTTTGTGGAGGCGTCTGGCCACTGTAAATCTTGATACTTGTCGTCCTGTGGCTGTGCACAGTTGCTGAGATATGGCGCTCGCCGACTGAAAACGGTTTCTTTTCGCCTGGAGGACAATGTAACGGTCATCTCTTGGTGTTGTTTTCCTTGGACGGCCACCACCAACCTTCCGAACAGTTGTATCAGTAGTTTCAAAGGCATTCCAAGCACGATAAAAACAACATTTTTGTTGATCCCGAACTCTTCGACGACAGTGGTCACACTAAGCCCCTCCTCAAGCTTCCCAATCATTCTTCCTCGAGTAAAGTCGTCTAAATGATTTCTTGAAGACATGTTTCACAAAACAAATCACTTGCACTTGCAGCGATTATCTTTAACTACGGTGCTCTTCATCCTTTTATCACAGCTTTGACCTGCGCACGCCGACCCACAAGGTTTGCGTACACTTACATCACCTACGACGTTTTATTTCTAAAATTTGCATACAAATAATCTTTCTACTGAATTACGTGCATATTATACTGCAATTTCATGGCTATCTTATACTTTGTTGGGAGCCTGTGGCCGAAAAACCACTTGTTGCTTAAGTTTTGCACAACAGTGTAGATTGAAGTTAAGGGAAAGGACATGTCTTTCATGAAAAGCACCCGGCTTTCCAAAATTTATCGCTATGAAAAATTTTCTCGAAGTAAATCGAAGTATTATCCTGCTGTAAAATCTAGCTTGAGTCACCAATTATCTTTACAAATGGAAATAAATGGGTATCTAGCTTATTTTTGAAAATTGGTAGTCTCTAAGTGGCATGTGGGATAGAGCAGGTTAAATTGACCACTACAAGTGCAGTCTTTCCACACAATTACTCAGCCTCGACCTTGTTGTATAATGAAGAAGAAATCATCCCTTTTTTTCTCATGCCACGCTAATTAAACTCACAACTGTCTGGATTATCCAAATACTTTTTTCTACTTTCCTTTGCTTGAGGATAGCTTTTAACTAAAGATACTTTTTAATCCTGTTATATCGCAAATAGTTTGTATAATATACAAAATAAAACAGTAGACGAGACAAAAAGAGGACATCTCCTCAATAAATAGCAAGGTGGAGGCTCTTTAATGATGTGGGAAGGCTTCGGCTTTCGTTGGTTAACTTAACGAAGCTTTTTACCCAAACTGCATGCAAACTATTGATTACCAAAATAGCTGTAAACACATTTATTACCATTTGTAGAGAGAATTAATGGTTCAAGTCAGATTTCTCAGCAGGATAATGCCTCACATTACGTTCAAAAATCTTCACAGTAGTGGTTTTTAGATAACATGGTTGTTGTTGTCGTTGGCCATTAAGGCAGAGGGGATGTAATTGCTCTTGTTCTCCAGTGGCGCCATCTGTGGCCAAGAATTCGACTTCTGCGACCACCCATACGTCACACTCGTTTATACAGCGGATCCATTCATACATATATTGATTCGTCCACAGATCATAATTTTGATCTGAACCAGAGAAAGATCAATCTCCAATTCAGTACCCCCAGAGACATACTTTTTATGGAAACATGGAGCACTTTGTGACCCGACAGATTCAACGTGCACCAGTCACCATTTACTACACGGGAAATCTTCGGAATAAATTGCATTTCTTATTATATTTGAAATACTTCTAGCATTAATTGAACTAAATTAAAAAAATAATTCGCAAAATATTACTTCATACAAAAGATATTTTTTTAATTATCATATAAAGGATAGTTTAGATGTTTTGAAACTGTAATTTAATTCTATTTTTGCATCTTGTCAATATATTTATATATTAAAAAGCACTAAAACCCATTGTAAAAAATACTAATATAATGAGTTTACTACTTTAAATTTTCGTTTTAAGGTAATTTTTTTAAAGACTAAAATTTGACTTAATTTGACAACGACTAAAATTTGACAACGCAACTAAAGAGCCTACACTTTTTACAATTTTCAAAATAAGCAACAGTTCCTCAAAGGCCTAATAGATAGACGAAAACAAAATAACGAAATAAGATGGACGAAATAACGATGAACAATCTTCATACATATACATCATTATTTTAGAAATATTTTAGTCAATTAGTTGAAGGTTGTTCTTGTTATAAACAGCAATGTGTTCTATTATTGCAATTCGAAATAGTTATAATTTTTGCAGTTATAATTTTTTTAGCATATAAAATAGTTATAATACAATTATACACTTGCCCCGTAAAACGCAGACATTGTTTTTTTCTTCACACGAGGTTAAAGTTATAACTTTTGTTTCGAGGTAATTTACCCAATTATTTAATTCACTGTCTCCCTAACAATCATTAGAACTGAAGTAGTTTATTATTTAATAATATAAATGTTTTTAAAGCGTACAAAAGACGATCAATTTAGATTATAATCATGCTCATCACGTAAAAGCAATTTTTCAAAAAATGTCTTAAAAAAACTGTGAATTAATGTTATTTATTCATGTTCTCATGGCAATCACGTTTCTTTAAGAGTCTTTAACCACCCTCAAATGAAATATAATTCATGCTTTGCTTAAAACTATAGTAATTTAGCTCATTTATTTCTTTTACCAAACGTAAAAGTTGTTAAAGAATTTAAATGGTTTATTTAATTATTTGAGAAAAATATGCATCACAAAACTTAAAAGTGGCGAAATCATTCATAAAATTACAAAGATTTATTCTACTCTATGTGGTTTGCATAAGTTCTGTGAACACTAAAATCCTTTGTATATTTTATGGGTTTGAAAGAAATAGGCGTTTAATATGTACTATATAATTGTAAAACATTTTAATTTAACTACATATATTTTTGTTAATGCCACAAACTTTTAAAAACAAGAAAAAAATTACTAGAAAAGTTTCATTATACACATATTATATATATATATATACATATAACAGATGTTGTTAAAAAGACCATAGGCCATTCAAAAATATAAAGAGTCAGCATTCTAATACCAATTCTGGTTGGTTGGTTCTAATGCCACTTGCTACACGGGCAAACCTGCTTGGTGAAACCGAGCAAATTTAAGGCAGAGTGTGCGATTCTTGTTTTCAGTGGCGCCATCTATGGCCAAGAATTCGACTTCCGCCGCACCATACGTCACACCCGTTTATAGGGCGGATCCATTCATTCATCCACAGATCGTAATTTCGACCTGAATCAGAGAACGATCGATCCCCAATTCAGTACCCCCAGAGATACTGATTTATAATGGGAACATGGCGGACTTTTGCGACTCAACAGAATTAACGTGCATCAGTCTCTTTACTACACGGGGAGTCTTCGGCTGGAGGGGTTCGAACCCACGAACTCTCGGACATGGGCCCAGCGCCCTACCGACCAGGCTATCCCGGCCTATCTTCAAATGAATTGCGTGACTTAAAGCATTGCACTCTTGGATTGGCTGGACTCATTTGAGGGGTAATTAAGCCATTTTTCAGGGAGTAGATCCAACTCTTAACCCCTCAACATACGAAGACGTCTGGGAGACGTCATTTGTTTCTTATGTCAAAACAATAATTGACGTGTCTCAGACGTCTTCAACACAGAGATGCCAACTTGCTCCGGACAGCAAGTAAATGTTTTAAAGTGGCATTTTATCAATTGTGATTCTTGGTTTAATAAATTCAATTTAATAGATTTTCATCCACCACTATTTCTAAATAATTCGTAGGCTTATATAATTCACCACTTTATAGTAGTTATGTCATGCTAAACCTTTGAAAAAACAAGCAAAAATGCTCAAATATTTGCAAAATTTAGTTTGTAGTTATTTACCGTTTTTTTTTAAAAAATTATTTTGGCGTGTCCGGAGCAGTTGGCACCTCTGCCAACATTTCGTTGCGAGTTGTTATTGTTTACAGTGCAATCAAAAATCATTTCTAATTCAAGAAATAATATGTCAAGTAGTTAATCTAATTAATGCATTCTTATAAAATACTAAAATAGAAAAAGCTAAGGTTCATTCTCGCTTCTTTTATAATACATTTGTTACATAGTAGATACTTTTTAAGCATAATATTTATCTGGAGCGTTGCCACGGAGGAAAGAAAATAAGAAATTATAATCTTACACGCGCTTCTTAAGAATATGAACGAAATTAGTCTTATTTAATATTTGTTATATTTGGTATTAAAATATTGGAAGCAAAAATATCCACAAAATAATTTTTTGACAAATGTAATTATTTTATGTGCCACAATCGAGAAAAAACCGTGAAATTGATCTATATTATTTTGCCTAATTATTGTTAAGAAACATTTCACTGAAAATGTTAAAATAAATTCAAAATAATAATGCAGACAAGACGTTACAAAAAAAATAAAAATATTACAAGAATGTATAGTAATATATATATGAAAAAAAAGAAATTTTTAATTGAAAGTCTCTGAAAATTTTTTTATAAAATTGAGCACTGAAAAATATAAGTTTGTTTTAGGATAAAAAAGCAATCTAAGAAGAAATCCAAAAATTTTTTTTATTAATATATTTTTAAGAAAAAAAGCAATTTTATCTTTTTTTTTGTGTCATACAAAACTCCTTCCAAAACATCAACTTTATTAGCTATGCACACAAAAAGATAGACAAGACGGTGGTAAGCACTTTACAGAGAAGAAAATAAAAAAAAATTTCATGAACTTAAACATTTCAAATTTTGAGAAACGATTTTTCCAGATTTATATCTTTCCGAAGAAAATTCTAATACATCCCCCCCCCCCGATACTCCAATTGCTTTCACGCCCGCTGCACAGCGTTTTCTGCTGTGGACACAAGCTGTTATGTCGTGACGTCATTTTGGAAGTGTAAATATTTCGAGCGCTAAGGAATTTAATTCTGTTATCACAATGAATTAGATTGATGCTCAGTTCCTTTGTTATGCATATATCCTTTCCCAGAGGAAGCAGTTTCATTTCCGGGTACTACTCCGAAAAATCCCCAAAAGAAAAAGGAATTAAATAAAAGGAACGGATTGTCTGCAGGAAAAATGTGATCGTGAGGGATTACTAGGAATCCTCCCCCCCTCCCCAACACGCTTGAATCGTCTAATTTAATTAAAAGCTACCCAATATTTGTTGACATACAACATAAGCTATTTCCGCAGAAAGCATGACCAGAAAACCATTTTTTTATATAAAAACTTTTTCTTTAAATTTATTAAAGTAATAAAATTTAATTTTATAAATAAATAACGTACGCGAGGTATTCGAACACGCGATGAGCTGCGAAAAAAGGAGGGAAATAGCATGCTTAACAGAATATGCGAATTCGTTGTCCAAAAAAAGTTTTCTTATAATTAATTAAAGAGCTTATTCAATCTTAATTTTAGTAAAGATCAATATAGTTTACGCACTGTTGTAAATTTTTAGTTGCACAAAAAAAGAAATACAATTTGAGGACGTTAAGTTATTTTGTTTTCATGATATTTTTTCTTAATAAAGTCTATTCTGGATTATGCATTCAAAATTTGAGCTTTTTCCGAAATTGAAAAATTAATTTCTGTACTGTAAATTTTTTGGAACTTAAAATAAACTACAATAATTTTGAATGAAAACTAATATAATGGCGTCCGAAAGTTCATGCAATTATAAGTTATTTAGTTGCTAATTTCAAAAATCTTAGACACTGATGTTAGTTTATTTCATAAAAGGTATTTAAAAAACACTAGTTGCATTAAAAATTGTATTTTCGTATTTCGACAAATTTTGTCATTTTGTATTTGAGGTACATAATTTTAAAATATCTTTTGGAATAAAGGGTTCTTTTCCACCAATTAAGCAACGCTGTATTTCAATTACTAGCGTTTTTTATTGTAATTTTTGTTTTTCATTTTACTTTCAAATTTCATTTAAAAGCTTAAAAAATGTGTCGTTTTGAAGGATTGGTATAGAAGATTGTGTAGACCGATTTTCATTTTTCAATTCAGTAGCATTTCAGTTAAATTCTTGTGTTGAGTTTTGTACTTAACGTCCAGTGCCCAAAAAACTGAACACTTTGAATAATTCAGTGAATAATTGATAATTATGATCGGATTTTCACCCCTTAAGACTCAATCCTAATGATTCGTGGGCGTTGTCTTAAATATGCTAATTAGAGAAGACGATATTTTAAGTTCCGAAATTAGACACAAAACGTACATCTCTTGAATAAACATTCTCTTTTTTTATACGGATTTCTACTCTTGACCCACAAAGTATGGGGGAAAGTTTGGTCAAAATAGTTTAGGTTGGAGAGTGGTCAAAAGTTGGGATTTCTTAATGTTAATTTCATTTATTGTGTTTTTGGCTGTACCTCAAAATCTTTTATGAGATGCCTATTTTTTTAAAGAAAAGAATCCATCCATAAATTAGTATGTTTATTCAGAAAAAGCACGTTTTTGCAACTGATTTCATAACTTAAGATATTGTCTTCTCTAATTAATATTATAAGGTTAGGCATTCAAACCATTAAGGTCTTAATGTGTGAAAATCCGATAAATAGATTAAAAGTTATTCAAGGTGTTCATTTTCCAATTGTGCGATGTACATAAATAACACTATCAAATCGTGTAAAAGTAATCAATAAACAAATAGCATCCATAAATTTTCCAACTTAATAAACTAGAACTTAGCTTTGAACAAAAATCATATTACGCGTAATAACAACGTATTATAGTGTTTGTGTTTTTTAAGTATTGGCAACAATGGAATTGCTATTGAGTAAACCAAAAGCTTTTTGTCATTCTACCTGAACGCATTTAAGGCGGTAGGAATATTTTTCATTGACTTCTACTTGTCAAGAGAAAATTGCAATTCACGGTCTATATAAATTCTATTATTGTGTGTATGCCACAAAAAAAGGTAAATCTTTCAAAATGTCAACGCTGGCAATAAATATTAAACATAAAAAGAAGAAATGAAAGTAAAATATACGCATCATAAAATATGGCAACAATGAAATTTCTTATAATGCTGGTAAACATGTTTTTAAGTTACCTTGAAAAGATATTTCTTTTTTTCAGTTACAAAAATACGTTCAAATATAAAAGATTCGTTTGTTTAAAAAGTAAACACGAAAGAGTTAACAAAAACAAATTCTAAGAGAAGAAAAAAGACGGAGTATTAAAATTATTGGCTATTAAATATTGCGTTCTTGCTTTAAAAAAATTTGTTTTCAAAAATTAGAATTCTTTAATACGAGAATTCTAAAATTCTTCATCTCCTTTGCAAAGTTGCAAAGGTTGATATTTTATTTTATAACCGTCTTTTAACAGCCGACCCAATTTTAAATTTACGACTACCATTGATCAAGCCGGTAAGTTTGTAATTTTAAACCAAATCTGGAACACAAGGGAACTCCAGTATCAAGTATTGCGAGAAATTTTGATGAAGATAACCAGCATTTGCGTTACATGGAGAGGAAAACCACGAGAACCTCCCACGCTTAGCCTGCAGACAAGGGGATTCACATACCACTGAGGACATTTTACGTCAACACTGTTTTCGGTGTGAGGTTCACCTCATTGGGAGGTTAACGCTCTATAACCCTGAGCCACTACAGCTCTAAAGTTTGATATTTTATTTTTTATATATAACCATCGTTGAACAGTCAATCCAATTTTTGGGTTTACGACTGCTAATGTTAAAATCCATAACCTTGTAATTTTGAACCCAGTCCAGAAGACAAGGGAACTCCTGGATCAACTAATGGGAGAAATTTTTGCCTTCGTGGAGGACTTTTTGATGAAACTCACCCGCATTTACGTTATATGGCGAGGGAAAACCAGGAAAACCTGCCACGGTTAGCCTGACGGCTAGGGAACTCTAACACGTGATCCGTCTACCACTGAGGATATTTTGCGTCAGCACAGTGGTCAGTGCAAGCCAGATGCGGAATTCGTAGCGACCAGCCATCGCTGGGATTAGAACCCGGTTCACCTCATTGAAAGGCAAACGCTCTATCCCCTGATCCATCACGGCTCTAAAGGTTTTGATATTGATAAAAATTAAAATATCATTCGGTTGATTTAATGTAGTGTTTAGCAGAGCAAGCCTAAAACAGTGACTTTGCCAAACGAAAACGCTGATTCCTCTGGGAACGAAACCAAACCATGTTTCACAGAGTCAGATGCTAACACAAACAAAACATGTAAAAATAGATCACTCAAGTGCCTTGATGTGGAATCAAGTGTTTATCTTACTGTTAATGCCTGAATGCCATTAATGAGTGCATTATCAAGGTAATCTGCGATTCACTTGGGCGATTCGCTTAAGTATGGAATTAAAGAATTTTCAGCAATTTACCTAGAAAATATGCAAATTAACGGCTTCCGTATTTTTCAAGTTTAATAGTTTGTTTCTCTCATTCATAAATTAATATTGAATTTCCTTCCATTATGATAATATCTTTAATCGTAATAAAATTTAAAATCGATAATAATATTTTTATTCAACTGCCATACATTGTTGGATTCTTGGGTTCAACTTGCATGTCCTGCAATCTTTTTTTAATTCATTTGAATTCCAATTCCCTCCTTAACAGTCCCGTAGCTCAAGGGATTGCATTTTGTATTGATTTGCTTCTCTCAGGCACTGAGGTTTATCTAGTTTTGGTTTTTTACCTTTATTTTTCGTCTTTTATTTCACTCGCTGTTACCGTAGTCTTCATTATCTTGTTAGTTTCATTTCACATTTTTGGTTGGAACCGTTACGGTTTCTGTTTCAAATGTCTTGATTTCCTCATTCACGTCTGACGAGTCTATAGAATGGACGCCTATTTTTGGGAGCTCGAAACATATCGGCTTTGATTACAATCATATTTTTTGAAAGCAAATGAAGTTTTTATATTATAAAGTAAATATTTTAAACCGTTTAATTCTTGTGTATAATAGTTTTTTAATTGATTAATATTTGATCCTATCAATTAATTTGGAGATTATTTGATTGCATTAACTTAATTCCTTAGCCATTGAAAAAAACATTACGTTAATTTAAGTGTTCAGAAACTTTGTTGTTCCAGAAAACTTTACTACATGCCTTGTGAATAGTATGTAGATTGGCGCGTGCCAAGTAGGTATCATACTTGTAATTTGTAGGTATCATACTTGCAATCTTGGTAATTTGAGAAATTTAAACAATTTTTAGTGCATAAGTGGATCACATTAGTTTATCTGCTCATCGTCTTAGTGAGCGGCACTAAAAATATGTTCTGCGGAACCGTGGAAAGATGGCAGGACCGTGACTTAGTACTTTCTTTTTAAACAGAAATTATTTTTGAAACTTTTAATTGTCCAACCAATAATCAATTGTTCATTTAATATATGTGATGTTTTTCTAAAATTTTCCAGAGGAAAAATAAATAGAAAAACTTTAAAAAAATCCATAATTATTTCTCATTTTATTCAAAAATAAGTATTTCTTATTGAAAATTTAAAATAAAAATAGCCAAATTCAGGAATAAAGATTTTCTTCTGATAACTACTCTAACAATTTAAAACAGTTCTTCTTTTTCAAAAAAAACTATTATTTGGTATTTTTCAAAAACTATTATTTAGCTTATTTTATTTAATTTGTCTTAGATAATGTGTACGCCAAAAACTACTAAACAAAAAGCCGCTGTAGACCTATGAATTCAACTGCCTGGTATAAAAACATAATTTTAGGACTGTAATTAATAAATTTCATTCCTCACAATAAATGTTTCCAAATTTTTCTCTTTTTTTTCTAGCATATTCACAGCAGCTAATGAGCTTTTCTTTTAAGGTTGGAGTTCCGTCAAAAAAGCTTCCTCTTTTAGGATTCCGCAATGGATAAAAATAGAAACTGCAGGCTTATGTTATTCGTAGAATAACTTATTATTGCACTTCAGTAACTGCAAACTTCTTGAAAAGAAAAAGTGAAAGGCATAAAATCAAATATGGTTTTTTTTATTTATTTATTTTCAATGAGCTGCACAATCAGTCTTCCCGATGAGCAGACCTAATGCGTTCTCCAGAGGTGGTATCCACTCTTTCAGAACCACCACAATGGGTGAGACACCGTTGGTCTAACTAATTTGGACGTCTAGTTTCTGCCACACTAGAGGGCAGCACCGAGACTCTATTTCAGGGATGGGGAAACTACGGCCCGCGGGCCAACTGTGGCCCGCCGGAAGGTTTTATCCGGCCCGCGGACAGAATTTTAACTTGCCGATCCGTGGCGAATATAAACAATATACATTATACGTCCATTTTCTTATCTGCTTTGCTTAAAGCTATTTTTGTTCTTTCTTTTTTAACAAAGTACTGATGACCTTTTTACTTTCTCTATTTTTGTTCGACAAGCCATAAATTGATGGAAATAGTTAGCACAGACAGCTTCAAATAGTAAAATGTTGAAAGCAGAAGTTCCTTATAGAATAGCCGTAGATTAGCTCCAACTAGTGTTTGTCTTTCTCGAGAAGCTGACATATGGAATCTAATATAGGTGAATTGTACTTCACATGAGGCAGACTACACATTTTTAAGTTCCAACGAGCGGATTTTTCTGCCGGGGCGAGTTCAAACATTATTTACTGTGTATGGACAGATTGCACACATACAACGTCATTTTAAATAATGGTGAAATTATTAAATGCATAAAATGGCTACTGCTTTTTTGAGTTATTTGTAAAATTTCTTAACCCAAAAATGGCAAATAAAGAACGCTAAGTTGATGTAGAGTGCCATGCGTTCAATGATGAATTGACTTTCTTTTATTTCGGAAATTAGAATTTTTATTTTAGAAATTTTTACTAGGCCCACCAATTTTTTTTATAGAGTTTTGGCCCACAACCAAAAAAGTTTGCCCATCCCTGCTCTATTTGGATGCTAAAGTAAATCAAGTATGTAAGTAGAATGTTTTTAATTGAATACCAGCTCTATCATGCGCAGTTTATATCAATAAGTCTATTTAATCAGAAAAAGATTTATCAAAGATCAGAAGAAGATTCTGATTTTACTTATGTTTTTAATTGGGTTTTTCCTCTTTAAATACGGTGACAAAAAGATGATTAATATATGCTTCATCATGAATAGTAATGAAGAGTGATAAAAATGAGTATAATCATTCAGAATATCCGATTAATTAAATCTGATATCAGATCAATTAAATAAAACAAGGTTATTTTTTCTCTCACTAACATCATACGTTATGTCAATAAAATTTCCTTTAAACTTGAATAAAAAATTTTATTTAATAGAATATAATAGAAATTCTTTTCAAAAAGTGAACCTTGTTAATAAAATGAAGCTCTTTCTCAATGATGAACTAATTAAAAGCGAAAAATTCCTTAAGGCTGAGAAATTTTTAAATGAATGGCATGTCATAAATGACATGCCATTCATTTAATACATTAACCATCGCGTACACCTTCAAAAAACGAAATTTTTGCGAATAGATAAACCGAAATGGAAACATATTTATGAAATATGTAAAGACCATTTTATCCGACCTGATTAAATATTCTGTTAAGTTGGTTCATTAGGTCTACTTAGATTTCTTTTTTGGTTTCTAAGCAACCCACAACAACTGTTTAAAATTACTTTTAATTTATTTAATTAAAAAGTAAAACATTCTAACAATACCTCGTTTGTGGGCCAGGGGATCATGAAAGTTAAGGACTCTAAATGGCATGATTGTGCTAATGTAGTCAGCATTACACACGAGTCCTTCTTTACTTCTCACACAAGCTTCCACACAACGATCTAAAGTTGGGTGAGGTTCAAGTCTTCACTGAGGATCGAGCAATAATCCTTCACAATGACAGCTCAGTGCTTTTAACCTCTGCGCCATAGTGGCTGAGTTCATTAGATCGGCTTAAAAGTTCTGCTAGGTTACTTTTTTAAATATCTTGTTCTGTTAGCTCACATGTTTCCTTCTGTTCAAAGGTTGAAAGTTCTGTGAGTTAGCTTTATTAAACTGCCTCAAAAAAATCTTTAAACATCTAGGGTTACATTATTTGGTTGATTTAAAAAATGTTTTCTTGATTATATGATTATAAGACTTCAAGTGTTACAACTGAAGTTGAATTTCTAATATTGAAGAGTGAGAATCAGAATTATTATCAGATCAACTTAGACACTTTAACAGCACCAGAATAGATGAAAGAGCTTTAATATCGTCGTCAATTTGTTTAGACATGTTATGACAAGTTATTGTTTACTTCAACTGGAAGAAATTTAAAAAAAAATAATAAGAGTATGGCACTGCATATGTAAAAATAACACGTGGAAAAATACGAAAAAGCAAACAGCGGGAAAAAAATTTATATGTTCAAATCATAACTTAGAGATTTATTAATATTTTTTCTAGGGTTGGTTCATTTCATTTATTCTGCGTACTGTACGTCACGACTAATATTGAAATCGAGATGATTTTCAATAGAAACGATCTCCTAAGACAGGGGTCGGCAACCTGTGGCTCTTTTGATGCAAAGTTGCGGTTCTCCACTCCCATACCAGTTCCAGGTGTATGTTGTCCCAAGGTCCAAAAGAAGAACTGCTAGGACTGCTACCGCTCTCAGCGCAAATTCGTAGATATAGCAAATGCTGTGCAAAAATGCCCGGAAGATAATTCATCAAGGAGCGTTTCGAACCCAAACATTTCCAGCCTAAATAGTTGAGGTTCCGAAGTTGTTAATAAAGATTATTAACATCTTGGCAAGACCTCTCAACCGTCGCCAGTTTAAAGTTTTCCTTGAAGAAATAGATAACCAGTTTTCTATTGTAACTCTAAAGTGAGATGGCTTTACAGAGGTTAAGTATTTCAGAGTTCTGCTTCATACTTGAGTGAAATGAAAACATTCATCAATGAAAAAAGCATTGAGCATCCCGAATTTGAAGAAGACAAATGGCTTCAGAAATTTAACTTCATGGTAGATACTACAAGGAAATTAAATGAACTAAATCTACAACTTCAAGGAAAGGGCCTTGCGTGAACTAGTTTGTTTCGAAAAAAATTTATTTCTTTTTGTTGAAGACATGGAGAGTGGTAAATAAAAATCTACAGTCGTGCTTGGAACTTAAAACAACAAATTATAAGCCAGTTTTAATTAAACTTTTAAAAAGCATGCAAAGTCGATGCTCCCATTGATGTTACGATCTATATTTGTGTTTTTATATGGATAAATATTATTCCGTATTTAAAGCCGTTTATTTTAAATCAAAAATCAAATATATATAAGCAAATACTATAATATTAAGTCGAAAATTTTTAGTGGCTCTTTAAAAACTGGGAAATTTTGTAAATTGTAAATTCTGGCTCTTCCGCTTCAATAAGTTGACGACCCCTGTACTTATGTAATAAGGAATGTGTTTTATCATTGGACGGTCACAGATCGTACATGCTTAGAACAAATTTATACCAAACATGCCTTTTTTTTTCGTTAACTGATTATGTATTCAGATAAATGCATTATTTTTTTTAAAAAAGAGAGAGATAAAAACTTTATTTTACACCTAGTGCATTTAAATTTAGAATCAATTTAAAATATGTTCACATCTAATTTAAAAACCCGTCAAGAAACTTAACTCTTTTATAATATAAAATCAATCATTACTTTTAACAAAGAATAATCTTTTCCAAAAGTTCTCTATGAAAAGAAAAACTTTCTTATACAATTCTTTCTCATCTTTCACCCCTTACAATTTATCATATTTCTTCACCACATAAATTTATGTTAATCAATGACCTTATACTTTCTTTTCATACTAAATTAAAAAAAGAAAATGGCTCGCTTTATTTGTAACTCTGAAACCTTTCATATTACCATATTTTTGATGTTTAAGCTCGATGTTTAAATAAGGTAAAATATTTTGCCCCTAAATTTACTTTCTCATTCTAAATTACTTTCTTAGCAACGTCTTTTTTAAAAGAAATTTGTAAAGCCTTTCTACAGATTAAATTTAACTTTCTTCAATAGAAAAATGTAAAATATATATAAGATTCTCGCAGGCTTTTATTATACTAGAATCTTTCAACCTTTAAAAAATATGGAATTTGTAACTTATTTTAATATTGTCCACCTTGTATTTTGTCATCGTTTATTTGTGAGCCGCATGAATCATTTTTAAATCATTTATTTTTTTTCTTCTTTTATGCAATTGCGTAAATCTTAAGTTAATATCAGTCGTAAAAATCCACACACATTTATGACACATTTATAATTAAAGATTCTGAATCAAATGCTTAACCTTGCTCAGTGAATGCATCCATTTTTCTGGCTTTATTTTGTAACGAGTAAATGAACAAGGAAGTTAGATCCTGGATTTGAAATAGTTTCATTTGTAGAATAAAATCGTTTTTCTTATTTCTTTTGTAGAATAAATTTCATTACCATTAATTTTATTAATAAACTTATATAAATTTTTTAAAATAAATGAAAAACTCGTGAATGGCAAGATTAATATTGAGTGCTATATTACTCTTAAAAATAAAACAAGAGTTATAAAAAGGGATATAAAATAAATTTAAAAAGTTACATTGCTAAGATTTCTGCGCCAAAAATTCGCATAGCGTTAGCATTAGAAGCGAAAAACAAACATTACAATTAACTCCTTATTATTTATTCGAACAGAGAATATTTATGAACCTTACATTTCCTTTTTCAAATGTATCAAATTTAATTATCGCTAAAGAAATTTTGAGCATTTTTCTCTTTTGGGGAGTTTCTAACATTCCCTAAATTTAACGTTCGATTCAAATTCAGCAAGCACTGTACTAAAAGTGCTTGTCGTTATTTATGAGTCCAATTATTGAAAGAGTTGTTCAATAAATAATTGAGCCATCTGTCCCGAAACAATTGTATATAGGATGCTGTAAATTTTGACAGACAAATTCATAGGGGTAATAAAAGACAAGAAGAGTAGAAACTTACCATAGATCCAAGGATCTCAAACCATGTTGACATGGCGAAAATCGCGAAAAACACAAACGGAATGCACAGGACCTGTTGCTTGGCCCCCACGTTAAAGGGATCTCAATCTGCATGAGTTCTTTCTATGGGGTTAACTTAAATCACTAGTTTATGCGACGCCTGTGGACGCATCAGACGTTCTCTCAGCCTGAATTGTGATTTCTTCGGCTGACATTAAAAGCACACCAGGATTCTTCGAGAGCATTCGGGAATCATTTTTACGTCTTTGTAGACTGTGCAATAACAATGGGTGAAACTTTAAATAATCTTAGCAATAATTAATCAAATAAATATTTTTGTAGCTTGCAAGATTGTTGTGTCTTTTGTGACTATTGTTTTTCTGTGTTAGGCAGAAACTTGCATGGGTTTTTCACAGTTTGCACTCTCAACATTGTTTGAGACCCCATGTTTTATGTAAAGTTTTTATCCTCCTAATGCCTTTTGTCTCCCCTCAGAATTTGCCGTTCAAATTTTAGAACACCCTGTATTTCAATTCAAAAATGTTGAAGTGTTTTGGTTGTATTTTTCGTGTGTCTGAATGTTACCATTAACGAGGATATAGCACCTTTGAACTTATTAATTTTCCGCTGATAACGCAAAAGCACCGACACAACAATACTCTATAGATTTCAAGCCATCCTTATTAAGCCCTGACTTTGTGGTAGTTCTTAAACAGAACAACTTTAGAGATACATCTTCATTTCCGGTTTTGGAAGGGGTGAGCATTTAGTTTATTAAATTAACACATTCTTTTATTCCCTTAATTAAGGTTAATTCTGTTAAAATTGTTTTGTGAATTACCTTATATTTCGAGCTAATTTTCAAAGAAAAGAAAGCTAACTGAGAAACTGTTTAAACCTTCGGTTCCCAGATGGTTGTCCGCGGAAACCTAGGGTTACCTGGAAAGATCACATTGGTTCCAAGAGCTAGGACTTTTCTTTTCTATCAAATAATGATTTTGGAAATATGCAACTAAATTTGTATTGAAATAGTAATCCATTATTTTTTTAGTATTTCCATTCCTTTGGTGAAATTATATTTAATAAGAATTCTTATGAAAAGATAAAAATCCAAAACAATGCTTTTTTAGTAATAACAATATAATAAATAAATTATGAATAGGATATGTAAGTATAAAAAATTAGTATTAGTATTTCGCATCGAAAAAAAATGACCCAACTCCGTGTTTCGTTGATTACTACGTTTACTCTGATTATCAACGTTTATTTTCGCAACTTTCCGTTCTTATTTTAACGGAAACCATATTTCATTAATTTGTTTTGAGTTTATGTATTCACTAAAATCAAATTAAAAACTAGACTATTTCCCGCTCTAGACCAGTGATTTCAACATTCTGACATAAAACCCAATTTTAGGACGAATCTTGTTTAAACGATATGATAAAAAAAATTCATTATCCATTAAAAATTAACGGAATAGTAAATAACATTCAAATCATTAAATATTTTCAAAGTAATTTATTTTCCTTCTCTAATTAACAATCACCAATTAGCAATATTTTGACAATCACCAATGAAATTTATTCGTGAAGTTCAGGGTTTCGCTGAAACAAAGTCGACTATTTAGGGTTCCGCAATCGAAAAAAATTGAGAACCACTAGTTTAGACTATTTTTGACAAAATTTTTTATTCAGTAATTTTTGCGACTCGAAATTTTTTAAAAACATACTTACATAAAATTAAGAAAATATCATTGAAATTAATAATATAATTTGCTTGATTTTTAAAACAAATTATATGGAAGATTGAAATTATAAGAACTAAAATTTGTTTCGTATTACTTTGTTACTTAAACACTGATAACAGTGACTCCTCTGAACAAGCGACACATTTTTTAATGATATTAACAATTTGTAATAAAGCATTCTTGAATATTTACATTGAAACTTTTGTAATACACTGGTTATCATAAATTAAGGAAAAATCACAAAAATAGCGATAACTCTTTCAAAAGTAAGCCAAACCGTGCAAAATTTGCATATGTTGTCCACTAAGAGTAGCTGAGTAAAATTGCAATATGCAAATTAGTGGCGCTGCNATTAATAAATAGTATATTTATTTTATGTATATGCTGTTGTAAATTACAAGGCAGGAAAAGTATTTAAAAAAATTACATTCTAAAAGGCGTGTAATTAAAATATAAAAATATGTCCTTGATTCAGGAGTTCCCTTGTCTTCTGGATCGGTTTCAAAATTACAATGCTACCTAGTTGAACATTGGTGGTCATGAACTCAAAATTGAGGCATAAAATAACTATACCAAAGGTAAAAACATTATTCTATGAAGTTTTCAAATGCATACTAAAAATTGTCAAAGCAAAAAGTATATCATTTAAAAGCAAAACAAAAATTACTAAGTTATGGTTTTCGCAAAGCTGAAGAACTATATTTTGTATTTACCTACAATAATGAGCAAATTTATTGGGGCAAAAGGAAAAAAAATTCTTTATAAAAGCATGAGGGGTAATTTTAAGAGAAAGTTGATATAATAACGAACCCATCACGAAATTTTTTATCATTAAAACTGACCCTTAATATTCTTTATTTTAAAACTAGATCTTTTACAAAACTCTTTAGGAAAACGGTGGATTCTTTAATTCATAATTTTATAATTAAAACTAAAAGGTCTTGTTTTTGCGGAATTAAAAAAAAAACAAGACTGACCAAGAGATTTGATTCGGAAGCATAAAAAAAAACTATGAGTAGACTTCTCACAATTTCACAAAAAGGGGATCATTTACAAAGTCTGGAATCTAACCTTTTATCCGTTTTATTTATTTCCTTATTACATTGATAAATGCAGTAAGCGTTTCTTTACTAGCAGTGATCTCTCAAAGACATTTTTGGTATTGACTACACTAGATTTTTTAGAGTACAATTTTTTTCTTTTCCTTTTTTTTAATACAGTTAATCTTACCTATGTCTCTTCAAAGTATTCCCCAAGATCTTTATGGGATTTAAATCTGGTGAATCACCTCCTATGTCTCTTCAAAGTATTCCCCAAGTTCTTGATGGGATTTAAATCTGGTGAATTCCCGTAAAAATTAAGCAATGTTATTTCGATTTTCGAATATAAATTGACCTTTATCGATTATAACAAGGGGTCAAGTAAAGTTAAATTGTCTCGTCAAATGTCTGCATGTCTAGAATAATCCTACATAGTAATATCTATACATTTTTTTTTTTAATTTATCATGTTTTACAATGGTTATTTAGTACATGCACCTACGCAACGACCACATTTACTTAGAAGAAAAAAAACTACAAAATATTTGTTTCAAATGCTGTTTTGGAAAAGTGGTTCCCAAGTAGTGCTATGTGGAACCTCAGGGTTCTGTGCAAGGGTCGCAAAGGTTCCGAGAGTTGGGATATTTTTAAACAGTTACGATTTTCGAAACCTGTCATTAAATTTATATCTACTTAATTATCTCTTTGTTTAATATTTTCATTGTTTTCATAAAATTATTCAAGTAAAATACTTGCGAAGAAAGAAAAGTAAAATTTTGAAGAAAAAACTATGTTCTAGTAATTATATATAGAATGAATAATGAATGTGTTTATGAGAAATTGCATCAATACCTAGCATCAAATAAAAATAACAATGAACAAATAAGTTTTGCTGATAACCATTTTCGACGTTTATTTTCACCCGTTTTCGTTTTTATTCCAACAAAACCCATGTTTCAGCTGATTCATTTAACTATATTATAAGCTAGACTAGATGAGTAGATAGATGACTAGATAGATGACTAGATACATAACTATATTATAAGCTAGCCGTTTCAGATCTGTAAATTCACCTTTCTGACATAAAACCCGATTTGCAGACTAGTATAGATAAAGCAAAATTTACAAGCATAGATAAAGCAATATTTATTATAATATATAAAGCACGATGAAAAAATTTTATATTTCATAAATTCATTAAATGTTTTCAAAATAATTCATTAAATATTTTAAAAACAGTTAATAGTTGATATTTGATTAATAATATACAATTGTGCAATTGCTAATGAAATTTATTCATTAAATTTCGGGGTTCAACCAAAAGAAGGTCGATCATTTAGAATTCCATAGTCGGAAAAAATTAGAAACCGCTGTTTTATAGTGTGACAGGTTGATGTCTAAAATACAAGAGAAAAAAAACTTATTTGTTTCAATTAATTTGCACAGATAGTACAAAAAATGCTGACGAAACAAGTTTTGTAAAACAATTTTTTTTAAATGATATGAAACATTACTCTCGCCTTCAGAACCAGCAAACTAAACTGTAGTTAATTGTTACTAAACAATCGAATTTTACATCAACAAACAATACAATTCTGGTTCGAAGCCGGGCACAAAGTGCGAAACCTCGTAAAGCAAACTCCGAAGCTTTAACAGAAACTATAAACGAATTCATATCAATTACGAACATCATGCAATTAAACTTCGCTGCACAATTAAATAAATTACGTGTATTTTAATCCTTAGCAAAGTTTCTAAAAGGATGGTAAATGCTGTGGGACTCTCTTTTCAGAACCCATTAGTTTCATAATTAAATTTTCCTTCACGAGATCGTTTATTTCGCATTGGATTTAATTACAGGTGCATCGTAATTGCAGGATGAATAGAGTTACCTAATGATGTCCAATTTATGTAAACATATTTATCAGGAAATCCAAAACCTGAAACTAATTTCAAAATTACTTTAATTTGAAATTTTAAAAGTATCAATCAGAAACATTCAGTTTTCCTGCACTCACTAATGATCTTGAAACAGACGCATAACGTTTTCATAGAATGGTTGGAAAATAGGATTACTCAATATTTCCCAGAATATTGAAACATAAGCTGCCTGGTGAATGTTTTTCATTTGAAGTTTTGGAAACTAATAAGCATGATCACGCTTTTCAGACTAAACATTTAAGTATGAAGAGATATTTCGAATGAATCCATTTGGAACGAAACTTTTTATTTAAGTTTTAATTAGTAAGTTACCATGTTTTGAATTCATATTTAACGCTAGTATACAAAGGGAGAGTTAGTGTGAAAAAATGTTTGATGCTATAAATAAAGCTGGGGAACAAATTTTATGTTGTATTTATACAAATAATTGATCTTGCCTAATTGGGAAATGGGAATTTCAAATCTAAAATTATTGCTCCTAAAGCTACATTTTGTAAATGACATTTTTAGTCAATTCACTTAAAAACTTCTTGAGAATTTGCGAAATACTCAAAAAGTAAAATTAACATTAAGGGGTCCAAACATTGGATCGCTGTCCTGGCTAAACTATTGGAACCTTATTTCCCAGATTGAGGCTACCCCCTATAGTTTGTGGGCCAAAAATCTGAATCCGTTGGAATAAAAAGTATGAAAAAATTTTGCGAAAGTACGTTATTCTGCATTATTTTGTAACTTAAAATATCGTCACTATTAATTAATTAGCATATTTGAGGTCAACCCCTCGAACCTTTATAATTGAGTCCTAAAACGAGAATGTTTGATCATTCAAGTTATTCAGTGTAGTCCGTTTTTTATTTTTCGCACTGTACAAAAATTAAAGGGTAGTAAATAGTTACTGCTTTCATTTATATCAATTTTGGCAAAAATAGATTACATGGTGTAATTTGCGAGTGAAAGTCTTTTTCCTACAATTAAAATATTTATTTAGCGAAAAAAAAAGCATATTTCAATACAAAAATTTGATGCGAACAAGAGAAAATAGTATCATTGTATTATTTATTTTCCTCTATAAATAGGATGCTTGGCACTATTAAACGTAGACCTTGGGCTATGAAACGGATAACGTCTACAATAAAATGAACACTTTCTATGGTGAGAAAATACAGACCTACATCATCATTAGTTTTTATTTATCATCACCACAGATGAATGCTTAGAAATAGTTCGCTCATTATATTTTGATGTGCCTTTTCACTTTGAGAATTTTAAAACCACCGGAGGTTTTTTTTATTATAGATAAGAAACAATTGTAGGGACAATTGGTTTATTGCAAATTTATAGTGTAAAAGATTCAAACACAATTACAAAACGCCCAAACAAAAAAAATACAAGTTTTTAAAAAAAAATGGAGTGACAAATCATTCCTATCCAATAAATAATGTAAAATATATGAGTTTTTACAATTACAAGTGAAAACTAATGTAAATATAGAGACAGTTCATACAATTAAAATTTATAGTACAAACTATTCAATTTTTCATCATTACAAATGAATAAGAACAAATGCAGAGTTTAGTTCATTTTAAAATTGTAGTTTAAAAAATATACGTTTTTAAGAATAAGTGTAAAGTAATATAAAAGTAAAGACGGTTCATTCATTTAAAATTTATTGCACATAATACTCAATTTTTTTATCATTACAATTTAACGAAGAACATAAGTGTAGAGGTTATTTAATTGAAAAATTGTAAAAATCATTATAGTTTCACGAGATTTACGAGTTTTTCATTACGAGTGAAAAAGAACATAAACAAGTCATCCATATTCATAGCGTATAGCATTCAAAATGTGAAAATGTGTTTATGTATTGCACTAAGTGCATGCTATCAAACTTATAGCGTTTTCATTCGTTTACAGGGCGAGTAATATAACATCACTAGTGGGCTGTGCCTCCTGCTCGCTGACACTCGCCAACCCCCGAAAATTGCTTCGCAATCTTATATGGTTTGCTTCGCTCGCTACTATCTTAGGTACATTGTAAATGCGCAAAATTCTAAGAATTCAAAACAATCATTCAAATTCATATAACAACTTTTTTTTTATAAAAAATTATATCTTTTAAGTAAATACTAAGCCATTAAAATAAATTTGAATTCAAATAAATGACATGTAATTCGTTAAACCTATTAGAAATGTGCTAGAGTATGAAATCTTAAGATAAAATTTCTAAAACTGATATCTCTTTAAAAAGGTTAAAACTTTGGCTATAATTAAGTCTATTAAAAATTGAAATAAGTGAATTGCAATGGAAAAACCTGCATAAACAAATAAATTCCAGTAAAACAAATAAATTCGTGATATAAATCAAAAATCATCAAATAGATTCGTAATATATAAATTCGTGAAAAAAGCTCTTTCGACAAAATACTAAAATAGAGATCTACCGACAAAGACAACTCACTTCTGCCTAGCTTATGCTCTCTCTGGTTATTTCAGTTTCCGTTTTTAAAAGCGCTATATGTTGAGCCATCTCAGCTAGATTTGGCATGTCACATTTTTAGCGGCAATCATTGGTCGATTTTCTAGCGTTGCCATTCGGGGAATTGTAATGAGGCTTTTTTTTTTGTCGCCGTGTAAGAGAAATATATATATAGTTATTTACAGTTCTATGTCTGAAATATCAAATTCCTGCTATATATAATAAATTTAAGTTTGCAAAAACAAATTACAAGTCTTCCAACTTCACAACGACTGTTTACCTTTAGTTCAATTTACTCAAATAAAAAATAAAGCATTCATACCTCACTGGTACATTTAATGTCAACGTAATAGAACAATCATTTAGATTCTATTTCTACGTTTCATTCAACCTTTCGGACAAATGAACCCGTCGCAGACGATAATTATTTAAGAAAAGCTGAAACTATTTGGAATTCATTGCAACCTACAGATTTAGAAATGGTTGCTACATCCCCTTTGTGTATCTTAAGGTCAGTCCCAACGGACGACTCCAGGCAACGCCATCTTCCGAAATTAATCCAAATCTATTTAAGCAATCCTGTGAAAGCACTTTTACTAACAACGATGTGGAAATGTTTTTCTAGTGAAATGACTCCCAGGATAAAATATTTATAGTTCGTTTCTGGCTGAAAGTTTTTAACTAAACTGGTCTCGGAAGTATAAAAAATATTTTATATCATTTACTATTCCCTTAATATAGGGATCTTCAATTATTTTTTATTATTATTATATTTTTTGCGCCAGAGGGTTACACCAATAAATTCAGGGAAATCCCACGGGCTACATATATGCTGGATAATAGAATATAAAAATTGATTAGCCGGAGGGTAACTGTAACTGTTTCGGCGTCAGTTATGAAGTTTTATTATTTCTGACTAGAGTATAAAAAGCTTATTTTATCAATTTTTGTTATTATCTAAGGTAGATAATAAGATGATTATATACTGAGATACTGAACACATGAATAGCATTCTAGTGTAGAGAGATGAATATCATTTCAGACATAATGAGAAATTTGATATTGTTTTTGCAAAACTTATACTGTGGAATTCGCGTAGTTTCAGGAAATATTTTTCTTAGTGGTAGCAACGGTAACGTAATAATCTGTATATGAGAAAGAAAATTTTCTCATTGACTCACTCAATACTAATTCTCCGACTTCCCGTTAAGTTAGAATGATACAATTTGGAATATGTGTTTATTATGAGATAAATAAAAAAAACTAAATTTTCATTTCCATATTTTGTAATTTTGGGAATAATTAGCCTAATTGACATTTATGCTAAATTAAATGTTTTTACCAAGATCGAAGTTACAATTTTCGGTTCTTTATAAGATAAGTAAATAAAAATTTTAAATTTTCATTTCAATATTTTGCAGTTATTCGGGTACATTTGGGTACTCCAGTGGGGTTGATCAACACCTCCTAGAAAGGCCTCAGCACGGATCAATTTAGTAGTCCGATGTGACGAAGTTAACTGCGCAGTAGACGAAAAATACGAAAAATGTCATTACGTTAGGGGTATTAAGCTGCGCAATGGTTGAAAATACGAAATATGTCATTACGTTTGGACTACTAAGGGATATTTATGGCAACCCGTGCTGAGGCCTGTTCTTTCTAGGAGGTGTTGGATTGATCCGGGTTCTTAATTTAATGTTCTGTAAATAAAGGTTTGCCACAAAGATAGAAGTCTCAAATTTCGACCATGTATTCCGTATTAGATAAAGGGAAAAACTAAAAGAGTTTCGTCTTAATGTATTGTAACTGTCAGGGAAATTAGAGAAAATCACTCTAATAGACAGAAATTTGAAATAACACTAGCCAAACAAATTAGAAGTGTCAAACTGTACACCGTTCAAGTTAAGAAAAGACCATTGCTGTATAGGATTTAAATAATCATCCACGACTGCATTTCCGTTTTATTTAGCTATAAAGTTGTACGAATATGCTTTCAAAACAATATAAAAGCTTTTGAAAGTTTAACACCTCAGACACAAAATTAATTTGAGCTATTTTTTTACGATGTATATCATAGATTATTTAAAAAAAAGCTTATAGTTTCGTATTCTTATTGGAACTTGGTGTCATATTTCAATAAATAAAAACTTTCGTTCTTGAAAAAGGTACTACTATATGAAATTGTAAGATCATTGGATTTGATTAGACCACTAAAATTGGAGCATCTTATGCTGACATGCCCTTATCAAATCAAAGGCGAGATAAAGAATTATTACTTTTGTTTCACTGAAGAAGAAAATCGTCTGCAGGAAACAACATTTATTATTCTTTCATAAGTTTCCTTAAATGAGAACAGAAAAGCTCACATTTGTTACAATTTTAGCTATCATTTTTGTTAATTGTTATTACTTGTTAATGGATTATTGATGTTAATAACTTATTAATAAGGAAGACCAAAAAAGAAGCTATGCAGCGTCGTTTCAAGCGTTGGCGATATTAATATACGCTCGTGCTGAGACTTGGCATCCATTTGGCGTGCACTTAGTTGTAAATAGGCTCATAGGGATAATGGTTTTTTCTCAACTTGCAGCAGATTATAGAATTATACGTTCCCTCAGAATTTGGAATCATTGCAGTATGTTTTTAATGAAATCTTAATTTAAAACTCTTAATATGCATCAGTTTTATATTTTCACACTCTAAAACGATTCTAAATAGCACGTAAATTACCTGATAGTATTTCGTGGGTTATGTGAAGAAATTTCAGTTAATTACCATATCTTCAGGAAAAAAAATAGTAAACAACTTTAATTTTTTCTGAAACCCAAAAATCCCGTTTAATAGTTCGCAATAATAGTTGTTAATAAAAAATTTTAATAGCAAATACAAGCACTGAAATCAAAGTATATGTTATGTTGTAGGCTATTTCAAAAATCAGGCTTTTGCAAACAGACTTCTTTTTTGAGCTTATTTTATTGAGTCTGGTTGGAGTAATTCAAAGTGACGTCGGCAATTTGCAAAGAGCCGGATTTCTTTTTTAAAATTAGTCTGACGCATACTTTAAATGATTAAGACAAACTATATTTTTGATTAATGAAAATAAAATAATTAAAACTAAAAAAGATAATTATTTGCTTACAGAGCCTTCAAGAAACTACTTTTAAGTCATGACTACATTTCCCATCAAACTAGCTTGCAATTTATAAAAGAACTCATTGAGAAACAGAACTTTAAAGAAATCCCTGAGCATTAGTGGATTTTGAAACACGGGAAGTCTAAATGTTAAATAGTAAGCATTTAGTTTATAAAATTCCATTTCGTTCAGCTAATTAAAATTGAGCATGAAAGTTCGTTTTAAATAAATTCAAGCTTTATAGAACATGATACAAATTTTAACTATATTCATTTGAAAATTTTAGTAAAGGTTCAAATGATTAGTCAGACCTGACATGAAAAAAACTCAAAGTCAAAAAGATTTATATGAAGAAAAAACAATGAGCACTTCATAGATTGACAAACTTCCATGGAATTTCTAAAATTTCGTTTTCTTTGACTATTAAAAAACTATTTTGCGGAAAATTTTGCTTCAGTATTTAAACAAATTACAATATTGATCCATTCGTTTAAAAAATCTCGTACAGGTCAAACAGACCAATCAAGTCAAACGTATAAAGAACTAACACTCTAAAAATTTAAAGAACAAAACAATGAGCAATTTTTAGATTGTAATGAACAAAAGAACATCGAATTTTTAAAATTTCTTTTCTTTCAGCTATTTAAAAACTATTGTACATAAAATTTTACTTCGATATTTAAAAAAGTTTCGGCCATTAATAATATTATTCTTCAATTCACTTAAAAAAATCTCGTATAGGTTAAACAGACCAGTCAAGCCTAACGTGTAAAGAACAAACACTCAACTGATTTAGAAAAAAAATGTAGATTTAGATGAAGACAAAACAATGTGTATCATTCAGGTAAAGAAAACAGCTTAACAACAGAATGCGTGTGAGTTATTTACTACTTAGTATTGTCCATGGAAAAGATTTCTACTCAACAAAAAGAAAAAAATTATTCCTTGATTTATTTCTTTTTGTTTTTGGTTGAGCGTGGATCCATATCATTGAAGGCATCTCCTGTGTCGTGAAATTATCGCAACGGTAGTAGAAGCATCCGACATTTTATCCCTCAAACGTAAAATTATATGGTTGTGTTCGACCTTCAGATGCGCAACGTTGTCTGCGTGAAACATTTTTTATCCGTCTAAATAAATATTGTATGTTGGGATGGGTAAAAAAAAAAATAACCTATTTTTCATAACAATGAGTCAGTACAGAAAAGTTAAATAACATCGAAAAAGAAACTAAAATTTTAGATTTTTTTTTTAATAAAATAGAAAAAAAATTTAATACAATATGTTTTCTGTATGTAAAAAATGTAAAACAATATGTTAATATTTACTGAAAATTACTTTTTGCATAGAGTTATCTATGGATAAGCAAATTTTATAATTGTGTCCAAAAAATTTTCAATTCGCCTAAAAAAGTTCTCGAATTATGGTGAAGTACGCAAGAAGTAAAATTTACATTTAGGGTCCAAACTTTGGTCCACTCTTCCGACCAAACTATTAAGACCCTTTTTCCCCCATTGCAGTTACCCCCCCCCCACCATATATTTTGGAGATCAAAAATCTGAAAAAGGTGTGCTTATTCAAAGAAGGTACATTTTTGTAACTGATTTTGTAAATATCTTCTGCACTAATAAATTTACATATTTGAAGTCACTCCGTCGAATCATTAAGATCGAGTTCTAGAAAGTGGAAATCCAATCATTCAATCAAAAGTAATTCAGGATAGGTTTTTTTCGTTTGCGCACTCTATTGTACAGCCTTTGGTGTAAAAAAAATCACTTAAATATAAGGAAAGTCTATAAAACATAATTGCACGTTATACATGAATAAGTTAGATAACTCAAAATCAAAAATTCAGTTCTATAAAAGTAAATTGTTCTTTTTCTTCAATCGATGAAAAACATTGAGCACGTTTCATTGACAAAAGAACTGTTAAAAACACAAAACAAACAGACTATCAGTTCTATTTCTTATCTCTGAGTTCAAGTATTTGTGGATAACTGTTACACAAAAGCTTTTGTCCCTATAGCAATTCATGAGAAATAATACAAAAACTCGTTATCTAGATAGAAAATACAACTTCTCTACTTATCGAATTCTTTGAACAAGGCAATCTTTCTGCTCAATATTTGATTACATTTATTATAGATATCAAGAAAGATTAAATTAAGGGACAAGATCAAACTCAATAAATTGCTTGTTTTCATCCCAGCTTATTAATAATCATACTTTTGAGCACGAGACAAATTTTTAAATTATGAAACTTGATTATAAACAAAACTAAATCAATAATTTGAATGTCACACTAACATTCGTTCCAAAAACATGTCTCTGATATTATTATAACTAATCGAATGTAAAGTTTAAGGGTTCCAGAGCCAGGTGCGACTTTACTGCACCAAACTTAAAAACAGAAATATTGCTTTTAAATTTTATGGTTACAAGAGAATGAAAAGTTGTTATAAACAATACTGACTGAGAATAGGACAAAAGGTCTGAATCTAATCATATGTTACTTGAATGTAAACAGCCGCCTTAATGGGTGAGGCCAATATAAAACATGTTTTGTAACTGTAACATATGCTGAACCTATATTTAATACAAAAAGTAATTGAAATGTATTCAACTGTGGCTGTATTTAGCATTGTATTAGGCCGCCAAAGGGAGAGATAAAGCAATCATACCATCTTTAGTAGATATACTAAAACTCAGAAATTTTTGTAAGACCATCTTAAAAGTTGTTTAAATACACAAACACAGTACATATATTTCCTACGTGATTATATATTTCTAACAAAATAGTATAAATCTTTGATCAAACTGTGATGAAAGTGTAAATAAACTTTCTCCAAATATGAGTGCAATTTCTGAAAAGGGAGGAATTTTGAATTCTCATCCTAGTTATTGCGAATTAGAAAACACGCACACTTTCGCAAATAATATGTTTTGCAGAAAAATATTGAAAGACGAGAGCACATTTGCAGAAGTCTACAGTCTTTATTGTCGAAACAGTTTTTTAAAATGACTGATCAAGCTGAGTATAACTTATTTTCACACAATTTAAGTATTTTTAATGAAAATAAACTCTGACTTGTTGTCTAATTTAGTTACATGCATGTTCAAAGATGAAATAAAATACTTGTTTAATCATAAGGGAATTTTTCTAATTGCAGATTTTACTATTTCATTGCAATTCGGACTCTATTGTTTATTAAGTTACAATGAAATGAAATATAAAATGTATTCTAGTAATTTAAATATAAAAGCAATGTATTAAATATACATGAAATTAGCTTTTGTTAAGCAGATTACAAATGCAAGTAAACTTCCTATTCATCACAACACTCAATAATCAGCGTTATTTTCAGTGAAAATTTTATCAACCATTAAGAGTTATTTTTAACCAATCAGTCACATGACACTGCAATTAAAACCCATGAACCGTAACACGCCCTTTACATACAGAAATGCATGCGAAATGACGTCAAAGCAGACGATTATAAGAAAAAAAGAAATGAAACGAAGAACTGAATGAAACGGCATTATTATATAGCAATTAGTTCCTTTGAAATTAAACAGAAATGCGGGGATTATTAAAAGCATTTAATTAAAAGATGGGTACGATTTCACGTAAGTTTACAGCAGTTTTATCTAAATAACTAACAGAAGCTCACAGTGGTTGCTCTCTATGTCTTCTTACTGTATTTTAATAATAAAATTTCTTGAAATAAACTATTACAGTAAAATCATTTTCGTTAAAAACCATAGCGATATTTTTTTAAAATCAAAGATAAAATATTATCAATGCACAAAATCTTGTAAATTATTATAGTTTGTTGCGAGAAAAATATTTTCAGCGCAATTACCAAGAAAATATTTTTATAATAGAGTAATAAATTAGTTTAAAAAACGAAAGTTTAATAAATAATAGTTTAAGAAATATAAGCTTAATAATGATAGTTTAAGAAATATAAGCTTAAGAATAATAGTTTAAAAAATATAAACTTAAATAACAGTTTAAGAAATTTGAGTTTTAATAATAGTTCAAGGAATATAAGCTTAAGAAATTATAGTTTAAGAAATATAACTAACAGAAATATAAAATGGTTGTTCAATGAAATATCAAATAGAATGAGATTTTTTTTTGTCTCGGGGGGGGNGGGGGGGGGGGGGACGGTGACATCTCACTAGCCTTTCTCGACCGGGGACTATGCATTGTTGTATGGACCTGAAAGTTCGGGATACTGATCTCAGATTATTTTTTGCATTATGCCCCACAAACATCATTGTTGACTTAGCAGCGTTAATGAGCAAGCTTAAATTACAGATATGTGACTTTTTAAGTTCGGCTACGTGCCTCGAGCCTGACTCAAAAGACGAGGGAATTCATTAGCCATCGCGAAAAAAGTTTTGAGCATCGCTAATTTCTATTTGCATCACAGTCAAAAAAATAAAGTATGGGGAAAAAACTGTAGTTAGTCCTATAATAATGATACTAAGTCTTGATAAGCCAACGACTAGAAAGAATTTGTGTAAATACAGTGGTTGATAAGGCTCAAGAAACATACGAATTATTCAGCTATTCGAACTTGGATTAGAGAAGAGTTCGGGCTCGCTTTTGAAGGTCAGAGATCGAAGAATTTTATTCCAAACCCTGACCAAATAGACATACATAGGATTGCTTAGAGCTCGAATCCGTCTGAGACACACGCCAGAAAAAGGCCAAATTTTGATGAGTCTCGCTATTTGGCCTTTGTTTCCTAAATAAATTATTAACTGTGATAAAAAAAGGTTTTAATGACTAAATTTTACCTTTTTTATACTTCATAACGGAACCAAACGCTTTTTTAAAGTAATATAAAAATCTATGAAAATTTTATCATGACTTCGAACCTGAAAATTTTTTTCAGTAAACAAGCCAGAGACTGCGGTTATACGGTTTCGGGATGAGTTTGTCCCAGCTCTTGCCTGGATTCACTTGAAAAGGAAGAAAAAAATAAATCTCATGAGTAATCCCTATTCTTTTTATCAATCATTACAAAATTTTAACACCAAATCTCAATATTTGTCATATGTAGAGCAATAATTACTATTTCTTTAACGTGATTTTGTGAAGAAATTTTTTAGAACCGAAAATAAATTTGTTTAAATTATCTAGCATTTAAAAACCACCACTTTATGTTTATCGTATCTATATCTTGTTGAAATTTTTGTTTGTCGTAGTGGTAATCTGCTATCAATTTTAAATCCAGTTTACAAGACAAAAAATTTTAATTTGGCAGCCATTAGAGGGAAAAAAACTTCTACAAAAAATGTAAAAGTTGACAACTATGATACATTATACAAATATGAATAAATGTCAAATAAATGCATTTATTTCGTAGTCAAAAAGAGCTTAGAAACGTGCTACAAAGTATCCCAACGAAATTCAAAAGAGTATAATAAAATTTCAAACTTAAAATTTATGTGTTTAGTGCAAATACAAAAAGAAGAACTCGTAAGTACGTGTATAAAATCCAAAATAAAATTTTACTAAGAATTTTCAAACGCATTTAAGGAGAGAAAAAAAAGTAAATTCGCTTTTAAAGAAATAGAAATTTTAAGATGCCACAGATTTTAAGAATCAGATTCAGCCCAAAACTAATTTTAATTCTCTGGATTTCTCTTTACTCCAGGGCGGACGTGAAAGGGGAGGGGACGCACCCAAGGGGGGGGGGTGATGCAAAAACTTAGGAACTAGTTTTTAAAGAAATAGAAAAACAATGTAATGTTTACGCTCTGAATTTCAGACCATTATTTTCTTACAATAAACGTACTTTACGTGAGATAAGATCGTTTTTAATACCTCGATATATGGGTATCGAGATTTCTGGGCTATTTTTTTCAGAAAATGGAAGATTCTATTGGAATAAGGTAAAAAATAATATTTAAAACCCTGAAAAAAAATTTAAGAACTGGAACACGTAAGAGGTTGGGAAGTGCGTAGAGTGGAGTTGTCTGCATCTACGAACAAATTTGTATATTAGCATTTAAATAGAAAAGCACCCTTTTTACAAATACAGGAACATCTCTTGTTGTAATAAAAAAGAACGTTGTATGCTTGTTGTGAAGAATGGTTAAGTTTTGGAAACGACTCGTGAAATATTTGCTGATCTATTAATAGTCAGAAAACGTATTTTCACTTTTTGCATACGAATGCTTTGCATAATCAAACGTATTCTATAATTAATTTGAATGAAAACTGCTCATGAATATCTTTTAAGAGTTTATGGACATAAATAATAGTTTAAACATTAAACCATCATATCGATCATGTTATGAAAAAGAGAAAATATAAGATATTTTAGTTATGTTTAGTTGGTTTTGATATATAATCAACTTTTTTGTTTTCAAAGCAAAAGCCTTTTTTGTAATCTTAGGGAAAGTAACCCTTATTTTTAGTAAATCTCTACTTAAAATTATCCAATGAGTTTAAATCTGAGCATAATCGAATATACATGGTGTTTCAAAAATGAGTTGAAAACTTTTCGAAGAGGTAATACCTCAACTATGAACTGCATAACAATCCATGACGGAAAACGCCACTAGGTAGAGTTCAGCATCAAAATAATATAATGCTACTGTGCACTGAGATAAAGAACCTTGATTTATTTTTCATTGGGGAGATATCATGCATCACAAGTGTTGATTTATTTTTTGTGAGGAGCTATCATGCATCACGAAGGCTTCATTTCTTTTTGTGAGAAACTTTCATGTATCACAAGTTTTTGTTTATTTTTGTGGTGAGCTATCGTGAATCACAAGTCTTGATTAATCTTTATAGAAATCTATCATGAGGTTTCATTTATTTTTTGGGCGAAGCTGTCATGCATCACAAGCCTTGAATTATTTTTGTCATGTATCGTAAGCCTTGAATTAATTTTATAGGGGGGCTATCATGTATCACAAGCTTTTATTTATTTTAATGTGGAGCTATCATGCATCACGTAGGCTTCATTACTTTTTGTGGGAAGCTATCGTGTATCACAAGTCTTGATTAATCTTTGTAGAAATCTATCAGATCACGAGCTTTCATTTATTTTTTGTGTTGCATCACAAGCCTTGAATTATTTTTGTGGGGAAGGGTGCAATATTTTTTTTTTGTTGCTATTTGCATAGGTGCTGGGTTAAATGTTGGTGTGTATGTATCGTAAATCTTGATTTATTTTTCACGGAAGCTATCATGTATCACAAGTGTTGACTTATTTTTGTGAAGGGCTATCATAGATCACTAGCCTTGATTTATATTTGCTGGTAGCTATAATGTACCACAAGTATGTGGTCTTGCTATGGACCTTATATGGCAAGAATCGCCTGAGCTATTGCTGTAATCAAAGAAACTCTCATGGCGTATTCGACAATCAATGTTCCATTCGCATCAAAAATCTGTCGTAGCATTATGAGCTTTGCTTACATAATGTTCAATAAATATCGGGTTGAATAAAAAAAATTTCTCCAAAAAAAAAAACAATCCTGTAAAAGGATAAATACAAGCAAAATCAGCAAAGATAATGAAGATAGTAATCTCCATTCAAATCGACAATAGTCTGCCAACGTTTTGGCAACTTTATCAATCCCTTCTGCGAAGAACTGGGGGTGCGCGAGTTCAGAAAGCGATCGACCTCATTTATGACCTCATCATTTGAATGGAAGATTGTGCCATCAAGATGCAGCTGCAGATGTGAAAACAGATAGTAATCCGAAGGCTCCATGTCTAGGCTGTGTGGTGGATGTTGCATCAAATTCCACTTAAGCGTGTAGAGCGTCCAGCCGGTCATTGCAGTAACATGTGGCCTTGATGAAAGAGAACCACCTTCCTTCTGAGTTCGTTTTTCCGTTTTTCGAGAATGGCATCGCTAACTTTGATTGGCATATTGCTGTATATCGTACTGTTGATAGCCTGCCCGCTTTTCCGGTACTCCTTGTGGATAATTCCACGACAATCCCACCAGATACAGAGAAGGACCTTCTTGTTAGTTAGCGTTCGTCTTGCAACCGAACCTGCTGATTCCCCGGGTGCTGATCACCCTCCTTTACAGCAAGTATTGTTGTAGTATACCCATTTTTCATCACAGGTCACAATTCTGTCCAGAATGTTCTCTTTTCCTTGATCTCCGAGCAGAACCAAACAGGCCGCTCTTGCTCTTGTCTTCAGCAGTCAATTCGTGAGGCACCTAGTGGTTGAACTTTAATGTTAGATTTATGCGTTTGAGAGCATTTTCTATTGTTTTTTGGCAAACGTCAAGCTCTAACGTAATGGTTCATGTTGAAAATTTTTTGTCTTGATCAATAATTTTTCTTTAACTAGTCACAATCAACCTCAATAGGGCGACCAGAACGTGGTGCATCTTCAAAGTTGAAATTCTCTGTATTAAACTTTCGAAACCAAACCTTTACTGTATCATAAGAAACAGTACTGAAACCTAAGCTTTCGCACGTTTTCTTGTAGAATTCAGTTGCACTGAGTTTATTTCAGAACTCATAGTACATAATCATTCCGATCTGTTCACGTGATAGCTCCATTTTAAACACTTTTTTGATGCACCAGATGATTAAGTTTTGACAAACAAATTACACAGTTGTTTAGTTCCAACTTTCAGCTTTAAAATGCAAAAGCCCGTTTCAAAAACGGTTAACTACCACGGGAATGGCTGCTTCTGGTACGGAGGTATCTCCCCTTGTAGAAAAACCATTTACTCAACCCGATATTTCCTAGTAATAACTCTGTCCTGCCACTTCAGATATTTTACCACTTTCTCACAAAATTTCCAATCACGAACTATGCAATTCTCAATTTTATAAAGTACCCTACCTCCCCTGAGAATTTGTTGTAATATTTTTAAGACATCGAAAAATTTGCCTTATCTTGTTAAGTCAGGAATTCTAGGATAAAAACATGAAACAAACCTGAAAGTGAGTGTATAAATAAATAGTAATCGAAAAGAAACCAAAAAATTGCGTAGGCTTGAATTAACTAAGAATGAATTCGTTAAAATTAAAACAACTCTCATTATTTTAGTAGCCACAGTAAACTTGGCATTTTTCTTTAAAATAATTTTTTATTTTTCAATAGGTCTTATTATTTTTATTATTGTCTTTAGTATGTCGTTTATACCTCTCTTTAATATCTTTGTCAGGGAAGATAGTTACCAATAAATACCGCGATATAATTAGGTTTATATCACTTTACTGTTATTAAATTGAATTAAATATAATATAAGGAGTCAAATATAAAGCAATGAGGGTAAAATTTAAAAGTTAAACGAAGAATAAATATGAGTATTTACTTCTTATTTTACGAAAGAATGTAGAACTTATAAAATTCTTAACAATCCGAAGTGAAATTTATCCAGTTGAAATTAAAATTTTAAGATAAATATTAATTTATATAATAAAAATACTAAAATTAAACTATCCATCTTAAATTCGTTAGATAAAACATCAAAATCTAAGATAATGTTACGCAGTTTATTTTTACGATGCTTACCGCAAATCTTTATTTAAATTTAAAAAAAAAAAGAGGAATACATTTCGTCGCTTTCGAAGTAATGGAAATTTCAGGTACAAAAGGAGCGAATTGAAAAGCAAATTCACCCAAGAAAACTATTTTATTTTTTATTATTCTTTACGTCCAAATTCAAACATAGAGCAAAAACACAGAGAAAAATGAGGGAATTTTCGTATTGTGATATAAAAATCCAAAGAACAGTTTTTGGAGAATTGGACAAAATAGTTAAGTTCCCATGCATCGAATTGGAAACCATAATTTTCTTACTATAAAGATCGTCTTTAAAACGTTGGTATTTACACGTCGTAAGTTATTTTACTTCTTTCCGAAAACTTTACGAACACGGTTTGGAAATTTTATTCATAGAAGTTTTGAAGAAGTTTTAAACTTCGAAAAAGAACACGAAAGAATTTTGTAAAGCATTGAGTCCACTAGTCTGCATCTACAAACAATTTGAGGAATATTTGCATTTTAATGAAACTATTTAACTACGAAAGAAAACTTGGAATAATAAAAGAGAGTTAGAAAAATTCGCAAGCGTTTGTTGACAAATATGGAAATGTTTTTGGCTAAGAATAACGAAAAATTAGTGTTTAATAAATTTTCTATACTGTTAAGATTGAATAATTTGGAGAATGCTGAAGTCTCCAAAATGTTCACTTGGTTCTCTTCTTTATACTTCCAGAACTACGATAACACTTGCAAAGAAACTGTACTAGAGGAATTTTTATCAAATTTTTTTCCGTTTCTAATCAACAGAGAAGAATTAGGTAAGTATTTTTGATTTTTACCATCAATATAAATTTTTCTCTAATGCTTGCTAAACAACAAATTGTCTGAAAGGAAATTTTTAAGAATATCGTAAAATATTTCCGGGTTGGATGTGCGACCAACCGGCAACTAATGGTTAGAATATCTGCAGAATATAGTAAGTTATTGTATTGTTTCTGTTTATACTGAACATAATATTATTAGATATTGTGACGGACAGGTGTGTTACGGAGAAGAATTTTATTTCCGTGAGAGAAAAAAATTTATTGGCTATTCCACGAGTAATTTGGCTGATTTTTTTATTCCATGAGTGATTTTGTTGATTTTTTTTTATTCCATGAGAAGTTTTAGTAGTGGTTTTGACCATCCATGGGGAATTTTTGAAATTTTTCTCAATAATTCATGGGAAAGTTTGCTAATTTTTCCATACAACAATTTTCCATGCAAATATTTCCAACCTTCAACATTTTTCCATCTTCTACGCAACAAAAATGTGGGCTAAAATAACCTGTCTTTTCGATTTATTGTAATATAACTTGCAGTAGAAAAGATGATTTATACTTTTAACTTAACAATGGGAGTTTAAATGAACATTAAAAAACAACTCTTTCACCATTTTTTTTAATATGTCTCCATTTTACCTTACTTACAGTGCAGGAGCGTTTCCCTATGCTTAGCAAAATTGTCTTTTCTACTTAAAATTTACATTATTTATGTCGTTCATCACGACGTGTTAGTTTATTATAAATTTTATAAATTAAACCAATAAGCATTAAATAAATTAGGAAGAACTATTTTTATCTTCAAGTTAGATTTAAAAGAAGAGTTTTGCAATTTAAAGAAGGGTAATTTGATTTTGCAATTATTTTTTGCTTTCAACCAGTACTTGAGTAAATAAAACATGTTAGTAATTTTGGAATTTCACAAATTCATACTTTTTGCAAAATATTACATATGATGGATTTTTCTTTCTTTTTCCAAATAGTGTAAAGAAACTAAGGCAGAATTGACTAAGGTAAGGTAGTTGATTTCATAACATTGAATAAGAGCAAGCAAAATATAAATGGTTCAAAATATAATTAAAGGTTACATTTTTAAATGAAATATAGTACAACATACCGGAATACCGTCTAAGTGATAATTTATTTAATAGCAATGATAGTGTAGTAAAATTTAAAAGTTAATTTTAATTCTTACTAAAAGTATCCGTACATAATTTTTAGAATACAACAACCCTTATAATTATGCTAAATGCTTTTTAATCAACTTCAAGTCATACATTATTCTATAACAATTGCTTTGTAAATCAGTGGAATATTCAAGCTAACTTTAAATCAATTTTTACCTAAAATACTAGTGAAAAATTTCGAACAACTTTAAGTAATAAATTATTCTACAGCAATATATTGCAAGCCATCTAAAATTTAAAAGCCAATTTTAAAAATATTCTCAGAGAAAATATCAGAACAGAATTCCAATACATATAATATAATAAGCTATAAATGATAAATACCTAACTGTAAATATAAGCAATAAATGACAAATTATTCTATATAAATACCTATTTCAAGTTGTGGAAAAATTTGAAAACTAATTTTAAAATAATTATTCCGGAAAATATTTGTACAGCATGTTTCATAATATAAAACCACATTTACTAAGTTATAACCACCTTCAAGAATCTTTGAAGTCAAAACCATCTCAAAAGTCAAGTAATGCTTCAATAATTTCAACATAAAGCCCTGATGAGTGATACCGATAATTCCATCACCTCAACTTTATGCAAATAGATGATAATCATTAAATAAGGATATCTAAGAGGATTCTGCCTGTGCCATGTAGTACACATCAAAGATTAATGCAATTCGCAAGTGAACCTGGTATAATGTGTAGACACTATAAGGAAGATAGAGTACTAGTTTCAGGGTCAGTCCTGGTGTTGACAGTCGATATCACAGGCAATGAATTCTAAACATCTGAGAGTGAACTAGGAATTCCAAGATAGTCAGATATCATGAACATAAAGGTGGTATTTGAAACATATGTCGAATATTAGGTGAATAATAAACATGGCGTATTTTAACAAGATTTAAAGTCTAGCAAATAAGTCTAAGAGGAGCATATTATAAATGAAAGCATAATTAGAAACAAATTAAACTTGTTTTTAAAGACAAATTTATAAATTAGTATGTACAGGGTGTTCCGTAATCTAATGCCAAATTATGCATTTTATTTTATAACGGGGTTTGAACAGGAGATCCAATTTTATGTTTACAACTCTCAATGTTCAACTCCGTAACCTTGTAATTTTGAACCCAACCCAAAAGGAGGACTTTTTGATGGAGTTTTTATTTTATTTTATAACCGTCGTTGAACAGCCGACCCAATTTCATGGGTTTACGACTACTTACGTTCAACTCCGTAGCCTTGTAATTTTGAACCAATCCAGAAGACAAGGAAACTCCTGGATCAGTACCCCCAGAGGTATTGATTTGTTGTGGGAACATGGAGGACTTTGAGACTCGACAGATTTAACGTGCATCAGTCACATTTTACTACATGAAGTCACCTTTTACTTTTCGGCCGGCGAGGATCGAACCCACGACCTCTTGGATAAGGGCCCAGCGCCCTACCGACCAGGCTATCCCTGCCCTTTTGATGGAATTAGCTCTAATTTGAGTTACATGGAGGGGAAAACCACGAAAATCTCCCACGGTTAGCTTGATGGCAAGGGGACCCTAAGCCGTGATCCGCCTACCACTGAGGATATTTTACGTCAGCAATGTGGTCGGTGCGAGGTTTCTAAAGTTTCAATAATTTATGGATTTTTAATCTTTTGTTACTCATCGTGTGAGCGCTGTTATAGTGAGTCTTCTGTTCATTTAAAAAAAATAGGATATGATTTGATATATTTCCAATATATTAAAAGACAGAATACGCTTAATTAACAAGTCCTATCTATCATTTTCTTGCATCTTGTTACATTGAGTATTATGGTGCTTTAGTGATTTTTCTTTTATTCACACAATGGTATAAAATATTATAAAGTTCCTAATCAAGTATTTAAACAAGTTAATCGAATTAAATATGAATATTTAGCGATTACTTACTAATTCGATCATAGCCTTGAGTATTTTTTAACTCAATAATCCTATAAAATAAACTTAAAAATAAACTAAATTAACAAGTCCTATACATCTTTTATTTGCCATTTTGTTGTATTGAGTGTTCTATCCTAATTCTATCATAGCCTTGAGCCTTCTCAGAAAATCTTTAACGAGATTACATTGTTCTTTTTTCTCCAAAATATTGCTTTAGGAAAGTAAACTGCCTTCTTAAAACATCAACAATTTTATTACTTTTCAATGATTCTTTTAAAATAGCCCATTACATTTTCAGTATAGCTCTAAGAAAAATTTGAATTTCAAATAAGCTGTTTTGAATCTTCAAAGATAAAATATTGACGTACATGTCAAAGAATAAATCCATTTTTATGGAAAAAGGACTTAAAAAGGAAATTATTTTGAGATAAAAACGCAAGATTATCATTTTGTTTTTAAAAATGAAAACATGATCTAAAAGTAATTTTAGTAAAAAATCATTACTCTTATTTATAAAACAAATGGAAAAAATAGTGATTAAATTTGATTTTGTTTAAAAAATAAACAGTTTTATTTTCATTCTTATGACTTAAAATATTATAGATTCAGTGGTGTTTAAACACATAATTTTAAATTCAAAGGAAATTTTCATGAAAAATTTAAAATAAAAATTTCATTTTGCTTAGATATTAAACATTTAGAAAACCTTAAATATAGCAAACCTTAAAATATACCTGACGCAATATTAATAAATTCAAAAACACCTCAGTTTTTTTATACTATATAGACAGCACAATATTATCGAAATTATGAAGATTAAACAATTTAGAAATATATTTTAAATGTTAATATTTCAAATTGATAATCAAGGATTATTTTTGTTATTAATATCGTAAACACACAAAAAAGAAAATATTCAAAATTATGCGAAAATATTCAAAATAAAATAAAATAAATTTTTCAAATATTTATGATCAAAGCTCTTTTAAAAACAAAAAAATATAGATGTCTAAAATATTTAAAACATGTATTTAATTAAAAGATCTATGAAATTTCTATTATTCGATTAATAAGAACGCCACACAAAACTTAAGATGGTTGGGAAAGATGTTATACTGTCTTGTTTTTCGACTTTATTTTTACAACGGAAGTAAAAATCATGAGAAAAACTTTAATTATTTTGTAATTAACGTTTATGATTTTGTAAAAATAATATACGAAAATGGACCAGAAGAAATAATTTTTATGTGATAAGATGAACTCATAAAACAGAACTTTAGAACTGACTTCAAATGTGAAAGGTTTACTTTTCGATAAATTATACCGATTTCAATTGGAAAATTTTTATTTCACTCAGAATAATTTTCACATTAATAATTTTTATAGTTCAATTTATTTGTTTATATTTCAAATTTAAAATATTTCTATTGATAAATTTGTTTATTTTCAATTGATTAATTTATTTTATTTTAATTCAATTGGAATATTTTTTATATTTGTATAGGAATATTTTAATTAAAATAGTTTTTTATATTTCAAATGGAGTAATTTTATTATTTTAATTCAATTTTTTTTCTGTCTCTAAATTGGAATATTTTTTTCTTTTCAATCGAAATATTGAATATTGATTACCCTTTATCTCAAATTTATTTTTTTATTTCAATCAAAATAATTTTATTTATTATTATTATTTAACTAAAAATTAAGTAATCAATTGAAGAAAAATGTCAAAAAAAATTTATATTCGAAGTTGCGAACATTTAAAACTCTTCAAAAATATTTTAATAACTAAATGCATGCAAGTTTAAAATAAAATGTTTATGAAATTTACATCCTCAGGTGAACTTATCAATCAGGTTTGTTATAATTCTCTTATGAATTTTATGATAAATTTTTTAAAAAATCTGTTGAACAAAATTATATTTATAAATATTTCTATTCCTATAACTATATTGTGCACCATGTCACAGATTTATATATTATAACAAAAAGGGAAAATAAATTGGGTATAGTGAATATTTGATACTCGTAACAAAATATTTTAAAACTATTATCTAAATAGAGTTGTATAAAATTTCAAGAAGCCAAGACCAATTTTAAGAAGCCAGTAGCCTTAAAACATGTAAAGTATTTATATATTTTTAGGTTAAAATAAAACTGGTTAAATTTTAATAAAATAATTTACACAATTTATGATATTCTTGGCGCGGTTTGATGATTTATGATATTTTTTGTAGACTCACTTTTAATAATATGGAAGATGTTATGTAATGTTAAGTAAAGTTTTAAAAATTTTAATTTAAATTACGTTTTATTCAAATTTTAAATTTGTTCCAAAATTAATATAAATAAAACCACAATATAAAAGTAACAATTATAATTAAAAAAATGAGCCAAGTTTTTGTTACACTTTTCCGGTTATTAATACATATTTGATACTATAGAGCAAGTATACATTATTTAGGTATGGAAAAATATTTATTTGTTCCATACTGTGATTATATTATTAGCATAATATTTCGTTATATTATTGGCAGATATAAGTTGCTATATAATTTAAACCTTTAATAATTTTTTCCTCCATATACTAAAGTATATAGACTGTAAAAATGTCTTGTTACTGAAGTTATTTTCATTTTGTTTAAAAATGTATTTAAATTTATAAATTAAAGACTTTAATTCTTCGTAATGCAATTAATTTATGCTGACATTGAAGGATCTTTATTTTTGCATTTCCTATTCTTCTTGAAAATTCAAATTAAAAAAATTAAATTTTCTAAAATAAAAAAAAGAAATAATTTTAGATCCAAAATTTTTATTTATTTTTTATGTTTTGATTTTTAATGTTCTTGTAATTTATTTCGGCTAGAATAAAGTTGCCAAGCAAAGCTAATATATAAACAATTTTCATTCACTTCCTCAATTTGAAGTCTTCAGAAGTTTGTTAAATAAAATACTTAATACATAGCATAATATCTAATTATAAATATGCATTTAAATAAACATTCATCTCTAATATCTTCGCTACTTAATCTAATTTGTCGCGTTGGGTAAATGCCAAGTGCCAAACGAAAATATTCTTAACTGTAGACAAAGTAGAAAATTAAATATATCTATTGATTTACCCTTTACACTACATCTTAATTTACAATGTACATAAAACACACACTATTTTGAGATATTTAAAAAATAATCAACAAGCCAACCGCCATGTTTGACATCGAATCAACCTAAAGCAAGAGCAGAGAAATGGAATAAAACAGAAGATTTTTTTCCCACTTACGCTTGAATAGACTTGGATAGCGGCCAGCGTTCCATTTGAGCTTGGTACCTCATGTTTTCGATCTGTTTTCGAAGTGTATCTTTGTCCATCTCTGATACTAATGACTGAGGTTTTGGTCTACAGTTATTCTCTCAAAATGTACAACAAAAGCCCTCGCCTTTCTCGTTTTAGAACAATCAGTACCTACACCCGAAGCTCGCACGTTACTAAATGCAGAATGGAGGAAGAGCGCTGATTCGGCGTGGGATTGCAATTACGGCGCCTGCGCGATGGGGATTTTGGTAGGGAAAATTTCCCTCTATCTTCCTTATCCTCGATTGCATCCTTGGATGCGAGGAGGAAAATGTTGAAGAAGGGAGAAATATGAGGCGCAATAAGAAAAATGCCACCGACGTGCATGTCTACGAACGCGTATAGGAAGCTCGTTTTTTTTGTTTCACTGCATTGATTAGTTGTGTTGGAAGGTAACAAAGTCTGGGCAAAGATAAGATTGTCAAAGTGAGCCCCAACTATTATGCGCTTATTTAGCTTCCTTATTTTATTTGTTTATTCTTTTTTCTTATTGTTTTAATGTCTCCCTAGTTAAAATTTTATTCTTTTATTTTTTAAAGAAGGCTTTTTTTTTAAATTACGGCTTATTATTAGTTCTGAAATTAAAATACAATGCCCACTTTTATAAAAGTATTCTATTCTCGTTTTTTTATTAGTTTTTTTTTTTTTTTTCGAGACAAAGAAAAATTTATCTTTTTTCGAATAAAAAAACGTTATTGTGGTTGCCATTTATTTAACGCGACATTTTATTACAATACATTTTCGTTTTAACTTATTTCTTAAAAATAACACATTTGTTGCTTGTTTAGAATCACCCGTTTGCTAAAAAATGCATTTTGGCGTGCTTTACAATCGATTTTTTGTAGCACGCCAAAGCATAAACATTTGAAATTTTATTGCTTAAAATTGCAATTTTTTTCTTAAAATAGGACCGATATTGAATATAATACAATGTAATATTGATTTAGGTGAATAAGCAAAATGAAAAAAAAAGTACAATGTCCACTTCTTTGCAGTTTTAAAATCAAATTTCTTACTAGTAAACAATATATTTGAGTAATACTTTATCGTCCAAATTATTTGACAAAAAATAGCTTGAGGTAAGAAACAAAGCTATCAAAAAATATACAAATTAAAACTGTGCGAATTTTTATTAAATGACATTCGTATTTTTATAATTATTAAAATTATATATTTCACCTATAGTAAGTTATGATATAAGTAGAAATTTCTTCTGTTTTCAACAACGAGGTACGTTTTTGTAAACGTAAGTTAATTGGGTCTTTCTTTTCCGTTTCTTTAACACTTGCGTATACAAAGAAGCACTTTTCATACATCAAAAGCGAATCTTACGAAATTTACAGCAATATCAAATAAAAATAATCTCAATAAATCAATACACAGCTTTTAGAGATGCAGAGATTTGCAGATTTTTGCTCAAAAAATTCACACATTTTCGTCTGCAATTTCGTCTGCATTAATTATAAAATGTTATTTGTAGACTTTTTTATTTAATTTCAGATGCATGGAATAATAAAAAAATGAACACCATAAGAAAGTGGATTGGTCCTTAAGAAACTAAAAAAAAATACTTTCTAAAAATTTAAAAAAGGAAGGCAACAAGTAAAAAAAATGAAATCTAGATTGGAGTTTTTGTCAATTTCGGTAGTATCATTTTAGTGAGATCGTTAGATCCAACAAAGCTATGAATTTGAAACTGACTACATCGTAGGACTCAAAATGTTTCAACTTCATTTCTTACTTATGTTTGAACTTATTCAAATAATTCTAATTTTTACTAAACAATTTAAAACCATTTTATACCATTTCGTAATGTTAAGATAAAAACAATTAGCTTGCCATCGTGGTTCAGAAACAAATAAATATGACATAATTTTGCTGTAAATTTTCACGATATCTTAGGCTTAATAAAAGCCATCGGCAATTTAAATGTATAGCATAAGCTATTTTTAATGATGACATATAGTATCTTTCAATTTCAAATAATTAAATTAATTGAACAAGCACTATTAAAGGGAAATGTTTCTTTTTTAACTTTAAAAAAATATGTTCATTAAAAAATTTTCCAAATTACAACCAATTGAGCTTTTCAGAAAAGTTTTAAGTTTCAGTTTTGTGACAAATAAATTTATTTACAGTAGCAAAAAATAATCAATTTCATTTGTTTGAAAATTTTTACAAATTACTGGATTGATTAAAGCATAAATATAAAATAAAATACATTTTACTTTAATGGGTTGTAGTAGCTTTCAAAGAGTTTTAATTAAAAAAAATATTAAAAACAATATTAACTGGATTTCATAAACTATTTTTAATTCCACTTAGTTAATTGAGTGTTTTCCCTGCAACAGTAGAAGTTTCCTTATTAAACATTAGTTTAAAAGTCCAAGAAACTTGACTTTGTTTCTCTGTTTTCCATGTACAATTTAAAAGATTTCACGAAGAAAAAATATTATTCTTTTTCATTATTTTACTTCGGAGGAAACAAGCCATTAAAAGCGAATCAAAATAGTCTTGAAAATAATTAAATGTTTAAACAATGATAAATCAAAATCTTCCAGACTAAATTTAAGTTGCATATGAAAAAAATAAAAAATACATTAATCAAAAATCGTCAGTTTCAGAATGTTGCTATAGTTACAAAACAAAACGAACTGACAGCATACAGGCTCTTGTTACTTCTGAATTTGAAACAATTTAAAATTATCAACTAACAGAAGAAATTCTGAGCTCTTTTTTAACATTATATGATGTTTGTACTCCCAACCGAAAATGTTATTTCTGAATATTGTCCAAGAATCGAATAAAAAAGTTGTTATTCTATAGAAACCGAAAAGTTTTGGAGGTTTTTGTCTGCAAAACTGACGGATCCAAATGAAGTTTAGCTCCAAAACAAACACATTACAGTAAATAATCGCATTAAATAGACTAAAGCAGCTCTTAAAAATAATTTTTTAAAAATAGCGATTAAGAAAATTCTAAAAAAAAGTTACGATCAAACTGTATTTGAGATCAAAATGTGAGGTATTGCTTACGATTTATGGAATGCTCTTTAAGGAAACAAAAAAATACTAGGTGCGTGTTTGCATGCTTCTTGTATAGAAACCTTTTAAGGTCAGCCTCTCAACAGGCCTTTCACTTCATTTCAAGTTTGACATAGATTTTTAAGATAGATATGAGCAAAAACCTATTGTTTTGAGGGATATATTAACCAAGAAATTAACTCGAATCTGTTTTTGGAATTCCTTGATACCATTGTAGCATTTTTAGTGATAACTTTCTCTTTTACTTTTGTTTATAATAAAGAAAATTTATCAGGGTATTTTTTTACTTAGAAGTCAACTTCTGTGATTTTTTTTATTGCTTGATAGTTTTTATATTTTTGAAGCTAGTGGCTCCTTAACTTTTTTAAGTTTTAGAGAGTAATCTATCTCCCCAAAAAATTTTAAAAAAGTAGAAACAGCCATCATCTTAAAAAACTTAGTGACTATCATGCAATAAAGAAACAAAACTACAAGTTGTTTTGTAATGAAAAAAAATTGAGAAATTTCTTTTACAGCAAACAAAACTATACGAAAACCAACCTCATGTTGAAGTTTTAGGCCTACAGATCAAACAAAATAATTTTTTTCTGTGGATAACCCACTTAAGTTTGTATTCTACCTTGTTCACATTTTAAATTTAAGTTTTATTCCCATAAAAATGTCATTATTTAAGGCTAGTACCCACCTAAGGAATAATTAAAAATCGTTGCGTTATCCGTATAAAATAATTTACTAATTTACAACTATACTTTCAAAGATAAAACTTTCACTTTTGCAATCCTTGAGCTATATATTTAATTAATTTAGAAGATTATTTCGTCACGAAATCGCGTGATTTCTTATGAAACGGGAACTCTCAAATATATGAAGAAAATCATTTCCTCAACTCGAAACGTCATCATAGTGCATTGTGAGAGATTGTTAATTAGAACAACAAAACTAGCATGAAGACTAGACGATCGAAAATAAAGTGCCTCAATAAGCCGTGCGGTTGTATGGTGCTCAAGAAGTTGGTCTCGTACTAGAACAATCCCAGGTTCAAATCCCGCTTCGGACAAGGATGTAATTTATCTCTCTGTACTATTTGTCTTACTTATATTAGTAAGGTGACATTGTCCCAGCTGTATGGTGTCCTCTATAAAATGGTACTTAGAAAAGTTACATTAAGAACTACGAGAGGGGGGTTTTTTTAAGAAAAAATGGAATGGCGAAATATTTCTTTACTGTTGACGAAATTTGCTTCCTCGAAGAAGTGTCGATAATTATTGCATTACCTTAACGAAATGTTCGCTGTGAGAACCAGTTTCGTCAAAACGAAGGTTTCATGAAATTTGAGTATCCATTTTCTACAGTATACTTTTAGAAATGATAGAGAAAATGCCAATATCATTAAAATGGTGGGACCCGAAAAATTTCGTATAACCCAAAAAATTTTGTAAAAGTGTATATTCGTGTAGTTTCTAAATGTGCGTGAAATATAAATACAGTATGTGCAGCGAAATAAATATAAAATAAAAACACATAATTTAAATAAATGTTTTAATTAAAAAATTATATTAAGTTGAAGTTCTCTGATATATTTCCTACTAATGTTGTAACTAACTATTCATTACAGGTTATAGATTAATATTTGGTTATTGATTATAGATAATACAGGTTATAGATTAATATTTAATGGAGGGTCTTGAATGCTTCGACCATTGCCAATGCTCGAATATTTATTATTGAACTTTTATTAAGAAACACTTAATTGCAAAACACTTATTTGCTCGCGGTAAGTTTTTTATTCATTATATTTTTTTAAAGAGTTTTTTTTTTGTTATTGAATCTTCATTAAGGATCATTTAATTGCAGAGCACTCATTTGTTTGTGGTAAATGTTTCGTTCATAATGTTTGTTAAAGCGTTCCTTTTGCTGGAGGATTTCAAAATTTTGTTACGTGGAAAGTCTATGGTTTTATGGGAGTAAGCCCTAAATTTAAAATATAAGCAAAGGTAACATACATTTTTAATCGAGTTATCCTTAAAAAGCAATAACTTCGTGAGATTTATCGGAAAAAAAACTTGAATCTAAAATCTGCATTTCTTGATTTCACTGACTTTTTAGTGTTTTTTCTTAATCTTTGTTTATTATTAAAAACAATTTATCAGATCTTTTTTTTTCTAATTTTTGTGTTTTTAAAGTTGGTGTCAGTTTTACTTTTTCAAAGTTTTTTTCGGGGGGAAATCATTTAAAAAAAAAAAACTAACCTATATACATACACATAACAACCCAACACCTACTAGAAGTTACAATTATTAAATAAAATGCAATTTGGATCATAAGGTTTTCAAATTCAATAAATTTATCAACAGTCAAATGTGTGTTTTTGAGATTACCTTCATTTTTATATCTCAGTTTTATGGTCAAAAGTGCCTCGGTCACAGGGTTAATATAACGCACAGATTTCAAACCTTTTTTTGGCAACAAAAAAAAACCGTTTATTTGCGTTCTCTATTTCCGATGTAGTGCACTTTTAATCATACAGCTAATTTATTGAAAATTCTTACTGTTCCATCAATTTATAGTAAATCTTTTTCTTTCGAAAATTTTTAATGAGCCCGAACGTAAACAAGAATTATTTGCTGCAAACATCTAAGTCAGTGTAAAATAACCTAAAAAAAATTTTTTTTTAAATAACCAAAACAATTACATTATGTTCGTAACATTATGTTTGTCATAAATAAAAAAATATCGAAATAATTTGTTCAAAATTTAAAAGAACAGAAGAACAGTTTGAATTTTGAAAAGTGAAAAATAAGATACTTCAAACTTTCAAGTAAAAACTATTTTTCGTGTGTGAAAACAGCAAGCAAAGCGTTTTCTTTTTTCTATAGAACTGGTTTGTAATATTTTACTAAATAAATGGTTGAATTAATAGCTCTTTAATAACATTCAATTCATACAGCATTAAATATGTGTTCGTTTTTCAATACAAAATAAAATTATCAATTTTAAAATGTTTTTAGTATTTAAAAAATATTCTTTTGTTACAAAATTTTCACGCATAGTTCCTTCAGGAAACCCCAACGCCCCCGTACAAATTTACAACGCCCACAAGGGGGTGATAACGCCCACGTTAAGAACATATGCTATAACAAGTGTTTTCGTTCGATTTTTGAACATGATTCTGAAGAAAACATTTCTGTGGGAGAGAAAATCCTTCCTATAAACATTGTAAGAAGTGCGTCTGTACTATCCTACCTCCGCACTTCTCAACCCCAACGATTGTTACAATCTCAGTTTTTTTTTTTTTTTTGACATCATCAGTCAGTTGCATTTAATTAAAAAGGATTTATTTGAAAGGTTTAAGATGTTTAATTATATTAATACCGATTTGATTTTGCTTTAAAAATTTAGTTCCCAAATCGGGATAAATGTCATTTTAGATTTCGCTTGGTAAACCTTGTAACGTCATCATCATATAAGTGAGAAAGTGGATCATACGTTTAGAAGAACAGTCTGGTATTTTTATCGTGATTCTTCAGAGTATGTAGTGAAACCATTTTTTCCGTTAAACTTGTTTATTTTTCGGCACTTTATTATTACTAAATGTGTGGATAGTTAGAATGATAATTTTGGAAACTAGAATTTTCGATAAACCACTTTTTAAAGAAGTAAAAAGTTATCAACGGAGCGAATTAAATACCGAAATTTTGGTGCTATTCCAGTTCCCCAAAGTTCCAGATTTTTTTTAACAGAAATTTCTTTACCATTAAAAAGTGCTTTTTTGCAGAGTTTCTTATTCTTACTGTCGGTGCCTACTTTCTCAGGGTCACTCCTTAGCACTATGGAAATTTTTCATACAGTTGAGAATTAACTTTGATTTATTAAAAAAATTTTCAGCTAAATTTGAGAATTCCATTTAATTTTAGAAACATTCTTTTATACACCGAGAAAAAAATTATTGTCAAAAATACAGGAAAATGGTAAAATTTACCGTGTTTCTGGCTCTATGGCAACACTAGAACGCTCGGTAATTTTGACCGAAGCGCTTTGGTAATGATGTTGGTAAAATTAACATTTAAATACGGTTTTAAAATATGTGATAAAATTTGAAAAATGTGGTAACATTTGGCAATTTCATCATGATACTTTAGAGCATGACATAAAAACTATTTATTTTACTTAATTTACTTTTCTGTTTTTTATTTTTTACTAAATTTGTGGTAATAAGAACTATAATTTTGAAAACCAAGATTTTTCGTAAACCGTTGCAAAATATGAACGAAAAAATTACTTAAGGAATCATTTAAATACCGTTTGTATTTTGAGTTTTATTTCCAGAAGTATGGTTTTTTTTTTAACCATAACTATCATTACTCATTACCATAGATTACAGTAGTTTAATCTCTGTGGCAGAAACTAATCTTTTAAAACGAAACATCACATGAAGCAGAATTATCTTTTCTGTTCAAAATTTAAGTAAGTTTTAACTTTTAAAAAAAACTTTCTGTAATTTATCCAGAATTTCCTAAAATATCTGCGTCAAATAATCGTCTTTTATCAATTATCAATGAAGGTGAAAAACAAAATGGTCGAGATGAAGTAGGAATTATAATTAATATCGTGCTGAATACATTTGTCACTTCTTTTTTAAAATTTTAGCAAAAAATGTTTAAAGTGAAACCCATTGAAAAAAAACTAAAATTAAAAAATATTTTCAACCTTCAAGAAATTTTATAGTGGCAAAAGTTTAGTTTTTTCATTGAAGGTAAAAGAAAGTTCAGAGATAAAAACAAATTTTATTACTTCAAATATAAATCACCATACTCACAAGTTGAATTTTTTTAATTTTATTTAATAAGACATGATAACAAGACATGATAATAATATGTACAACAAACATTAAAAGTAATTACAGAAAGAAATAAAATATGATTTAAATACAAATAAAAACATAACTAAACTATCAACAACACTCGCAAAGTTCATTTTCTTGTTTTACTACATTTTATAAACAATTATTGTAGATAACACATCTTAATAATATTTCACGAAGCAATATTTTATTTAGAACATACTTTATTCATAATACGCAAGCATGTGCTATTTCTAAATCTGACAAACACTAACTTTTTTTACAATCTGTACAAAATCATTTACAGACATTTAGATTAAAATATTCTAAATAAATATTCTAAAAATTCATAATTTAACTGTGACATAAGAATGTTTCAATTAATTTTAATGACAACAAACTCACCATGCATAATTATGTATAGCGCAATTTTGTACAAAAAAAAATCTATTCATTGCACAAAGATTATTTTTAAAAAAAATTTAAAAAAAAAACACGAATTTATACGTTTAAATGTGTAATTCAGTTTACATACATATTCATTCAATTATCGATTTATCATATAAGATACATTTTTATTCATTTTCCTTTCATTTACAAATATACAATTATGTATTTAAACTGAGAATTCATTTTATGGATATAATATGCATAAAATATGCATATGTTTAAACCTTCATGTCACATCAGCTCATAAAAAAACAATTAGAAAAATAACTAATTCTCCCAAAAAATAATCAAAAAAATCATTTAAAAATAAAATAATTAATTTCTTACATCTTCTTATAAGTATCATGTGAATATAAGCCCGGTATAAGAATTTACAGAGTCAATGTACGGCAGAATCTTCATAACTTCAAATTTGTCTTCGGCCTTAGCACAGTTCTACAGAAACTAGTATTGTAAAAATTAGGCTAAATGTAACATAACTGCAGCAGAATTAAATACATCTTATACAACCATGACCAAGGGTCTATTGTTAAGCCACCATATGGTAACAAAATTAGGACATATAAGACAAATAAAAATTACGAAATAGTTAAATTGAACAAACATTATTTTAATTAAAAGTTTTATACATTTTTGAATGAATAAAATAATAAAATAATGGAAATTTAAAAGGTAGATAAGTATCCCTATAAATAATTGGAATTTTTCTCATTCTGAAATCAAGAAGAAAAAAAAATTAAATTTTTCTTGTTATTTAAATTTTTTATTTTTTAAAATACCAGTTAATCAGAGAACATTATTTGGAATTTTTGAAATTCATCACTTTTCTTTTGCATATATATCTGCAGATTGGGAAACAAATTTTTTGAGGACCTAATGCAAATAGTAGTTGAATTGAATTAAAAATTAATTGACTTGGTTTCTCCTTTTAGTAATATATTAGGCTTGTTCTTTAAATATGCTATTAAAAATAATCTTCAGGAGTTGTGATAATTTTTATTTTCTAAATATGAGATACAAACTAATTCGCATATGCTCTGATAATCTGCAGAGCTCGCTGCCATGCTGGAGGATTTCTGCAGCCGGGAATATAAGAATATTACAACTAAAATCAAGTATTCAAACTGTATAATATTTTTAATAAGAATTTGAATTACTTTTTTAAAAAATAAATTAGATTCTATTAAAATTTAAGACCTTCTGCTTAAATTTAGCTTTCAAAATGTATCTCATATAAATAAATCTTTACAAAATAATAAATATTTTTATCACAAACGATATTTTTCCATTATATTAAACAGTCTTTACGTATAAAAGATATTTTCCATGACATTAAACATTTTATCACATATTTTGTATTTTTTACTAAATGTGTAGTAACAAAAATCATAATTTTGAAAACCAGAATTTCTGATAAACCGTTATCATATGAACAAAAAAATGACCAAATGGATGGTTTAAATACTATATATTTTGATATTATGAACCAAAATTAAGTTTTGCTTTTTTTTTACCAAAAATATCAATACTATAAAGTACAGTAATTTTACGATGAAGTATTATTACAGAGTTTTATCACAATACAATAAAAACATTTAATGAAATCACAATGAGTATTTTGTGCGTTTGTAATACTGGCCTTAATGCTTAGATCATCTCCTTCAGTTTCGTCAATACTAAGTCATGATTTATAAAAAATGAAGCAGATTTACCCTGAGTCGTGAAACTGTGGATGAGATTTCTGACACTGTCAAATCTCATCAGTGCTTTAAAAAGCAACGAAAATCATGCGATGTTAAACTTTTCAATGATTTTCCATACTTTACTTTTGGTGCAAAACATTCACCGGTAAACACATCTGGTGATTTCTTTTTCGCCAACCATAGCAGTTTGCAATGACATTTTAAAGGATTACCTGCAAAAAAATTTACTTTTCTAAATTTACTTTTCTAATTTACTTTTCTAAATTTACTTTTCTGTTCTAAATTTACTTTTGATTAAAGAAACAACTAAACTAAATCGTACTTATTAAAGCCATACTATTATCTATCGCTTTTTTTTAAATTAATGTCTATATATTTAAATTATAATATAAAAATTTTCGGATCAAATTACAGTATAAAGTATCGACACTTTGGGTTCAACATCCGTAAAATGCATTTTACGGTAAATGCGGTAAAAATTATGGTATAATATTTTACAGTAAAATGCATTTTTACCGTAAAATAGTATACCATGACGTCTACAGTAATATTTATTTAGCTAGAGTGGTTCAGTGACCTTACAATAATTATTTAAAATTTTTGTTCCTTAACATATTCCGGTAAAAATGGATTATACGGTAAAAAGTACCCTGATACATTTCACCATAATTTGATCCGGAATTTTTGTACATTGTATAGGAAACTGTATTGTCGTTGTATGTATGTTTCTCCCATACTATCACAGTACAGACAGCATAGCAATAGATCATATTATTCATAATGATTGTGATCAGTTTTATCGTAATTTTTCTGTCTAAAAAGGCTAACTTTAGCATCCAGATATGTTAGTTTCGGTCCATCTAAGAATTATCGTTTTAGTAAAAATTTTATTCTTCAATAAAACCTTTTTTTTCATCTTACAAGGAGAGGATACAAACAGTTATATGGAGGGAAGGTTGATTCTTTATAAAGTTAATTTTTAAAGTTATTTAGTGCATATACCGCTTAAATAATACGAAAAGAATCGAATTTTCAAAATGGACCAAATAAAACTTTCAAACTGAGTAAAAACGCCTTCCTCACCTTACGCAATTAATGAAACGATTAATGAAATTAGCAATGATTTTAAGCAAAAGTTACAAACAAACTGTTAAATAAAACTTTAATAGTGCCTTAAATAATGTAAATAATGCCTTAATGTAAATAATAGAATATTGTAGAAATGCAATAATGTAAATAACGGAATATTGTAGTAATGTAATAATGTAAATAATGTAATAAATAATACAATAATGTAAATAATGCCTTAATTAAGTTTCATACTTGCAATCAGAATATGACAGAAAGTCAATGATTGAGATAGATTGATTAAGAGACGTTGTATAAGTGGTTCAACGTAAGTGCTTGCAGAAGATTGTTAATAATACTTTCATTATAAAGCTAAATCTATTTCAGACTATTAAATTATACAAATGTGAAAATATTTTCAAAAAAGCATTCAAAAATTACATCATTTACGACACTTTAGAGAATCACGATTATGCGGTATTTTAAGATTTGACTGACTTATATAACTCTTTCAAAATGTCAGCGTCATAGTGTTTATACCCTTGTAGTTTTAATTTGTATCTAAAAACCAGCGTTCCTCATATTTCTCGTCTATTTTTATTTCCTAATACACTTGGCACTTTCTTTTATTCCAAAAACTCTCTTAGACTGCAAACTCTCTATCCACCAATATCTAAGAAATTTAAAGATTTGGCGAAATAAATTTATGTTGTATGGTTGCACAAGACTAAAATAGGATCTAACTGTGAGAAATTTTTCAAGAAATTCACTTAATACCTTATTCAACTTATCTGTTAAAAAAATCATCAAATCTCAATACAGTTTGAGTATTAGTTCAAAACTTATTTTTCAGTCAAAAATCTCTTGAGAGTTTCAACTTCTATGTACATTATAGATAAATAACTTCTATTTACAATAACTTCCATATGCAATATGGATAAATAATAATAATAACACTATCAATGTAAAAACTTTAAATATTTTTTTCCAAATTATTCTAATTTGTTATGAAACCAAAAGTCATTATACTTAAGGATCATTTAAACAAAGATAATACTAATTATAAATTTCTTTGAATTAAATTAAAATGTTTTGTTTGAATGTTTGAGAAAAAAAAATTTCTAAGCAATCTATTTTTAAATCTTAATCAAGTAAAGCGTCTTTTTAAAATTTTTCAGATATTAATCAAGAACTGCAACTAACAGCTGTGAAATTTAGTTACAGAAAATCTAATAACTAAATATTAATCGCTTAATTCAAATTCATATATATTTAGTTAATATTTTTCCTTGAGTATCTGTTTAGCTTAGTTTCAAATTATCTTTCAACAGTCTGTAGACTTACCTTCAAGTAGCAATACGTCTAAATTATTCCATACAGGTTCAAATGTTCTCGAATGGATTTCAGATATTAAATTTCCTTCTAAGCCTACCCGCTCCAGATAAGGCATTTCATCGAAAATATCATCTGGTAACGAAGTTAACTTATTTCGCCTGAAAAAGAAAAGGAATTTCAACACCACAATTAATCCATAATATAGATATAAGCTCACTGAGCCAATAATAATAATAATTAATTATTTTAATAATAATAATTACTTATTTTAATAATAATAATTACTTATTTTACTAATAATTAATTATTTTAATAATAACTAATTATTTTAATAATAATTAATCATCTTTAAATCAATTAATTATTTTAATAATAACTAATTATTTTAATAATAATTAATTATTTTAATAAAAAATAGTGTTAATCAACTATAGATTTATTGGTAGCCTAGCAGTTAGAGCAGGGGTTTCCAACTTACATGGGGACGTGGGCCGCAATTAAAAACACCAGTCGAATGGCGGGCAGTAACTTTATCAAAATTTTATATAGGACTCATTTATGTTTGAAGGAACATTAAATATTACTGTCAGACTTTTATCAAGTTATACAAAGCAAAAGTATTGAATTACGAATTAAAATAAGAAGTAGATTTATACCTGAGAAAAAAATTTTTTTTGCACGGTTGGTATGTTAAATTTCACAGAAACGATGAAATATTAGGGTTTTTTTTTAACGTAAGTAAAGTACTATTTTAAGCCCATATAGATTTTTTACGAAAATTGTCAGCAAAAAAATTATAATTTATACATTTTAGTTTACGGGTCACAAAAAAAGGCTTCGCAGGGCGGATGTGGCCCGCTGGCCGCCAGTTGGTAACCACTGAGTTGGAGAATAGGACTCCAGTTCGGAGAGGCCGGGGTTCAATCTTCGACTCTGCTAAGACTCACCGAGTATATGCGATGCACATGCCCGTGAAATCTGCAGAATCGAAAGTCCTGAGATAAGTCGCTAATCAGTACCATGGGTTCAGAGATCTGGAGAAAGTTTCCTTCCCGTTCAGATCTATGTCTGAGTTTAGGATGTGATTTCACTAATGAGGGGTACTACCATCCGTCCATGGGGTTCTGAGCTACAATTTTCTCCTATTTTTTTAAATGCACTATTATAACAAAATAATACAGAAAACTAATGTAAGAAACAAACTAACATTTCAATAATTCTAGTTTAACTAGAGTGATGACATTCAATATTAAATGGAACAATAAACGATTTTAAGTAACTTCATTCACATTTGGAAATGTTCCACGTAAATTTAAACGTAAAAACAAAATTCATGAAATTGTGCAAAAGAATTTTATAGTTGTTTTGTTTACCTAATATTGAAAAAAGCCATTATTCCTAAATATTTACAATAATAATAGGACTTATTGAAATTTCGTTAAGAAAACTACTTTAAATTTTAAAAAAATCAGAACATAACCATAATTAATTTTATGTAAATTTAATGAACAAAATAAAGAAACTTTACTTCATCCAGAACCGAAAAATGCTCCTTTTCAACTCAATAATACTACTATTTTCCACAGGAAAGTGTTTCAACTTAGTGAATTTCATTAAGGCTTCAGAGCTAACAATATTCTTTGTTGTGTATTCAATAATTAAACTTCTAAGATTCAATTTCAAATAGTCCGAAAGATATCGTCTAAGTGAGTCATCTCCATATTTGCTGCTGTCAATTTCTGCAAATGTCTGGAAACGCCCGGAAGCTTCTAAGACCAAGAATCCCTGAATAGAATATCGTCTAGTTTCAACTGTTCCAGACGAACTCGAATGTTACTCTCTTTTAGTTCAGACAATATGTATAAACATCAATTTGAACTTAATCGCATCTCTAGAATTTAAGTTATATTACAATTATAAAGTACCTCTTATTCAATATTTAAAAATTCTTTAGAAACATGCATTTTCGATTTTTATTTACTTTATTTATCGTTGTGTTGCTTATCTTATATAAAAAAATAACTATTATCGCTGAATGTTTAAAATAATATTATGATTAAGTGAAGTTTCGTTACGTAGAATTGCTTTTAATAAAAAAGAATCAGAACATAGACTTAATAAATGTCATGCAAATTTAATGAACTTACCCTAAATAAAGAAACTTTATTTTAGCTGGTATAGGAAACATGCTCCTTTTCAACTCAGTAATATGATTATTTTCCATCGAAAAATGTTTCAACTCAGTGAATTTCGTTAATGCTTCAGATCTAACAATGTTCGTACTCGTTGACTTAAGAGTTAAACTTCTGAGATTTTCATTCAAATGGTCTGAAAGATTACCATCTAAGTGCGTCACCTCCATATTTGCTACAGAAAATTCCAGCAAATGTCTTAAAACGCTCAAAGGTTCCCACGACCAAGAGTCCCTGAATAGAACATCGTCCAGCTTCAACTGTTCCAGGCGAACTAGAACGTTACCCTCCAATAGCTTGGATAATGTCACAGACTTAACGTTCAGAACGAGAAATCCACAGAAATCTAGAATGTAAAGCGGTAAAAAATCAAGAGAAGATTTCTCGAGAAATACCTCCTGCATATTTCTCCTCGAGCTGCATCGTAGAACGCGAATAAAAGTCTTCATGTCGTTGATGTTTTCACACCACACACTTTGTTCGAATCGTGGATGTCTTTTACAAGGATCTAAGTTGTCACTAACGCATGCTGTGTTGGAATATATTATTGTAGTAGATGCCATGGAAAACAATAATGGCAAAACTAGGAAAGTTGTTTTTATAACCATCTTTTGGCTTTACAAATTAAATTTTATTGCACTTGTTTTGTTATTTGGTATTATAGCTGTCATAAATATTATCTTCAATTTCTAAAATTAGAGAACTGTAGCAAATTACATGGTACAACCACAGATACAAACAGCATACACCATAACTGCATCACACTTATCCACTGATGGCAGCATAGTATTTAACAGTTAAAGAGTTGAAAGGGTAATGTATGTGATAATTAATCTACACTATCAAAGGTTAATATGTAGAAATCTTTCAAAATATTCTGGTTATGTAGTAGTTTTAGTGATGACCTTGTACCTAATATCAAATTAGTATTATCACGTGCTATAAGGGCGTGAAGTAATTTAAGTACCATGCTATCTCAGCAGCGGTTGGTCCTGTTGCTAGTGAAGGTCAGTATCTAGATATGGTGAAAGAACCTACTCAATACATCATCAATTATGTGTGAAAGTTGGTGAAATGTAATGCTGTTAGCTGATAAACAAAACTTTTGAAATTAAAATTTCACACATTTACCTCATAAATGCTTATAACTGTAATATTCTCTACCACGTGCGAAAAATTCACATGCTCTGCGAAATTCTATCGCAAAAAGGCCTATGAACTCTTTAAAATTTGTTTACGATGACTAATAAATACATTCAATATAATTTTTTTTAATGGAACGACTTAAACACTCGTAAATGGATTGCTGGAATTTAAATGTGCTGACACATGAGGAAACATGATGCAATGAGGAAAAATGACCTCGATTGAAACATTCAATTGTGTTTTTGTAGTATTTTGTTTTTTAATTCACGTGACAAAGCTTTATTTCTCGCTGCACTGTTTATTTGTTAACAGCGTTTTGTTTATTTATACTCATGTTATATAACGCTTGCTTAGTAAGCAAAAATATTGCAATTCACAAAAGAAAATTTGATGTTAATCGTTTCCTGTCTTCTGTTTTTACCTGATTTAAAATACAGAAACAATAATTTCAAACGCGATTGTATATAGTATTTACATATCACAGTATATATGATATATACAGTGCATCAATCACTACATAAAAATACCTAGCCCACTGACTTCTCAATATCTTCTCACTTAAGACGCATGCAACATCAATAGGAAATCGCCGAACACGTTTAGGCAAACAATTCCAACAATATAGGGCATTTTAAGAATAGTTTTAGAAAAAACTTTATTTTTCGCTTCTGAAATTTTTACTTCTAATTTGTAACATTTTTTAAACATTTATACTTAAACATTAAAAAATAATCATTTTAATTTTAATTATTTTAATAAAGTTTTTATGCGGCGTACCTAATTCAAAATATCCTTTAGAAGATTTATGGGAACGTTAGAAAAAAAAATTTGACGCAAAAGAAAATGTAAAAATTTGAATAGAAATGCATAACATTTTTATTTGGAAATGCATTAAAAATTTGCTTAAATTTTTATTTGCGAAATGAGTGGTAACTTAAATATTATTAGAGATTTTTTTAATTCAAAAAGAAAAAAAATTTTTACAATTTGACTAGAAATGATTACATTTTTCGGAAATATATGACCAATAAGCTATAATTTTATTCTAAGCGAACGCAAAAAAATCTTAAAACATTTTCAACTAATTTGCTGAGTAATCGTTATAAATCTCGTTAAAAGTTCAAATCCTAATGTCTTGAAAGAACAATATTTTTTTTCGAATACTTTCAAAGAGCATGTGAATAATTAAGTTTTTGTCTTTTCAAATTGTCTTTTTACGTCATAAAAATGATTGTTCGATTCAATTTTTACAAAAAATTTTTGAGTTCTTTTTGTTAATTAAAATTTCGCCAGATTTGCATTATTTGAAAGTTTACAATTCTTATCATCTGTTTACATTTTATTTTTTACTTAAATGCTAGGAATAACCTTTTTGTTATAGATTTTTCAAGGGTGCAAAAATTAGATCAAACCTCTTTTCTTTAATATGGTTTGACCAATTTCAAGGGAGATTTGCTCAACGGAAATAAAAACAGTTGTTATAGCATTAAGTATCTAAACAGTCATTAAATATCTAAATAAAAGTCTGTCTTACAGGCGATAATCGTGTCAAAATAAATATACAGTGATACACGAAAGTTAACATACACCTTTCAAAATTAACAGAAACTTATTTATTTCAAATATTTACCTAAGAATTGAATTCAATTTAGCTTAAATTGATTAGAAGTAAAAAATTGATGAGCAAAAACAGCAGTTTTTTTATCATTAGACATAAAATAATATAAAATATTGGAGAATCAGTCATTTCGCAAGTCACGAAAGTGAACATACAGGAAATTCTACGTTTGANTCTGTTATTCACTTTATTTTTTGCTTATAGTTTTCTCTTTTTAATATTTTGAGTACTCTTATTTCTCTTTATTATTGCACCTCTTCTCGATTTCCTTTTTGATTTGAACATCAGCAAATTCTTGATTTAGAATTATGGGTTAAATCTTTTTTAATAGCCATTCATACAAAAAAAAGCATCAAAATAGAAAGCAAATAATAAATAACCTGACTTCCATTATGATAATTTAAATACCCAAAGAGTTTAATTTTCTCTTTTATGTGTTAAAGATAAATAGCACTGAGGAGAAAAAATTACTTCTCTGATTATAAATGACATAGGTGATTTTTACTTGATTTTATTTGCAAATGGTTGATGAGCAGGAACAGTACTTGATTTTGATTGATTAGATGTTGCAATCTCTAATAAAATGTTTAAATGTTAAAAGAATAGAGTTCGTTAGACCCCTCGTATAATCAAACTTATGAGCAGCTTCTATGCTAAAAATCTCCAAGCATATTTTTTTAAGAAAAACAAATTTAGTGTATGAGCATTTAGGGAATTTGCAGCATTTATAATACTTATGCAAAAATTAAATTATTCGTGCAAAATAAAATAACTTTTTATTTATTGATTTTTACGATTCATGTTAAAAATTATCTAAAAGCATTTCATGCATATTTTTTCATCAACTTAAATTATGTTAGTTGCTTTATACATACATACTATACATTTTAAGAAAAAAATTTCTATCGTGGAGTAATTTACATAAAGAAACAAATCTATAAAATGTTCTCTATAGAACAAATGAAACAGCAATAATATTTAACTTCCAACTTGTTACTTCATTTATAGATTTGAAAAAAGTATCAGTTCATTTTTCAGATATTGCTCTTACATTGTTTTTCTGACTTAATAGTTTTTTTCCTTCACTAAAATATTTTAACTTTTCTCTAAGATCAAAGAGCTTTTTTGTTACTTCCGTGATTTCTTAACTTTTCCCACTGAAAATCGGTTTCCGATAGTTTTTCTCTCCTACTTTTATATTTTTCCGTGTAATTCTACTGAACACCATCTATCTTACACAGCTACGAAAAGAAACGAGAAAAACTATTATTATTTATTTATTGGTTGTTTTTCCTTTCCGGTTTTGTAATACAGAATATATTTCATTGCTGCGCACGTAAGCAATTTCAGCATCAAATTTAATATTTTGTATTAATACCAAAATTTTAATTTTCTTTAACAAATCTCGAAAACTAGTCTAATTGTTAATTTTGCCTACAAAAGCAGATAAACATTACTTTTCTATCGTAAAAATTTGAGCTTAAAGCTAATTTTTGTTAAACATTTTAATAAAGTTAAATACTTTTTCAAATGGTTTCACTTATAAAAATTGACAGAATGTAATAAAATTTACAGTGTTTGATAAAATCGATAAATAAGTAATACTCTTGTCAAGATTTTATTTTATAACCGTTTTGAACAGCCGACCCAATTTTGGGTTTACGTTTACCAATGTTCAACTCCTTAACCCTGAAATTTTAAATCCAATCCAGAAGACAAGGGAACTCCTGGATCAAGTATGGCTAGAAATTTTTCCTTCGTGGTGCACTTTTTAATGGAACTAACTCGCATTTGCGTTACATGGAGAGGAAAATCCAGAAAACCTCTCACGGTTAGTCTAACGGCAAGGGGACTCTAACCCACGATCCGTCAACCACTGAGGATATTTTACGTCAACACTGCGATCGGTGTGAGCCGGGTATGGAATTCGTATTAAAATTTGCAAAAACATCTGTAATTTGAAAAATGGCAAAGGCGTAAATGCATTTAAAAAAAATGTGTATAAATCATAAATGAATAAGTACAACATGAAAATACAAGCATTCATGAATTTTAAATATTGAAAAATTATACAAATCATTAATTTGAATAATCTATTTTTTAAAAAATGGAGGCTATAATCCACCAAATCTCGCTAAATCTTCAACAACCAACTAGGATTAAACCAACATGAACATTTTCGAAAAAAGCACATAAATTATAAATTAATAAATACAACATGAAAATACCATAATTTATGATTTCCAAATATTAAAAAAATATGCAAATCATTAATCCGAATAACCCATTTTAAAAAACCCACCGAATACAACAACCGACTAGGATTAAACCAACATAAACATTTTTAAAAAAAGCACATAAATTATAAATAAATTAATACAACATGAAAATACAATCATTTATGAATTCCAAATATTGAAAAATTATACAAATTCTTAATCCGAATAACCCATTTTTAAAAAAAATGGAGGCTATAACCCATCAAATTCCGCTAAATCTACAACAGATTGCAAACTATCACCCTCCCAAATATCACTAGTGCTGCCGAATTTCACCATTTACGAATACTAGTATTGAATCCAACGTTTTCTAGCTATAAAAGAGTTTTAATAAACTCTTTTATAGCTTGAAAACATTGGGCTTGTTATTGATTTTGACATGTTTAAAAATCATACTACTGGGCAGTTAATTATGAGAACTTACTATCCATTTCTACGTCCACTGGTTACTTTGATTCGTTTGTTTTTACCTGGTAAAATTTCAATACACTTATCTTGAATGTTAGGAAATTTGTTTATGTTGATTCTATGATCACCGTCACCAAACTGATAAATTATCATAAATGGAAATATATATAAATAGTTTAAGATTATAAAAAGTTGAAATTTTAAGTCATAAAATCTGTTAAAAACAATTTGTTTGCTAACTGTTTTATCTCAATTTGTTTATCAAGTGGTTTATATACATTTACGTTATTAAGTTAGAAAAGATATATTAAATAAATAAATGTTTAAACATAATTCCATCCAAAAAAAAATGAAGTAGTTTTTCGTTTGTATAATTTTGAATAATACTGAAGTTAAATAATTATATCTTATTTTTGGAGAAGTAATTAATTTAATTTTGTATCATGAAATCAAAATATTCAAGAAATTTATTCAATTGCATGCTGGAAAATAAAATTTAAGCGAATTTTTTTTTAATTCTTTCTAATAGTTTATAAATTTGAAGAAATTCCAACAATAAATATCCAACACCATAAAAACGGAATGACTGTATACAATAATTTGTTACTTTTCGCAATACTATACTTTTCGCATAGTAGTAATATTTAAAAAAAAATTAATATGAACTTTAAATTTCTTAATTATGCATACTACGTATCATTGTGTTTTGAATCTAAATTTAGGTGAATGCCTACTCGATAAAAAGTTATCTTAGTTATTATTTCATAATCTCAAAGATTGAAAGCGGTTTTATAGATATTGAATAATCAGGGTTTGACATCAGAATAATATATTATTTATAAAAAACTAGTTTATTTTTACTTATTTCTTACAAATTGCTCTAAATTTTAATGTTAAAAGATAACTTCTCCAATTAATTAATGACGCTTTTCTTAAAATTTATTTACGTATTAATTATTGTAACTACGTTAGCTTAATTATTTTATTAAAACTCGTTTTCCTCTTTTATTCATAACTTAATTAAAATTTATCATTGTTTTATCAGCATTTATTCATTTTTTCATTCCTTGGACGATAACATACATTTTTGATAAAAAGTGCATGTGGGTTGGTAATATTTTTCCATTTTTAATTGCTTACTGTACGATCGTCGAAAGTTCTGCTTAATCTACAAAGGTCTCATGATTAATAGATTTTAAGAAGAACTGTAATTTATCAGCAAGGCAGTTGGACACTAATAACTAAAAATATATTTTATTTATGTAAGGAGAAAAAAACTTTTGCTCATTAGGAACTTCACTATACTCATGGTAATAAGACGGCTTAGCGAAAAAATTTTGCCCTCTATGATTATAGAATTAAATTTTTATCATTATTAGCATGATATGAACATGAATTTAAGTCATTGCAGCACTTCAACATGATTTGTAGTATTCCATGTTCAACTTTTATACCAGAGAAAGGGTAAAAAGGTCATAAATGAAAAACTTATTAATATTTAGTCACTGTTATCTAGAAAAATGACACATTTCTGGGACGGATTTTTTTTTAATTTTTTTACGTTAAATCCAATGAAACTAAAAAAATAGACAGGGCTATATGTTGAAAAGTTTTAAAAGATTTTATATACAATAAAGTGTATAGTTTTGTACTTAAACCCATTTACACGTCTGAAATAGCTATATGAACAATGTGTTGGATTCTATGTATTGATTTTTGCTGATTGGAATCAGATCATTTGCCGAAACCGCAATTTCAGACGTGTAAACGATTTAGTCAAAAATAGTATTTTTTTCATTTGAAACCTTTATAAATCTTAAAACTTGTAAACTATTAATTTTATTAAATAGTTTTTAACTTCATTCGATTCATCATAAGAAAATAGTTTCATTTGTCTAAATAGCATCAATATCAGAAGCACGATTAGGAATAAGTGCAAAGCTGTACTTCTTATATTTGGCTGAATAACTTATTAATTTTCTTCAATTCTTTCATTTATTTATTCCCTTAATTAAACTTTAAAAAATAAATTGCAAACAATCTCCTAATTTTCTATATATCAATAAAGTCTAACCCATCCCCCTAGTATGCTTTTGGAAATTAAATAGAAAATATCCTAATGTCTCAAAATCATGTTCATATCAAGTACAAACAATGATAAAAAAATTTAAGCTTTGATTAAAAACTGCACAAGTATAACACATTTTTATGCTATATCACTTCATTACAGTAAGAATAATTAAAAATGAGACGTTTCGTTTTGAAACCAATTTTAACCAAGTTTAAATCAAAACCGATTTTCGTATTAAAACAAAATTTAACCTATTTTTTCGAAATTCAATTTTTTTCGGGTATGCGAATATCATAATCCCATTATTTACGTCACTAAACATTAAGAAACTTTCATTTTTTTTAGAAAATAAAACTAAAATTAATTGTTGACGAAAATAAGATTTCCTTTTACTTCTAAAAATTATTCCAAAAAAAATGCAAACAAATAAATGTAAGTAGTAATGCATTCCAGCTCTTTTTTTAGTTTTAAATGCGTCATTTTAAATTTGCTAATTTTTTAATGTTTTCTTTGAAGACTGTTTCATTCATTATTTATTATTTTTAATATTTCAACAGATAATAATCGAAATTTCTTTTGATAAAAAGTAATGAAACAACGTCGTTTGAAATCCAAACCAGCTTTTTCAGAATCGAATTTCTCGGCCTAATTTCTTGCGTCGAGGAGGAAAGAAACAGACTAAATAATTAAATGCGGTTAATTAAATCTCCGTTATTTGTTTTTTTTTTAAAATAATTACAGAGATGAACAATATTAAGATGTAGTTTTGGGTGGGGGACAGAATATCCGTAGCTTAGATACATGCAAACAGCAAAGAGTAAAATGATTACAATAGATTCAAGCCTATGCTTTTGTGAATAATTTTATTGGATATTTTAGATTTAAAAATAGGGAATTATTATTTTACTCTACTAGAATGCTATTATTGCGTCAATTAGCACTCTAATTGGTCAAAAAACAATAAATAATATTTTAGTGACTCTTTAGAATCGTTTCCTTAATTAGAGGAAATAATTGACAAATATTAATAATACTGCGTCAAGATTGTATGAAAAGTAATTAACTGCTTAATTGTTTCACAGCGAGGTATGACTAGCTAAAAAAAGCTATTTTGTTTCATGAAAAGAATGCTATTAAAGAAAATCATAAAAGCATGCCAAATTTAAATTTAAATTAACACATTTACTAAATGTGGTATTTATTCCTACATTATTTTAACAGTCATAACTTTCAATTTCAGGTATGAACGTTTCAAATCCTAATTCTATAAAAACTAACAAACAATTTTTCGAATAATTTTCTCTGTAACAGTCGTTTTAAAAATATATCATTCGTCTTAATGTTTATTTCTAATGGAGAAATAAAACTCATCGCCTATCTGAAGTTTATTAGTAACAATGATAAAAAAAATTTAATTAACAAATATAAAAATGTTTACATCAAACTAAATAATATTTTTTAACTTTACAAAACTTAAAATTTAGCATAAATCTATCGAATAGTCCCTGAAAATTGCAATTTAGAGAAGCTTAATAATTCTAAATGAAGTTCATTTTTGTAAACGGCTGTTTTTTTTTGGGGGGGGGACTATGCGATTAGCTTTAAAAGTGACGTAATTTAGGGTATTTTAAATATTTTAGATTCTTATAAATTAAAAAATTAAGAAATTCAATAATTATTGAATTGAATATAATGATTTCTTGTTCAAACTATTCATTTTTTTGTATGCAACTATCTGTATATGAATAAGTTTATTAAAACTTTTTAATAAATTATTGTTATGAATAAATTGTTGATAAATGTTCTAAATTCTACTATCCATATCCCTGTTTGGGTCTGCGGTTAAATCTGACCAGCATAGACCAGCATTACCTAAATCTGAAGCTATTTCAAAAACGTGACCAAACATTACTGTCAGAATTAAAATGTGACAAAAGATATCATCTCCATTCATTATCCAATCAATCACGCATCTTCTTAAATATTGCAAAAACTTTTCCAAATTTAATCTTTTCTAACTTATTTCTAAGAAACTTTTATTCGTCACAAATAATAACGCCAAATTAACCCAGCTCAACTACTGAATGAAAACAATATAGCTCACTGTGCGACGCAACTTACGCATTGTCCTAAGGAAACGTTATATCACTCAACAAATGAGAAAACAGATACCATCTTGAAGGACGTTTAACTCATAACTACATCCTTATATGAGAGTTTAAGCCCTTGACACTTAATCTTAACGGGTGGATGTTCTTCTAATTTGTAAACACAATGCAAAAGGGTCTCCCATCTTTAAATCCGTAATGCGCTAAACAATTTTATCTCACTTACAATCTCCGTTATCTAAAATTGTTTTCGTATTTTCTCATTTAATATTTTCAGTTTTCTTATTTATCATAGGAAGCGTTTGCTGATTCAACAGTTATATGTGTAGTTGAATCATTGCTTGTGTACCAACAAATTCTGTTAAATCTTAAGAAACTGAAGCGATAATACGTTACTTGATGGAGAAAAAAAACTTCATTTCCTTTAAAAAAAAATCACGCAAAAAGGAAATAACAACTCAAAAATGGGAGCCCATTTTCAAGATGCCAAACGTGAATGAGAAAAAAACAAAAGTGATTTGAAATATAAAATTCATTGCAAAATAAAAATGCATTTCACACTGACCTGCTCCTCTCGACCTCTGTTCTTTTCTTGTTCTGCGTTTCCTCTTTTTCTCTGTCCCGCAGTGGACTGATCGTTAAGACACGGTTCCCAGCAGATCGAAGTCAAGCATCACTGGCTGCGGTCAGTGTGCGGGTGGGTGACCACTGGGATCAATCTGCGTAGGGACCGAGGGTGTGCGGTATTGGTCCTCGTTAAACTGTGCTACCGTAAAGTGTGTGGAAATAAGTAGTTTCCATTTATAAACTTTAGTGTTTGAGTTTATTTTTCAAGTTCGNCAGACCGTCGCCAATAGCCCATTGTGCAGCTCTAGTGCGACGTAAATTAACAACAACAACAAAATTTTTCATGGAAAATTTTACGTTTGATATTTCAAATAAATTTTTTTCTTCTTATTTGACGTCTGGCAAGTCTTGAAAATGGGTGCCTATTTTTGAAAGCTTGAAAAATGTCGACTGTTATTTCCACTTTGCATATTTTTGAAGAGAATGAAGTTTTTAATCGAGTAACAAATTCCATTGTTTAATATTTTATTAAGTCCGTATCCTTCGACAGTAATTGTTACTGTGTTATTTAATTTCCATTAATATTTCTTATTCAAACACATAGTATTTTTTAAATTGGTTACTTCGAATATATCTTAATTATTAAATTAATAACCTCTACCATACGACAAATATAAACGATACTAAGCAAACTATTAAAACTTTAAAACGGTGGTATAAACTAAGCAGTTAAAAAAAAGTAAGTGTTATATAAATAAGTTGATAAAATGAAGCTATAAACGAAAAAATGATCTGACGAAAAAATGAAAATTTGAATTTTTTATGCAAATTAGGAGAAAATGTGCTTAAAGTTGTTTTTTTATTTTGTATATTACCAAATCCTTTGACGTAAATGGGACACCGGTGTTCCTTTTATTAATATATATATTTTTCTGACGCTGTAATTACAAGCAAAAATACTTTTTGATATTTTTTATCATAAAAGAACCGTCCAATAATTACTAAAAAAATCTCTTAGACAATCGAGATTATAATAGTTCTTAAATAAAAAAATCCAAAAAAGTTGTTTCAATTTTTTTTAAATTTTATATAAAAAATTTATCAATAATTGATTTTTTAAATTTAAGAAATTCAATTATGAATAACTCTTTCTCCTGGATCTAAATAATTGCAAATTTGAAAAATTATTAGTGTTTAAATTATATAATTAGTGTTGGTTATAATTAGTGTTTGGAAGATTTTACTTTTAACGCAGAAAAAGATACCAGTATTTCATGCTGTATTTCATAACCATAAACTATTAAAATGTTTAATATAATATTTTTTACTTTATTTGACCTAAAGTAATACAAAATAATTAGAAAAGTATGAAAAATATGTTTCATAAAAATTCTGAGTGAAAGGGCTAAAAAATGCCTAAGTTATTCTGAATAACTCTGTATAGTGTATAATCAACCTTATACATACATGCAATGGCAATTCATTATTTTGTTTAATGGGAAAAAGGGAATTCTAAGCTAATAAACCTAGTGAAAAAATCAAAGATTAGCAAACATTTTATAAATCCAACAAACATATCGAAAGGACATAACTGAGTGACTTTTAAAAGCCCAATAATCCTTCAAGGATTCTTGTAATTAAAGCAAATGCCTCCCGGACATTTCTGGTAGTGAGAATTTTAAGTCTCGAGATATTTAAAATAGACTGAAGATCGATTAACTCGGAATTATTCCACTCGGGCTACTGGAATTTTAATTAAAGATCAAATTTCGGAATTGCTTTGTAAGTATGTTGTAATCGAATCTGTTAGTTTATTTACAAATGTCTGATTGCACTAACTAAAAAAATATAAAACCAGTATGAGGCAACAGAAACTCAAAAATTTATCATTATAAAAAATTTTCCTTATAAAAAAGCCCTTTAAAGTCTTTTAATTTCATTAGCTCGACTACAAATTGTATTTACATAAATATTTTTAAAAAAATTTATCTCCCTTATTTATTTATTTATTTATTTTTTTTTTTGAATGCTTGGATGCGTATACATGTTGTTCTAATGGAGTGTATGGATATACTTGCTGCTTCCTGTGGAAGAAGCACTTTTTTTGTTTGTAAATATATTCTGTTTTTTTTTTCTTTAGTATTCATTGCTAACAAAGTTTTTATGATCCCAGTTGTTTTTAAAATTAGTTAAATAAAAAATGATAACCTAACGCAAATTAACTAAGCTAAAAATATATTAACCTAATATTACTGTAACTTAAAATCATTCTAATTGTACAGAAATACTTCTCCTTTTGAAATAGATATTAGTCTCATTTTATTCATTGGCATTATTTTATTCATTTACATAAAACATGTCATGTATTGCCCGATACTAACATATCATATAACTACACTAACATATAAATACTCAAACATTTTTACTTCATCACTTTCTTTTAAATACAGAATATCAGTCACTAAGGCAAAGTGTCTGCTTTGTAGTTGGTTACAAAGGTTTTAAATACTCGTTGCCATTGAAGACTATGAAGTACAGCTCCACTTATAGTCCATAGAAGTGACGTATTTACGAAAATTTAGAAATCTATCTTTTAAAACATTGATATTGCATATTAGTACCGAATATTCTGATCAATACACCAAAAGTTATCCAGTGTGAACAGTTGTTTAATTAGATTATCGCACACAAAGAAAACAGTTTGTCAAAATGCTGCAGTTATTTTTTGCTTCCCTATGTCTAAATCGCTTTTCTACTTAGTTTTAAATAATTTACGATAGTAACATCAATATTTTTTCAAAAAAATATTAAATGACATATTTGAACATCTGTTGTTGTCTAAAGTCATTGTTGTAATGTTCAGCACCATTCTTTCCTCCCTTGTACTAATTATTTATATTATTTATAGTCTACCTTTTGAAACATCAATATTACATGTTTGTACATGAAAATCCGAGCTATGGGTCAAAGATTATTTACTAGTTCCATTTTTTATTTTACTTACCCAACATAACGTCAACAGAGTATCCTGCTAATACAAATATTTTCTACTACAATATATCTAAGTCAGCTCTGAACACAGTCTTATTTAGTTTACGTAATGTATAACATCATCATTTTTCACTGAAATATAAGATTACATATTTGAAGCACCATATGCAATAAGTCATTGAGGTAATGTACTATATCCTTCTTCACTCTATTCAAAAGAAAAAATAATCCATCATATTTGCGGACATTTTCTATTAAATTTCGGTCATTCCCCTCTAAATACACAAATAATGCATTCTGGTAAGTCAGGCTAAAGCGCGTCTATGCAACATCCGATAGAGTGATAGATTTCAGACGACTTTTATAAATCATCGATATAGTAAGTTTCTGAGTGCCGTGAAATAGAAATTGGAACAGAAATTTTTTTAAACTAATCTGAGGAAATGAAAATATTTTATTTTTCATTCGCAACCAAAAAAAAAATTTTCCCATTTCTTTGCAAAGTAATAAATTAAATTTTCATTTTCCAGAAAGTCTTTATGTTCCATTTATTTTTTTCCATCAAGCATTTGAAGAAAAAATTCATCGAAGTTTTTGTCTTAAAATTATATAAAATAAACTCACATTTACAACGGCCATAGTTTTATGCATCTTTTATATCAGCTATACTAACTATAAAACATATATATAAAGTTTTATCGACATTATTTGAAAAAAATAATTCACAAGCCTTTTATTTATTTATTCTGCTCTTTGCCACATAATGATGCTCAAAAATGAGAAATTCTTATTAAATTATTCATATAAATGTATTAAAACTTGATTTTTAATGATTTAAAGTGTTTCCTAAATATTTGCTTATAGTTTTACCGTGCACTTTTTACCACTAGCTTAGACGAATTGTTTTTTTTAAAGAAAACTCCTAACAAAAGAGATGAAATTAAAGCAAAACTTTTGATTTTATTGATTTATTTTGACTTTTACAAAATTTTCAGAAAGAAAAAGGGGACCCTTTAACATGGAAAAGTTTCCTTTACTATGACTGACTATTTATAGTTTTGTTGAAAACATATATTAAAAATGTGATAATATTCAATCATAATATTTTTCGATACATTTAAAGGAAAAAATAAATATTTCTTAAATTTAAATTTTTTTTTATTTTTTCATGTCTTATATAATATTTTTTGTGAACTTATTAAATGGTTTAACAGTAAGGGAAAAAATTAAAAGAAATGCTGACATTTTTTATAAAGAAGTTTCAAAATTGTGTCCCAGACAATTCATGATGCGATTTACTTCACAAAAGAGGACAGTTGTCATTAAAAAGATAGATTGTAGCTCGTAACTGTTAAAAAATCCTAGATCAGATGGAACAGGAAACAAAATTTAGAAAAAATTTTTATCTCTTTCAAAATTTAATAACTAACTTTTCCATTCAGGAAACAAGATTAGAAAAATATTTTAAGTTTTTCAAAATCAAATAGCTAAGTTTCCCCGGAAAAAAGATCAAATATTCATTTAGTTAAATTTACTTACGAAGTTGAGAATTCAAGTTTTTTCATTTTAAAAATAAATCCTTTTTTAATATCGTTTACCTTCAAATGGCAGGAAAATGTTTCAATTTCAAATAATCCCTGAGAAAAATCATCAATAGAAAATTTGGAAACTTAAGTATCTCACACTTTTTGACAGATATCTAAGTAGAAATAAATGATGGCAATTTAAAATTTTGTTAATAACATTATCATAAATATGTATTTTTTATTACTTTTTTAATTGAAAAGTCACTGCCTGTCTGTCATTAATATTTATTTTTAGAAAAAATTTTTATAATTTGATTAAGCAATATTTAATCTTTGCACTTTTACGTTTTGCAAAACATTATTAGTTTGATTTATCATTGAGTACTTCACAAAAAAAAAAACTTCAGTTCCTATGCCCATTCTATATTTATATGAGTAATTTAGAATTCGATGTCCCAGCGGGATGTACATACAGGGCTCGAAGAACAGCCCGTCCTCGGCGGTCAAAAATTCCCCGCGGACAACGAATTTCTCGAATCCGACGTCCGCGCGGACGGCCATTTTCCCGTTAATGTTTGTGATACATTTTCAATTTTTGATATTTTACAAGAGTCTAGCTCCTCACTTCTAAAATGACCCTGAATTGGAATTGATATTTTCTCTGTCTGGGAGTACTGCAGCGGTTGAAAGGGGCTTTTCAGCAATGAACTTACAAAAAAGCACATTACGTACTGGTCTTAAACAAGAAGCGTTAAACGCAATTATGAACATTTATCTAAATGGAAAACCCCTTTCAGATTTCTGTGCAGAAACCTCAGTAAATCATTGGCTTGATTGTGGAACTGGCAAACGTCATATTTGATTCATTTAAAAAACGCAGTACCCTCGGATAAATTGACATTCCAGATAACTTGACCTTTGTCATTTAAATTATTTCATAAAAGAAATAAATTATTTCATAAAAGAAATACTAGGTTACTATTAGTAACCTAGTATTTCTTTTATTACTGTATAATGTAATCCTAGTAACTACTAATTCATTGTGCAATTTATATAAATGTTTGTAATAAATAAGAGAAAATTATATTTTTATTTATTTAGAAGCTACGGGTTAGTTTCAAAGGAGGACGGATACATTGTTGGACAAGCCATCCTCGGGGACGGGTTCGAGCCCTGATGTACAACAAAATAGTTAGAGCATCCTAGTATGAGCATGATGGTCCTTGGTTCGAATTCTGTTGGTTCGAAACTCTTTTACATTTTTCTCCCTCCACATCATTTTTGGGACTATGCATTTTGTTCAAAAATGAGTATATGCTGTTTGAAGTTTAAACATGTCACTATATTCAGTATTGAATTCATGGGATTTTCAAATTCGATTATTTTTGTTTCGATACATTTGCTCACAAAGCTATTTCAACACATTTTGCTCAGTTTTGAGAAACATTTTTTTACAGTGTTTTGTTCACAAAGCATACTATAGGTTTTGAAGAACTCAAGAGAAAATTAAATCAATATATTTTGTTTATGTTAGGTCTCTTCGCATTGCAACCATAAATTCATTGTTTAGAATTTTTTTTACTTTTCTTAACAATTCTTTAATTATATTTTATACTTCAACTCCAAACTTATTAGATACGGTTAAAAAAATAAAAAATGATAAGTATATAAATTTAAAAATACGACTTCTTTAAAATTTTATTGCTCAGAAACTATTCATCAATCTCATTTAAATTTAATTGTCACAATTTATAATTATGTGGTAAAAGACGGTGAAAAAATTGGCATATCTTATAACGTATTTTTAGTATTTATATTTTTGCCAATATTAAATTAAATAATTATTAAATTAAATGGGAGTGCCATACATTTAATAGAATCCTCGTGTCTTTATTGGAAATATTTATCTTTCTTCATTGATCAAAAAATAGTGTAAAAAGAATATTTTAAAAATACTTACTTTTTCCATCGTTACATTAATCCGAAAGCAAATTATATGACTGTCTACCAACATTTTTAAGAAAATATTCGAACGTTTGCATGTGAAATTAATTCCTTAAAAATGAGAAAAGTGGAGGAAATATAAAATTCAAGCCATATAAGTGGACAGTATCTGTTTAATTTTTTAGGATTCCTAATTTACAAGTTTTTAATCAACACGCAAGAAAAGAATGTCAATAGCTTGATAAATATCAGCTGTATAAGAAATTGATCCGGTAGTCCTCTTTATTCGCCTCATTGTTGTTGAAATAGGCGAGGGAAGTGATCTGAAAAGATCTGAGTTTGTCGAGCAACAGCGAGTAGAGACAGGAGCTGCTAACTTTTTTTGAAAAAAATTCACACGACCTTTTTCTCATTTTTGAATTAGGAATCTTCCTCCTACTTACTAAGTTCGTTTTTAAAACCGTCATTAATTGCCTTCTCCTGTATATCATCCCACAAAATTTCCTTTTGCTAGAAGTGATTCTGGTAATGCAGTTTCAAGTTTCAAGATTCTGGTATGGCATGTGGACGCGCACTGGAGGAATTCTGTTTCTCTAATGAGCTCTCGGTAGAATTCATCGTAATGGGAATATTTCTTTAATGACAGTTTTCGCTTCAACTTCCACAGACAAATTTCCTCGCTCTTCCGACGTAATTTATCTTGTAAGAAGCTATTCTTCAGAATAATGTCAAACGAGCTGCTTAAGTAATAGACTACGGGGAGTGCTTTATAAGTCTGCCAGACATTTCTTGAAACTTATATACAGTTTGCTACTTATACTTACAGAGCTCGCTAAATAAAACTATCGCTACATTTAGTGTTTCATTTTTCACAAAATTCATTTGTACTAGTTTTTTTTTATATTAACTTTAAGCTCTTTTATATATCAGTTGAATTTTACGTTTTCAAATTAGAATTTAGGCATCTTCTTCGTGTAATGACTTAAAAAACTTTTATTTGTAAGTTTTTACTGGTACAACAAAATTTAATAATGTATCTAAGTAAAATTTAACTTTTCGAACAAAAAATTGTAAATAAGTTAATTCTTTAAAGCAAGGCAATTTCGGATTTACAAAGCAATGGTATAACAATGTTTTAATTCGATACACTTACTGAGTGCATCAAAACAAACTTTTGACAACGATTAATTTTATATTTTATATTATAACCCTTGCTGAACAGCCGACCCAATCTTATGGGTATGTATCAACTAATGTTCAACTCCGTAGCCTTGTAATTTTGAACCCAATTCAGAAGACAAGGAAACTCCTGGATCGAGCATTGGTAGAAATGTGCCTTCGTAGAGGACTTTTTTGATGGAGCTAACCCGCATTTCGTTACATGGAGAAGAAGACCACGAGATCCTCCCACGTTGAGCCTGACGGTAGGGGACTCTAACCATGATCCGTCTACCACTGAGGATATTTCACGTCATCACAGTGGTCGGTGCAAGCGGGATGCGGAATTCGTATCGACTGGGATTCGAACCCGGTTGCTTCATTGGAAGGCGAACGCTCTATCCTCTGACAATGATTAATTATAATAATTAATTTTAAAAATTAATTTTAACAATTAAGTTTAATAATTTATAATAATTATATAATTAATAACAACTCAACTAATTGCAAGGTTAACAACAATAAGTGCGATAAAAATAATAAAATTGCTTCTGTCACAATATTTGTAAAAATGCCAATATATGGTGGTATTTGTTAGGGGTTAAGTCCTAGTGCAATATATTTTGTTTCATTTCCTTGACTCACATAAAATGACACGATATGCATAGAGAATTACTTCAGGCTTATATGGTGGTAATGGTTAAGGGTAGCAATATATTTTGTCCGTTTTATTTTTGTCCAATATATTTGATAAGTCCTGGTGTAACTCATTTTGTTTCATTTCCTTGACTCACATATAAAATGACACGATATACATAGAAAATTAGGTAGCATCAATATTTTTTGACGAAAAAACAAATTTTTAGTATTTGTATTATTATTTTTAAAACATTATTGTAGTGTATACTTAAACACTTTTAATTAATATATTGTTCAGCGATTATTTTAATGAGAAAATATTTGCTTTAATTGTATATTTCAAAATTGTATATTAATAAATTGTACTTCTTAAATTGTATGTTTGCTTTAATTGTATTTTACACTTCATTTTTGAATTATTTTGCATTTAGAGACAATATCAATTATTAAAAGAAAGCAATTAAATTCTTACTAATTTAAGTAAAAAGTTAGTTGAAATATTTTTCATTCTAGAATTTTTCGATACACAATTAACTTTCTTGTGCCGAAACGTCATTTAAAACTGTCATAAACAACTTAAAAATATATTAGTTGATATAAAAAACCAGGATAAAAATATAAACAATAAAACGGACTTATATCACTTTGATAAAATTTAAATATACATAATTATATAAAAAAAAATTTAGTAATTTGATTTCATACTTTTTTTCTAATTTTTTTTTTTTGTAATTTATTATATTTTACCGTTGGTGTTTGTAAATTTTTAAGGATAGGATTTGAAACCTTTTTGATGCAAGATGGTAAATTATACAGACTACAAAAGTAGGAAATAATAGTTGAAGCGTGAATATTTAGTGCTTATTAAATTTCAACCGTTAAATATGGAAGCAAGGATTAAAAAACATGAATACTAAGAGCATCCTAGTATGAGCATGATGGTCCTTGGTTCGAATTCTGTTGGTTCGAAACTCTTTTACATTTTTCTCCCTCCACATCATTTTTGGGACTATGCATTTTGTTCAAAAATGAGTATATGCTGTTTGAAGTTTAAACATGTCACTATATTCAGTATTGAATTCATGGGATTTTCAAATTCGATTATTTTTGTTTCGNCTTTTATTTAACAAACTAAAATCTAGTTTAACTAGCTTCCGAAAACAATTTTACATTTTCATTGCATCTTAAAAACATTTTGATGAAAAATCTTTATTTTGTCACAGAAATCAGAGAACATAGTTGAATCGTTTTGACGTATTTCTGTATCGCTGTATAAAACCTGTATTTCTGTATGTCTTTGTTTACCATAACGGAGTTCTCTTCTAATTTAACGGTAGTTACCTGTAATTTTAATTATCTCTTCGGAATAATACTCTCCGGATTTTATCACTTTTTTAATTTGAAATGTTAGCTGAGAAAAAAGTGTGGTCAAAGCTAGCAGAATATGGTAAAATTTACAGTGTTTCTGTTAATGATTTCGGTAAGATATAAATAAAATATTATTTTAAAATATGTCATAAATTAAGTGGTGAAATATTGTAATTTTTATAATTTTTATTTAAGAGCATAAAAAACATTTATTCAAATAAATTTACATTTTAAATTCGTATTTTTTTGCCACATGTGGGGTAATAAAATCTATAATTCTGAAAATCAGAATTTCCGGTAAATAGTTACCATATGAACAGATAAATTACTAAATTAATGGTTTAAATATCATATACTTTGGTTTTATTAACCTGAAGTATGATTTTATTTACCAAAAATGTCATTACCATAAAATACGGTAATTTTACCAAAAAAAATTTCTTCGTGAAAATGGTAGTTGAAAAAAAGGTAGTTACACAAAATAATTAGATTTAAAGCTTATTTCAATGGAATAGGGTACTAAATCTGTGGAGACCAATCTTTTTTAATACCAAAACACAGTTAAGGATCTTTTAATTTAATTGCATTTAGTTTCGCTATTACATTCGGTTAATCATCAAGAAACAAATCTGATTTCAGAGAAACCGTGGGGTTTGGTGAGCGAAGCGAGCAGAGAACGGAAACCCCTAGTAAATTTTAAAAAAATAATATTTTATTATGAAAATAACTTTAGCAGATTTCAAACCATATCTATCAAATAGAAGTTCATTAAAATTGGATTTGCAATTAATTCCAGTCAAATCTAGAAAATGAAGAAGAAAAAAATCACATCGAAATAATACCGTTTCCAATCTAATCTACCAAATCAAAATGTTGCATCAAAAAGGAAACTGATTCCAGTCTGATTTATCAGTTAAAGAGAACATTAAAAAAAATTCACTGTTTATTTTAGTCAGACCGGTGAAATTTAAAAAATAATAATTTTATAAAATTTCACATGGTGATTCAAGTCAGATATACATGATGGTTTTAAAACTTCATTTGCTTCAAAAAAATATAAAGATGGTTATAAAAGTCGGCCATGATTCGATATAGGCAGCCATTCTCAAGACTCGCCAGACGTGAATTGATACAAAGACATGAATAAGGCTTGAACAAAAGTGTTATAAACCTTTAATCTAGTGATTCTTAGTCTAAACCAGGGTTTCTTAACTTGTGGTTCATGGACACCTTAGGGGTCCATTGGTCATATTTTGAGGGTTCATCGACTACTCCTAATTTTTAAAACGTTTGTATCAATAATATTTAAATAACATTGATCTTTTTTTCCTTCTAAAAGGTGAAAATACATACATATTTGAAACTAGGTGATCGAGATACCCTAAAATCAGTGCGACTTCACACCGCCCTCTAATATCCCTGTCATATTTTTAATAACCTCCACTAAACGCCTTTCAATTTGCACCATCAGAGTCAACCCCCTGATGACGTCCGCTGTGCTATTTTTATCAACCTACGTACATTTGACACCTTGTCCAGATGACTAGATCCAGAATTTTTTATTAAGAAGAAAGCCCAGTTTTTGAAATCTAGAACATTAACCGAACTTGGATTTGGTATTCCACAAAAACCTCTGGTTGAGGCATCTCTCAAAGTTGCATATCGTATAGCCAAAAGTAGGAAACCGCTTACTATTGGAGAAACGTTGATTAAGCCAAGTGCGCTGGAAATGGTTGAAATAGTTTGCGGACTGGAACAGAGAAAAAAAACTGGTGGCTATTCCATTGTCAAATGATGTGATACATTCAAGAATAGTTCAAATTTCTTGCAATATCATGAAACAGACCATAAATGAATTGAAAGCATCACCATTTTCCTATAGTATGCAACTGGATGAAACTACAGACATCTCGAATTGTAGTCAACTTCTTGTTTTTATTCGTTGCGTGTCTCTTGATACTATCAAAGAGAAATTCTTATTTTGTGAGTCTCTTTTGCAAACTACAAAGGCAGTTGATGTTTTAGCAATGTTAAATGTTTTCCTTACCAAGCACGATTTCGACTGGAAAGAAAAACTTCATTCACTTTGTACGGATGGAGCACCTGTGATGCTTGGCTCATCAAGATAATCTGGTTTTGCCCTGTTGGTAAAAAATAAAAGAGTCTCATATTGTTCTTGTTACTCATTGTTTTACACATAGACATGCACTGGCTACAAAAACTCTTCCAACCAGCTCAAAAGAAGTATTATCAATAGTTATTAAAACTGTGAATTTTATTAGAAGTAGAGCTCTTAATAATCGTCTTTTCGAAACAGTTTGTCAAGAAATGGACGCAGAACATGAGATACTTCTGTGTCACATGGAAGTGCGCTGGCTGGGGCAGGTTTTGAAACGAATTTTCATGTCGAAGACAGAAGTATCACTTTTTCTAGAAGACAAAGATAACCCACTCTTCGAATATTTAAAAAAAGAAAAAAATATTTTACAACCACATGAAAAAAAAGATTTTTTTAACCACATGAACAATATAAGTCTTTTAATTTAAGGGCCTGATATCACCATTATGGATGCACCTGAGAATTTACAAGCATTCTTGCTGAAAATGCCACTTTGGAAAAATAGAATTCGCAATTAGATCTATGCTTCTATGCTACGAGGTCTATGCTACGATCAAACTTTCAAATGTTGGAAGAAGTGCTTTCTGAAAATGGATCTCGGCAAGATAATTTGTAACTGAATAACTTTAAAAATGAAATCTGTGAGCACCTGGAAGTACTTCAAGTTTCATTTTCAAAAATATTTTAATTTGGATGAGATAATATAAAAGATGAGTTGGGGATTCGTAATCCTTTTCTTTGTGATATTGACTGTGTCGATGATATGAACTTTGCCAAAGATGAGCTTATTCATCTTAGAACTTACAACTAAGAAGTCCTTGCTAAAAATGGATTTCGATTCAAAAACACTGGGGAAGTTCTGGTCTTCTGTGAGAAAAGCATACCCATTGCTTGTAAAGTGAACTATGGCAGCTATAATTCCGTTAGCTACAGTGTATCTTAATGAAGCCGGATTTTCCACACTTGTAACACTAAAAACAAAACATCGAAATCGATTGAATGAACATGATATGCGCGTTGCTTTGTCGAAAACCATCCCTGAATTCAGTTTATTAATTAAGAAACAGCAGCAACAACTTTCACATAAAAAATTTTGTACTATTATAATAACAAAATTAAAAGTTTTCTAATAATTGATGTTTTTTGCAATTTTTTTTTACAGGGGAGTGGCCCGTGACTTCTTAAAAAATTTTAAAAGGGGTCCATTGTACCAAAAAGGTTAAGAAATACTGGTCTAAACTTTAAAGCTCGACTAATTTGCCCATTATAGCCGAGTCAGATATATTGTAGCGTATCTACCACTACAAAATTACAACTACAATTCACTAGTATATAAGACATGTTAACTCGACTCTATGTCGGGGTACCTTTTCAGAGATGAAGGTTAACATGGTCGAATACTCCTTTCCCCACATTGGTGACCCGGACGTGATGTGAACACGCTTACCTTGGCAGTAACGCCCACTTCGATATGAACACGCCTACTTCGATGGATGGTCCACATTGAACAGTTGACTTGCTACTTGTGACTGCAACATTATCCACCTCCTCGCACTGTTGCTACTCACTCTCGTTTCGATCACGCACAACGTCGGCTTGCACACTTGTGATTACTCGACTGCTAACGGCAACAGAGGAGCGACTACGACCTTGAAATTAATACACCTCTCACATTCAGCACTCAAAACATACTGTGATCTTAATACAGCTCTCACGGCTTCTCACAAAACAGCAATGAATCAACTAGTGGTATTCGTTCATCGAATTCTATCACAGATATAATTCTAGTGGGGGAGTACTGTAGCGTATCTACCACTACAAAATTACAACTACAATTCACTAGTTTATAAGACATGTTAACTCGACTCTATGTCGGGGTACCTTTTCAGAGATGAAGGTTCACATGGTCGAATAATCCTCTCCCCACAATATCAAATAAAAAATCGCATTAAAATAGAGATAATAGTGCCTTAGATTTATACTAACAACAAGCAGCAAAAGAGAAAGCATATAATATTCCAAAAATGATTTTTTGCTGATAAGGGTATTGAAACATAACTAAATTTAAATAACCGAAAATGCCTTTAAGTCCAGGGTGCAAAAAAAAATCAGAACAATGAAATGCACCTAACATCTGATCAAATAATTGCTACTCGAAAATTAAAAACTATCACATTCTGTTAAAAACGGTAAAAAATTTACATACTAGCAATTAAAAAATATATAAATAAATAAGGGCAAATTGAGAAGTTTACTGCTCTATTTATTGATTTATTTTCTTTATTCGATCAACACCATTTAATGAGACTTCGTAATTAAAATGACAAAAGAATCGCTCGGAACTTTTTATTACATAGCTTGAATCAAATTATCTAGAACGATTAATATTTCTTTCAGAACGTTGATTAATTAAACTAATTATTTGCTCATATGATTATTTTCTTTTACTCGGCTTTTAACGATAAAAATAATATTTTATTGACTTTCAGTTTTCAGTCTGTTTGGAGCTGCTTTCAATAATTGAATTAATATTTGTAGATAACAATGTTAAATGTTATTATTTATCACTTGTTGCATAGTTATGAGTTCATATTTACTCATTGAATGTTTAAAAAAAGTTAATTATGTATTTGGTTTTAAACAAAATTGAACACTGTACTCATATAAAAAAATATTATAAATTGTAATTAGTGAAATATTAGTGAATTAAAATTGTACCTTATCAGGACGTTTTAAATATTATTAATGTTTTCCTAGAACTAACATTAATTTAAAAAATGCATATAGAGCCCTATTATTTTTTGAAACTTGTTTTCGTTTACTATTATAATGTAATTGCTGTTTCCAGATCATTTATTTGTTCACTTTTGCTATAATTATGGATGGATATTTAATTCTACTTCGCAAATAAGTGATACTATAGTATAATTAACAAAGTATAAGTTTGATAGAAAAAAAATGAATCCGTATTGAAAATATGATCAACAATTTTCATTGAGTTGACTTAAATACCTTATTTCTACCTACAAGCAATAGGGAGCCTGATTATTGGGAAAAAAATAACTGATTTGAATCAGATAGTCAAATTCAAATTTCATTTGGCAAGGAGCCCAAATACAAAAGATTGTAGAATTCCTTATAGTTAAAAAACTGTAAAATAAAAATAATTATTTAGATACATATTTATTAATATTCATTTTACACAATAAAGCTTTGAAATAACTTTTTGAGATTTTAATTTCTGTAATTTTTAACAATTTATTTATGATTAGTTTTTGATCAAATTAGTGAGTAGAGTAAAGTTTGTATTCTTTCTTAGTTCTTAACCATGTCCTTTAGGCTTCCATCGAAGGCAATTTATGCGATTTTAATTTTCATATTTATTTCATTCAATGATTTCCGCTGTTCTACTTTAACTTATAACCAGTTTTAAGAATAATAGTTTAAAATAAATAAGGTACATCAACCGTGGAAAAAAGTAACTACCATAATTTACAAAATGGCTGAATGAAAGTGAACAATAATTTTCCAGAATTCCCAATTCCAGGTAAATCCAGAAATACTATGTGATATAATGGGAACGTTTAATCAAGCTTGCTTTCCTATGGATAAAACACCGCTGCCTTTTTAATATATTTTAGAAACCCTATCAATAATGTAATAAAAAAAATTATGAGTCGCAAATAAAACAAAAACTATCAAATCATACGAAAATTCATCACTGTCCAATCACAGCGTAAATGGAGTTAAAAACATCAAGACCAGTTTATCTGTTGGATTAAACTGAAAGACATCGCTCTTTTTTTTACCTATTTTAATAGCGATGAATTTCAACTTTCAAATAAATTTGGCGTTTTTAATCCCGACTATACTTTGATAGATTTTAATAATGTTTTTGTTTTCTTCGAACTTAAATACTAATTTGAAATTCTTAATGTGCATACATTTCTACTTAACTTTTGGCAAATATTTAAAATATATATTTTAACAGTGGTAGTTTCGAAACATCCTGAATAAAGCAATAAAATAGTTGTTCTATACCGTAACCACCTCATCTCTCTTTTCATTGTATATGATATGATAATGAAGTTGCATATGATAGAGATTCTTAATAGAAAAATTATTGAAAGAATTGGCGAACATGTCAGCTGTGTTACGTTGTTATGTTCCAGTTTTGACTGTTTCTTTGTGCTCTAAATAATTTCTTGTAAGGTTTTGTGTTTTAAAGAGCTAATGGGTTGTTTTTTTATCCTTGTATCAACATATTGATTTGCTTATAAATTGTATTCATATTTAATCTGGAGCGTTTCATATAATCACATCAAATTCAAAGGCATCTGTTAAAATTGTATTCATCGAAAAGTAATCAATTATTTAGAAAAAATTAATATTAAATTGATTAAAAATATTAACTATAAAAGTATCTTTTCTCGAAATAACGGGAGAACTATATTAAATATATTATTTCAAAAAAAGCTACACAATCTTGGAAACCGTTGACATAGGCACTAAAAAAAAAGAATTTTATATTTTTTTTACTCTTTGTATTGCATTCCAAAATTTAACGAGTTTCTCAACTTTTTTCAGATAATGTAATTGTATTTCTTTTTAATTAATATTTGTCTGTCAGACGTTTTTCAAAAATAATGTACCAGTTTGTTTTACTACATTAACGATACATTATTGAAAAATTACGACTCAGATAAGCTTCAAAATTAAATTATTTGAAACTAAATCTTTAAATCATAACAGTATACAAACTTAATACCTACGCTATGCATTATACGAAACAAGGATTATAAACTACAACTTTATCGACTAATAACAGATTTGAGAATAATATGCGTGTGCTTTATTATGCATCAAAATTTAATATAAAATAAATAAGTATGTAACCAACTTAAGTTTCTTTTTAAGAAAATAAATTTCATGTAGGAAAAGCCAGCCTAAGCGCATTCTAAGAATATAATATATACATAGATGACAAATAATTAAATCAAGAAAGAATGAAAAATGTACAGGATGAAAGTAGGACGTCGTCTGGATTTTATCAGCTTATGCAAATTGGATTACCCAGAAAACAATAAATAAACTAGCTTCTCTCTTCTTGCACTTACATTAACGAAGACTTAAGAATGTCATGCTTTTTTTTTCTTTTTAATTTACCACTACATTTAATATTCATAATTCAAAATAAATATTTACATAAAGATACAAATTTTATTCACTTGGCAGGCTATTACATCGGGATGGTTTTGTATACAATTTATGTGTTTTGATATTTATATGGTAAATCACCCTGTCTTTTTTACTTAAGGGATATTTAGGTACTATCTGGAAAGAAAAGAACGTACCAAAATGTAGGTATTGTCAATTGCAGAATTTTTAATTTAATACTCCAATTTTTTTAATAAAAGGATAATTGAGCTTTATATTTTTACTAAACATAATCTTATTTTTTAACGCAGAAAAAAGTGCAATTTATCGTTATAATTGAAGTAGAGAATTTTTCAAATGTTTTGTTAAATGAGTTTCATGTTGAGCAGCATTGTGTTAACGCATTTGACGTTAATATCAAATATTTAACTGGCATAAAAGTTATTCTCCTCAAGAAATTAAACACAAATTTGAATAATATCTAAAAAATTTATAATATATGTATTTTAAATGATAATTTAAATTTTTCTAAATAATTAAAAAATAGAAATATTTTTAAAATTATTAATATTTCCTTTTTAATTATAAAACCCATCTCCCTTCCTTTTACTTATAAGCCAGATAGGTCACAGCTTAGAGCCTCTAGAACTGAAGGGGCCCCAAAACTATAATATCTTTTTTTAGCATAGCTTATAGATATTCAAAGTCTAATAAGTCCCCTGAAACCAGGGCTCGAAAAAACTCAGAAATTTTCCCCATCCCCGTGGACGGCTTGTCCAACAATGTACCCGTCCTAATTTGAAACTAACCCGTAGCTTCTAAATAAATAAAAATATAAATTTTCTCTTATTTATTACAAACATTTATATAAATTGCACAATGAATTAGTAATTGCTAGGATTACATTATACAGTAATAAAAGAAATACTAGAATGCTGATAGTAACCTAGTATTTCTTTTATTAAATAATTTTTTTATTTTATGAAATAATTTAAATGACAAAGGTCAAGTTATCTGGAATGTAAATTTTTCCGAGGGTGCTGCGTTTTTTAAATGAATCAAATACGACGTTTGCCTATTCCACAATCAAGTCAATGATTTACAGAGGCTTCTGCACAGAAATCTTAAAGAGGTTTACCATTTAGGTAGATGTTCATAATTGCGTTTAACGCTTCTTGTTTAAGACCAGTACGTAATGTGTTTTTTTGCTGAAAAGCCCCTTTCAACCGCTGCAGTACTTCCCAGACAGAGAAAACATCAATTCCACCATGCGCAGAATGTTGCTGTATTTCTAGATTAGAGGGTCATTTAGACTCTCTTGTAAGGTAACAAAAATTAAAAATGTATCACCAACATTAGCGGGAAAATGGCCGTCCGCGCGGACGTCGGATTCGAGAAATTCGTTGTCCGCTGGGAATTTTTGACCACCGAGGACGGGCGGTTTTTCGAGCCCTGCCTGAAACCCAAAATACATTAATACAATACATACTCATCACTATGAATATGCTTCTTAGTTATTATATAAATATTATATCCAGCAACCTAGTAATATTACTATCAAATGATATTTGTTTATTGTTTAAAAATCATCATGACAGTTTGCTCTTTGTGAAAATAAATAATTTTGGACATATATAATTGCTCAACTACCTTCAATGGCTTACGCCCCGGCAAGCTTAAATTCTGCCCTGCCTGAGGGCTTGTTAAGTGCTAGTATTTTTGGTGGGTCTTCTAATCCCGGTAAGTATTCGAATGGTTATCGATGTTCTTAACTTCGTCGGCTGAGTTCATGATTATACAGTATTCGGCTGTCTCTTCGTTTACAGGGAAAACACTGGAATTCTGTATTCACTGCTTCGGAAAAGTGCGAAATCTACTTTCATGTCTGTCTTGTAAGAAAAAGAATACTTTTTTAACTGAAAACCTGATGTTCTGCCATTGGTCAACTTTTAAAAAAATGAGTAATTTAAGTCAAATTTATTTTGAAAAAACAGCATCAATAAGTTTATACTGACTTTTGACAACTGTACTAAAAGATAGTCCCTGAGTAATGGGTAAATAATAAAAATTATTCATTTATTTTGAAAAAACAACATCAATAAGTTTATACTGACTTTTGACAACTTTACTAAAAAAAGAGTCCCTGAGTAATGGGTAAATAATAAAAAATTACGAATTGTTTATAAAATATATGAGTATACGCATAATAAGAAGTTTTAAGTCTTAAAATTCAAGATTTTATTCAAAATTTGAATATTTAGAAAGATTTACCAATGTTCTGGGTCGTTTTTTTTTTCTTCGTTCAAGTTTTTCAATCTTTTCCGTAAGGAAAGTTTGCTTTTTATTTTCTGCTAGAAGATAGCGCCCTATTCTCCTATTAATTCTGATAGAACTAAATGAAAACTTAATAAATAAAAGTCTTAAAATAGAAGTCCGCTAGAGGGCGTACTCGAGTGCTGCGATCGCGAATAATGAATGTGCGAATCTCCTATACATTAAATAAACTATGAATATGCGTTTCATGCCAGGTCTCTACAATGATACATAAATTTGTAAAATTACATTGTATATTGTAATATAATAAATCCAGCGATTACATGTTTAATCTACATGTTCTGACAACCAACTTTATGATGTTTTGATCTTCTGTAGTATCAATGTATTTTAGAATGTAATTTATTATATTTTTTATATATATCCTACATTTTGGATTTTACAAATAAATTTCATCTACTTATAGTGTTGAAAATAAGAACAAAAAAAGAATTAACTGGATAATTTCTGTTCAAATGATCAGATTTTCCCGTGTTGAAAATGTTACTGATAGTGAACTTGTTACAGATCTGAGGATTAAGCCTTTATTTGTTTATCACAGAGAAAGATAAAAAGATTTTTCATTCTAATCCCAGAGCATATAAAAAAGCGACAGCGACGCGCTTTTTTTTTCAAAGCGCAGCAAAATTGCATTCTCAGTTAAATGATTATCAGCGCCACGCTACGGTAAAAAGCTTAATTACTGGTTAAAATAGTGCATTTATCGTTTTCCTTTATTCTTTTAATTAAATTTATAAATGCAGCTGTAATCGCTTGATTATCTTATGTGTTTCAGTGCTATAAAATACTTAGATTTAAATTTTTTCAGGATTTTGCTTATTAATAGAGACAAAAGTACATTTTAAGTAAATTATGATTTATTTTAAATATTTTGATTCTTCAACAATTTTATTGTCCTTAAATTTAGTTCAATGTTTAATAACAAGCTTATTTATATGGATGACACAGACTCTTTTCTTAAAAAACCTAATAAAAAAATAATATGGAAAACCATTATTAATATAAGAGCGTTGTAAATGTTTTCTTTTCTGTTTATAGTAGAATTTATCATGCGACAGAATGAAATAAACATGAGTCAATAAAAATAAGGCATAAACACTTTTTTATGAATAATGGAACTAAAATTTTAAAAGATTTGAAATCGATTAAAAAATTTCTACCCAATCGTACAATATGAAAAAAACTTAAAAACATTATCATAAATTTACGCAAATTTATGTTTATTCAATCATTTTTATTGAAATAAAGGGAAAATATTCAATATTAGGACTATTAAACATAGAAAACCATTTTTCATTCCTACTAAAAACTTAAACATACAGAAGTTGAGAAAATATGACAAATGCACACTTAATTATAAGCCATCGAGTATCAATTAATCAAATCTACAATCAATAACCGTTTCCTTTTAAGTAATTTTAGAAGGCTTAGATATTCGTTGCACAAGAAGAACATTTAAGAAAAGAGCATGATGACGTCAGAGGGGATCGTCCTCAAGTATTATATCGTTAATGATGCTAATTTAAAGACATTCAGTAGATCTCAAGAAGAAGTAAAAATACGAATTTTGTTATATACGATATTTTTTAAAATATGATTTCGATGAAATTTTTTATTTCGTCATTTTAACTTAAATAGGTAAGGGATATTTTTAAGGGCTTTTTTTCTGGAAAAAAAATAGAATGACGAAATATGTCTTTTATTTTGACTAAATTCGTTTAATCGAAGAATTGACGATATTTATTTCATAAGCTTATCTCGGATCATATACTAGGAAATGGTTTCGTCAAAAACGAAGAAAGTTTAGTGATATTTGAGTTTTTTTTTTTTTTCTACATTGTAATCGGTAGTTGATGCGGCTGTAAAAATTTTTTTATTTAAAATTTGCTAATCAGTTTCGTAGAGTTTTCAAAAATGTGGATGTTTTAATAATGTGCGTTTTAATAATGTGCATATTTGTTTAAAATTCTACCAAAGCATTGCTGTAGCGCATGTGTTTGACTGACTCATACATTCATACACAGTAAGAATAAAATCAAGAATATGCTTTTTGAAATAGTTAATATGTAATGTAAACCAAGAATATGTGAAACTTAGCGCAGACTTATGCTAGAAACTTAAGAATTCAGTAACTTTACCAAAAGTTATAAACGCAATAAACAATATTGACTTTTTTCCATGTATGCAAGGAAGATATACGCCCGATTTAAAAATTTTAAGCACATCAAATAAAACTTGATGTATTTGATCCATTTTTTGATGATTCCATCACATTATTATCATTTCTACTCTGAGGGGGGAAAAAGCATTGTTAAAACTAGAAGAATGGTAAAATTTACTGTGCTTCTGGCTCGATTAAAACAGCTAAAAGCTGGTAACCAAATGGTTACCAGCTCCTCGCTGCGGTAAAAAGTATGTCTGCTTTGTAATAAGTGTCTCTGTAATACTTCTGCTTCTGGCTCGATTAAAACAGCTAAAAGCTGGTAACCAAATGGTTACCAGCTCCTCGCTGCGCTAAAAAGTATGTCTGCTTTGTAATAAGTGTCTCTGTAATACTTCTGCTTCTGGCTCGATTAAAACAGCAAAAAGCTGGTAACCAAATGGTTACCAGCTCCTCGCTGCGGTAAAAAGTATGTCTGCTTTGTAATAAGTGTCTCTGTAATACTTCTGCTTCTGGCTCGATTAAAACAGCAAAAAGCTGGTAACCAAATGGTTATCAGCTCCTCGCTGCGGTAAAAAGTATGTCTGCTTTGTAATAAGTGTCTCTGTAATACTTCTGCTTCTGGCTCGATTAAAACAGCAAAAAGCTGGTAACCAAATGGTTATCAGCTCCTCGCTGCGGTAAAAAGTATGTCTGCTTTGTAATAAGTGTCTCTGTAATACTTCTGCTTCTGGCTCGATTAAAACAGCAAAAAGCTGGTAACCAAATGGTTATCAGCTCCTCGCTGCGGTAAAAAGTATGTCTGCTTTGTAATAAGTGTCTCTGTAATACTTCTGCTTCTGGCTCGATTAAAACAGCAAAAAGCTGGTAACCAAATGGTTATCAGCTCCTCGCTGCGGTAAAAAGTATGTCTGCTTTGTAATAAGTGTCTCTGTAATACTTCTGCTTCTGGCTCGATTAAAACAGCAAAAAGCTGGTAACCAAATGGTTATCAGCTCCTCGCTGCGGTAAAAAGTATGTCTGCTTTGTAATAAGTGTCTCTGTAATACTTCTGCTTCTGGCTCGATTAAAACAGCAAAAAGCTGGTAACCAAATGGTTATCAGCTCCTCGCTGCGGTAAAAAGTATGTCTGCTTTGTAATAAGTGTCTCTGTAATACTTCTGCTTCTGGCTCGATTAAAACAGCAAAAAGCTGGTAACCAAATGGTTATCAGCTCCTCGCTGCGGTAAAAAGTATGTCTGCTTTGTAATAAGTGTCTCTGTAATACTTCTGCTTCTGGCTCGATTAAAACAGCAAAAAGCTGGTAACCAAATGGTTATCAGCTCCTCGCTGCGGTAAAAAGTATGTCTGCTTTGTAATAAGTGTCTCTGTAATACTTCTGCTTCTGGCTCGATTAAAACAGCAAAAAGCTGGTAACCAAATGGTTATCAGCTCCTCGCTGCGGTAAAAAGTATGTCTGCTTTGTAATAAGTGTCTCTGTAATACTTCTGCTTCTGGCTCGATTAAAACAGCAAAAAGCACCAGCTCCACGCTACGGTAAAAAGCATGTTCCGTTTTGTAATAAGTGTCTCTGTAATACTTATGCTTCTGGCTCGATTAAAACAGCAAAAAGCTGGTAACCAAATGGTTATCAGCTCCACGCTGCGGTAGAAAGCATGTCTGTTTTGTAATAAGTGTCTCTGTAATACTTCTGCTTCTGGCTCGATTAAAACAGCAAAAAGCTGGTAACCAAATGGTTATCAGTTCCACGCAGCGGTAGAAAGCATGTCTGTTTTGTAATAAGTGTCTCTGTAATACTTCTGCTTCTGGCTCGATTAAAACAGCTAAAAGCTGGTAACCAAATGGTTATCAGCTCCACGCTACGGTAAAAAGCATGTCTGTTTTGTAATAAGTGTCGCTGTAATACTCTCTCTATTTTTTAATAATATGATTGATACTTCTCTTTATTTTTTACTATAACGAAATACTGTAGTACCTCCTGAAAAGGGATGACTCTAAATAAAAGACACCTTTGATTTATTGGACAATTCTATTTGTCCCGGTCCTTTTGAATGGGGGCTTTATATTTACTTCTTATAAAAGGACACTCGATTTAAGATATTCTCAAAAGGGACTTTTCAAAATATAAGACAGAGGTATATAAACACAAAATAAATATCGAAATACTCTTTGTTATCCAACTGAAGAAAGAATTAAATTTTTCGACGAATAAATACAGCTAAAAAAGTGAAAAGATCATAAGTAATCCTATATAAACAGACATACTATAGTTTCAGTTCCATAATGATGAATCTTTACTGGTATTAAAGCAGGGGGAGATTCAGAGAGAAATTAACAATTTATAACAAGTATAAAAAGATTGGTTAATTGATAGGGGACAAATACGATTAAGATAATAAAATAAAAGTAAGATAAGAAGCAAGTATGATGAGGGCGAACGGGATGAGTATTCCAAGTGTTGCAAATTTTATATAGTTTGTCTACGGTAAGAACTCCCCCCGCCACAAATTCTGAGGCTGTATTTTGCTATGGAAACAAGAATAGCGCAGAGGGTAGCTTCTTTCACTCTAGGACTATCATAATAAACCGAAGAAAAAGAAACGGCCACCCTTCGACTTGAGCCAAAACCTGTCCTAAATAATGACCCCCCACCCCTACTTGAAATAGCTATATCTTGTTATTATAGTTACATCCACGGGTCCAGACAAATGGCTAGGGGAGTTCTTACTTTAGACAAACTATAGGAGAGTAGATTTTCTAACATATGAGAATGGATATCTCATTGTCAGTATTTTTATGCCTCTCTTTTATTGATCGATGCTTTTAAGATTAAGGAAAACAATACATTGGGAAAAAGCATGTCATAGTTCAATCAAAAAGATTTGATGTTTGATGACAGAGCAGAAAGTATGATGATGTCTTACAACCCAGAAACTGCCTTGGTTGTGTTAGTGAGCAACATGCATCAATGAAAAGGAAAAAGAGATCACATGAATGTCCACCATAGACACAGATAAACTGCTAATTCAAATATTCAATTGTAGATAAAATCAAATTTTATTGTAGATAAAATAAAAATTTCTATCATTTTCTAATTCATTTATTATGCTCTGAAAGAATAACGAAGGCTGTTAAATCCTCAAAGCAAATTTTTGTACATAACTGTTTCCAGAAAGTGGACTTCAAAATTTCAGTTTCTAGTGCTCTTAATGAAAATATGGCTCGTAAATATAAATTGTGTGAATTATTAAAATTAATGATAGTGATGAATCAGTAACAAACTGTACGTGTAAGCATTCTTTTATTTCCTTAAGTATTTTTTGAGATATGATGAAATACTGAAAAACGTGAAATTAACCCCCAAACTTCTGACCACTTTACTGCTTTAACTATTGGAGCCACATGTTCCAGATTTAATGCCGTGATAAACATTAAATCAATCATAATATACATTTGGAGTTTTACATTAATAATTTGCTGTTCTAGAAATAATGTTATTTAGTTCCTATTTTACTCCATTTGACGTATCTAAGTTAATTTCAATTTCCCTCATCTCCTAAATAATGCTAGGAAGCATCATAAGGCAAAATTTCGTTTTTTATAATTAATTTGCTTTAGTTATAGACAACATATATAAATGTACATGAATTTTCTTCAACAACTAACAAAGCATTAGTAAGAAATTTACCGTTTAGTTCTTTACTAGGAGATAGTTAATTAGTTCTTATTAAGTTCCATTCGATGTATTTAATGGTTATTCCTCCTTACCTTAACTTCGAAGGATAAAAATAAAAATCACTGTAACTCACTATTTGGTTCTTTACTGCACAATTTCTTCACTAGACTCTGGTAAATTAGTTCATATTTAATTATATTCGGTATATCTGGCGCTTATTCCGCTTTCCCTCAACTCCTAAAGATTAAAATAAAAATCATCGTAATACACAATTTTGTTCCTTACTGCATAAAATCTTTACTATTATCTAGTAAATTAGTTCATATTTAGCTCTATTCGGTTAATCTAAAGTTTATTCCACCTTTCCTCAATTCCTAAAGAATCATCTTAATACACAATTTTGTTCTTTACTGCACAGAATCTTTACTATTATCTAGTAAATTAGTTCATATTTAGTTCTGTTCGGTTAATCTAAAGATTATTCCACCTTTCCTCAACTCTTAAGGATTAAAATAAAAATCATCGTAAGACATAAATTGGTTCTTTACTGCATACTTTCTTTACTCTAATAACGAAACAACACCGGGAGTTCAATTTGACTTTCAAATGCCCTTTTCTCCCGCTAATGTTCCCTCTATTTAACTCACAAAATCATTTTCGCGTAATTTTCGACTTCTTAAGAGAAGTGTTCAGTCATGTTTTCATAAATAAAGTTCCAAAACTCCCGCCGTGAAAACTTTTAGAAACATTAAAATACACATCAATCAGATTATGCCAAGTGTATTATATTCTAGACGCATTAAGTAAAGTGACTGAACGATTTAAGTAAAATGTTACCGAGTTTTAAAAGATGTCTATTGTATTTAACCTTTCATCCTTCATTTTATTCATCTAAATATTGATAGAATAAAAAAGTAAAGTTACAAAGCAAGATCGATTATTTTACGAATTTATCAAATTTATGAAAGAGTCTCTCATGTCTATTTATATTTTGTCTCCTTAAAACGAGAAAAATATCAAATTTTATCATACATTTCTTAGCAAAATTAAATTTTTTAAAACAATTGGTACTTATAAATACTAAAAAAATATTTCTTTTCATTTTTCAGAATATATTTTTTTAATTTCAATACAACAAATTTTAAATATTTTTTTCAGATTTCAAATATTTTTTAAATTTTCTTAAGGTTTTGTGCTAATTTCTTCAAAAAGCATTTTCTAAAAATTTCAAATTAAAAAAATATTTTTTTAAATATTTATTTTTTAAAGAAAACTTAAAACAAGTACCGTTAACTTCTTTTTCCATCAGGAGGAAAGACAAAAGTATTTCCTGTATCAGTACTAGCAATATCCAAAATACAAAATTAATCAGAATTAAGTGTCATTTTTATGATCAAAATTAATTTGCAATAATTGTTCACCTCGTTTTTTTTCCAGAAACATTTACCGAAATACAAATGCCTGGATATGAGATAGCTTTCGTAATTTCTGTTGGCACAAAATTTATAAGTGGAACAACATACATTCATTTTTTCATTAATATGCTGATAACTCTAAAAAGCAGACAAAACTTCGATTTACTTTTTAAGGGAATTATTTTTTTTAAAAAACTTCAAAATGACGTAGGTTTTAGATTAGAATGTCTTACGTCAGTAGCATAATCCAGACTGCTTACTTATTGATTAGTTTTAAAATAAGGCTATTGACGTATTTTTATGCGGTGTCTGAATCAATTAATGTTGCTTATTTCATATGGAATAGTATTCCAATATCTTAAATTTGCTCATGTCCAAGTAAATTTCATTGATTGTTTTTTTCTTCCAAAAGAGAAAAGAAATTTGTTTCTCATACTTGCATAATTTCTTGTTATATCTTCTAAACATTTAAAGAAAAAGAAAAACTTATACTCATAGAAAAAAATTCTGATAAAACTCCCGTACTTTATGACATACTCAACACAAATGTGGGGATACTTAAATCAAAACGTTTTTACTTGGCGAAAAAGTTCTGATAAGATGACCGTATTTATATAGTAATGACATTTTTCATTAAAAAAAAAAAATATTTTTGGGAATAAAACCAAAATTTACGATATTCGAAACATTCATTTAGCAATTTTTCTGTTGCTATGGCAACAGAAAGTTCTGTTTTTTTTTAAAATATTTTGGTTTTTAATATTACGGAAGTTCCGGTTTTTAAAATATAGATCTTATTACCACGTATATAAAAATACAAAACTGAAAACTAAACTCAACCGAATAAAAGATTTTTATGCCAAGCTAAGACATTATGATAAAATTAACGAATTTTACCACATTTTCCAAATTTTATCACAGGTTATCGAACCATATTTTATTGTTAATTTTACCAAAATCATTACCAAAGCTCTACGAACAAAACTACCGAGCTCTTTGCTATTTTCTTAGAGCCAGAAACACGGTAAATTTTACCACACTCTGATAGTTTCGATGATGATTTTTTTTTCTCTGAGTAGAAATGACGAAAAAAGGATCTGGATAACTCCTTTAAGTTTCATTTCATTTGTTTAAAATTTTGAAATCGTGCGTATATCTTCCTTGTACGTAGAAAAAAATTATTTTTGTTCATTGCGTTTATAATTTTTGGTAAAGATACTTAATTCTTTCTTTTCTAGCATAAGTCTGCACTAAGTTTCACATATTCTTGATTAATGTTACATATTAACTATTTCAAAAAACATATTCCTGACTTTCTTCTTACTGTATATGAATTTAGGAGTCAGTCGAACTCATAAGCTTACAGCAATGTTTTGGTAGAATTTAAAACAAATACGCATCGCAAAAGCACGTTATTAAAACATCCACATCTTCAAAACCTCTACCGAACAGATTAACTGCTTTTAAATTAAAAAACATTCACAACCGCATCGACAACAGACTACGATGTAAAAAAATGGATACTCCAATATCACAAAACTTTCTTCGTTTTTTGCTGAAACCGTTTCCTAGTATATGCTCTGAGCAAAACTTTCATCAAAGTGATGAAATAACTATCGTCAATTCTTTGAATAAACGAATTTGTCAAAATTAAAGAAATATATCTAATTAACAAGTTTTTTCTTTTAATAAAAAAAAAAATTCGTACTGTATTGAGCTTTTCTAACAATCACTTTATCGTTGGTACGATATAGGCTCGACAAATGTCGCCCAACAGCACTAGAAGAACCGATAGAGCAGAGAGATAAATTACACCCCTGCCCAAAGCGTGACCAGCTTGGTTCATGGCTAGCTCCTTGACCATCATACAGCCCGGTAAGCTTATTTCGTCACTATATTTTCGATCGTTTAGTCTTCATTCAAGTTTCTTCATTCTAGTATCTATGATTCTAGTTAACAATCTCCCACTGTGAGGTTTCGAGTTAAGGAAACATTTTCGTCATATATTTAAGAGTTTACTTGTCGCTACAAATCACTTGATTTCGTGACGAAATGATTCTCAAAATAATGAAATATAGCTCAAGAATTGCTGAATCGTCAAAAGTGAGACTTTAATTTCGGAAAAAAGGATTATTAATTTCTTTTTCCTTTTTCTTTCTCTCTTTTTTTTTCTTTTCTTTTTTTTTTTAATTTTAAGGAGTACAAAATGATAATTTTCAGCCGAACTACAATAGCATTTACATAGATTAAGAAAATCTAAAAAAATAACTTTTATATCATCCACTCTTAATCTTGTTTTCTTTTTTCATATATATAGACTCTGCAATTGTAAGCACTCGAGCTTAATTCCTTTAATTTTTACACATTATTTTTGATTCTTATAACATTTTGATAATTTTACAACTCAATAATGTAAGTAAATAGTGGAATCACTTAAAAACGAAATATCAAAAATACATAAAAAGGATAAATTAAACGAATATTTAGTCAAATTGTTTTACAGTACATGAATGAATAATTTATGAAAAATAATGAATGTATAATGTTACCTTAACTTGAGCGGTTAAAGAGGTAATTAAAACTTTTTTTAGTATAATATGTATTTTAAGTATATCCTTTTCCATAAAAATATTTGCTCCAAGTCAAAAGTGTAGAAAATAAGAAGCATACATTAAAAATATATAAGTATAAATTTTATTAACTTAAGATAAAATTTATGTTTAGAGTAAATATCGCTGAACATATACTGCCATACAAATGAAAAAAACAACGTAAGTACCTCAGTAGATTTCGAGAAAAGTCGGTTGACAACTATGAACACTAAAATAGAATTTCAAATAACTGATAAAGCAAAATTTAATTTTGAACAATGTCTTTTTCAATAAGTAGCGTATCATACAGAAATTCTAAATATATGAAAATAACAATTTTGAATTTTTTGTCACTTACATTGATTTTTCTTTTACACCGCAGTATAATCAAAATATTAAAGAACAGATTAGAAATGTCTGCTGTGTAGTGGCATTTTCTTAAAATTCTTCTTATAATTCTTTCTTCTTTTATAAGCTTCAAAAGCTAAATTTCTTAGATAAACTGAAAAGTTAATTAACTTTTTAAGCTTTCTACGCTACAATGTAGAGAACTGCAACTAAAAGGGAATAAGGAAAAAAAATTGAGCAAACGGTTCTATACATGACCGAACTTTGAAAATGTTTTATAATTTTTAAATATTAAATTTCATTTTTTTAATGAAGTAACAATTTTTTAATGACATATCAATCTACTGCTGCAGGAAAAAATTATTCCAAAAAAGTAGCCAGTATGCTATTAGAGTAATGTAGCATATTTTTGATCGAAAATGTAAATAACTCAACATTTAAGCATTAGAGGTTAAATCTGTTATGCCTTGATTTAATAAAAAAAAATGATACATCAAAATGAAAAAAAAGTTAATTTTTGAACCAATGGTTTTATAAATAGCAGAAGTTAAAAATCGTTTGCTAATTTTAAAATCCTAATTTTTCGAATAAAAAAAGGCATATCAAGATATACTTTTTTAAATGAATTATTCCACTACTAATCAGTAAAAATAAGCTTAAAAACAGAGTTTAAGTGTTTTTTAATTGTAAAAAAATATTAATGCTATTTTTTCAAAATTTTAACATCATGGGACAACAGTGCTATATGTGGACATAAGATAAAGCTTCATAATCTATAAAACTATAGATTTATTAAGCCAAATAAGCGACGAAACTTATTTTATGCCATCACTTGAAAGAAATAACATAAATCGATGGAGAGCACTATGGAATTTCTTCACTATGTAACTGTTTATAAATAGATTTCACTGACAAATCCCTAAAAGTTCTACTCTTCTCCAATTCCCTTTCCTCACCCCTTCAGCGACGGGAATCGATCGAAATTTGTCGGAAATAGGGGAAAATTTTCCCCAAGATGTGGGTCATTCCTCCCTATTCTCACACTATAATGAAAAAAAGAAGAAAATTCCCTTGTGACGTAAAAGGAAGAAAAAGCTCTGAACTATAATATATCTTATGAAAGACAAAGAAAAGAAGAAATGGTGAAGAGAGAGAAAAAAGGAAATGGGTTCGAAACAAACAGAAGGATTGTTTTGACTACGAAATGTTCGATGAAGCGGAGAAATTCACAGTTTTACACTTCTGTACACACAGAACGAGAATCTGGCATTCCCACTATTTTTTTATTATTTTTTTTTTATAAAAAAAGGAATTGTTTCTAAAACTTTTTTCTTCTTCTGAATTTGTTTACTGTCACCGAAAGATTTCAGTGACAACTAAGCCTGACGATATCTACGAATCGTGGCTTACGTTAAAAGAAAATCTAGAAAAGTGTTCTTCAAAATAAAATGTGGAAAGCCAAGCTCCAAAAAAAGAGGAGAAAGCCCAACAACATAAAAGAAAAGTTTTTTTTTCTTTATTTAAAATCTTTTCTCGTGTTTTGTTTAATGCGCTATTTATAGAGAAAACTAGTCTGCGAAAAATTATCTAATCAAATCTATTTCATTGCAAAATATTTTTGCCAGCTTTTGAGATTTTGTTAGTTTGATAATTTTCATGCAAAACTTATTATTCGAATAATACTCTTTTATCAAATTATTATAAAAAATAATTATTTAATTCCGACATGCATAAAACAATCATAAGAAATACATAGTTATTGATAACATTTATAATAATTATAATATTATGCATAATTTTTGATAATTCATTTTAAAAATGTTTTCTAGTGTATTCTATAGTATTAAAAAAAGAGTAATCTTTAAAAGAAAATTTTTAAAAAAATCAGCTTTAGACAAATTTTAATTAGTTACCGTACTTAAAACTGTGAGTTTTTGATGAAGGATTTCTGAAACTGTATATAATACTTTTTCTTACTTTGTGAGAAAATATAAAAGGGTAGAAATTAAACAAATTTAAAAAAAAAACAACTTTTTCAGTCACTCATCTCTACTAGTTCAGTTGCAAATTATCTTATTTTGTAGATTTTATTAGTTAAAATAATTAGTTTTCCAGAAATTCACTAGTAAAATACATTTTTATCTACATCCACACCTTTCTCAAAAGTGAGTCATAAAATTTCATTAGTGTTCTTGTTTTTTTTCGTCGCTTAAATATTTATTTCAGACCTCCTTTTTGGAAGGGATTTTAAACTTTATGTTAAAGGAGACACCTTTTTGGCAAAATGATTCGGCACTATTTTGCTAAAAATTTTAAGTCAACACAATAAAATTTTATCATTATTTTGTTTTAGCAAAATAATGCTTAGTTTAAATGCTTAGTTTGTAATACTTACTTTTAGAAATAATCTCTGTTTAAACAAATCAAAATCAAAATAACAAATCAAAATAAAAACACCAAAGGGAACGTTTAACAACAGCTGGATTAACTTGTTTAACGTAAAGTTATAACGCAACAAGCATTTTTTTTAAATAATCAAACATTCAAATCAATTTGGAATACGATAAATAGTTAATTTTTAAACCCTTAGCAACTTCATATATTATTTAAAATAAAATAAAATAAACAAAACACGAAACAAGTGTGATACTTTTTTAATGTAATTGCTATTTCACTCCTCTGGGGGCAAGATTAAGAAAAAATAATCGAACAGTGCTACTCCTTTAATTTTTAGCTGCCTCTCTATAGAAGTGGACTGTTCCATATCTACTTCTGGTGGAGAACGGTAGGGGATATAGATCATCATTCTTTCTGAAACATCATTTTTCCGATTTCAGAATTCGGTTTTCAAAAATAAAATATTAACTATTAAATAACAGAATACATCAAAAATCATGTCGTCGCTTTGAGTTTGCCACACTTTGTATTAATTTTCCACCACAGTATTTGACTTTTTTTTCGGAAAAAGGAAGTGAATCTCCAACAATTTAGACACGAAAAAATACTTGAGCAAGCAATATCAGACAATGGCCTCTACACTTATAAAACATCAGTATAAGGAATACCGGGCAAATATAAACCTGAAACGGCCCTTAACCTAAAAAACATCAATCTAAGGAATATAAGCAGTGGTGGATCAGGGGATAGAGCGTTTCTTTCCGAACGAGGTGACCTAGGTTCAATTCACAGCGTTGGCTTGTCAATTCGAATTCTACTCCCGTCTGGCACTGGCAACGCTGATGTCGTTAAATTTCCTTAGTGGTAGACGCGAAATGGGCTAGAATCTCTTTACCGCCCGACTAACCGCTTAAGGTTTTTGTGGTTTTCGTCTCTATGTAACGCAAATGTGGTTTAGTTCCATCAGACAGTACTCCCGTAATCGCTCATTTGACCCAATGCTTAATCCAAGAGTTCCCTTGCCTTCTACGTTGAGTTCAAAATTCAAGGCTACGGAATTGAACGTTAAACTCAAAAATGGCAAAAATGGCTGCAAACTCAAAAATGGGTCAGATGCTCACTGACGTAAAATAAAGCATTCTGGATATAAAATGAAATGTGAAGAATGCAGGGCAATAGTCCTTATACTTAAAAAATAATATCAGCAAGATCAGGCAATGACTCTTCATCTTATAAAAACAATGATGAAACATTTCTACCTTCTATACTTTTTCAAACCTGCAAAAGAATTGCAAATATATATCTTTTAATTCAAAGATATTTTCAAAAAAAATAGTATGTAGTATTTATTATAAACAGCATATTATAAGACCACGTTGAAAATGTCAGATAACAAACAAATACCTATCTTTGTTTCGTTGTAAAGATCTCTGGGTCCTTATTGGTACAAATGCTTCCGAGTAACGTATTTACATTAGAAGGCATGCAATGCATAAATAAAAGAAGTGATCTTAGCAATTGCATTCATAAATAATAATAAATAAACGAACTGTCTTTATTTAATTAGCTGCGTAGTCTTTCTTTATTCAGAATGAAGTTTTGTATCGTTATGAATGGTGCCTTGTTCTAAAAAGGTCAGTCGTGATATAATATATACAAATGGCAAAGAGAGAGAATAGTTTTATGTTTATTATAAAACTTTAGTAAAAATACATGATTTCCTCGAACAATGCTAGTGGAACGAAACGGTACTTTTTCAAAGAACTTTTAAATTGAGAGAGCTTTCTCAAAAACCTATCATTTATATGATTCTCACGTTTACGACATTAGATAAAATGCTTTGCGTTAATCATGTTTAAAAATAAAATCAATCATGTTTCAAAATGTGAAATATGTTTAAACATATGAAATTGAAAGATGAATTTTGGAAGATTTAATGCAACTTGTTTTTAAAAAGTAAAAATTTCCAATCCATTGTTAATAGTGTATCTTAAAACCGCAAAATGTGTTAAATGTAATTCAAATTTGAATAATTTTTTACTTCCAGGTCACTTCTGATCCCTAACAGTCACTATAAAGTCTTAATAAAAAAGTAAAAAATTTGAAAATAGATTTACTAACTATTAAGGGCATAATTTTAAAATTTGTGAAACATTCCTACTCTTAAAATATTAAATAAGAGTATGAATCATGCATAAACTAAGTTACTGAAATTAATTCTTTTATTGAAATAAATAAACACTTTAAATGAAAAATGGGACGTGTTAAGTAATTTTAAACAGACACTTTGTGTTAATATTCTGTAGTCACAAATGCTGAATGATTTTGCATTTTATAAATTTACTTTGAAAGAATTTATCCAAAAAATAATTTTAAAAAAATATAGAGGAAACAATAGTGATATTTTTTCTTTTCCCCGATTAACATAATAATTAATTGCTTCATCAAATATATCTAAATTTAGTACCAAAGTATGTTTCTTTATAATCTGCCATACGTAGGTTAATTATATTAATTACTATTCTCTTTATATTAATAAGTAGTCCCTCTATCTTCATAACTAATCTCTCTATATTAATAACTAGTCCCTCTATCTTAATAACTAGTCTCACTATGTTATTGTCTAGTGAAACTATATTCTCAAGTAGTCTCTCTAAATTAATAACTAGTCCCTCTATCTTAATAACTAGTCTCACTATGTTAATGTCTAGTCAAACTATATTCTTAAGTAGTCTCTCTAAATTAATAACTAGTTTCTCTATATTTGTAAGTAGTCTCCCTACATAAATGAGTAGTCTCTCTGTATTAAAAGCTAGTCTCTCTACATTAATAAGTAATCTCTCGATACTAAATATCTAGTCTCTCTATATTAAATATCTAGTCTCTCTATATTAATTACTAGTCCCTTTATATTAATAACTAGTCTCTCTATATTAGTAACTAGTCTCTCTATATTAATAATTAGTCTCTCTATACTCAATATCTAGTCTCTCTATATTAATAAGTAGTCTCTCTATATTAATTACTAGTCTCTCTATATTAATAAGTAGTCTCTCTACTCTCTATACTAAATATCTAGTCTCTCTATATTAAATATCTTAGCCTCTCTATATTAATAACTAGACTTTCTATATTAATAAGTAGTCTCGCTATATAGAATTAATAGTCTCTCTAGCCACCGTCGCCGCTATTGTAAAAAAATTTCAACGAATGTGGTTCTCATTGCCTTTATACAAAAATTGTCAGATAAAACGCGAGAAAATTATGCTGATTTTTAGAAAAAAAGTTTAACGAACTTTTGTACACCGTGAGATTATTGATGACGTTATTAATTATTTTATGTCAAATTTAAAGTTTTTTTTTTCTTTCTTTTTTTTTGCATTATTTAGTTTTGCGATAATTAATAGGGGAATTATGATTTTTATACAACGACAATTAAACTACAGCATGATTGGTTTTGAAGTTATGCATATTCTAAGGTTTGATCATGAACATGAATACTTTGTTTAAATTTGAAATTTATTTAATACTGTAATAATTTATTCAAAATTCGAATTAGTTTAACAATATTTAAATTGCTTACATTGTTAAATTTTTGAATTTTTTGGTGCAAAGGCTAAATTAATTGCAGAAAAATTATAATTTAAATTCCCTGTAGAACACCGAAGTCAAGCATCGCTAGTTGCGGTCAGTAAACTCGTGGGTGACCACTTTTATCAGCCTGTATAGGGATCGAGGGTGCGAGGTATTGGTCCTCGTTAAACTGTTCTACCGTAAAGTGCTGAACTTCGCGTACAGGTCATCGGGCTACCAAAGCAGGGGAGCCATCCCCTCTGCAGAGGATCAAAATTTTGATGGCATGTCTTCGGATCATCCTCAGGGTTGTTTCCCAAACAGTCGCCAATAGCCCATTGTGCAGCTCTAGTGAGCTCTGAGGAGAACAGACAATCTGAAAGTCTGGGGCTGTCTGCTGCTATGGTAAAAGGCGAGAGCACATTTCTAATGGGGATGAAATGGATAAAAGAAGGTATCGATTGGTTTACTCACGACGACCTACGCTAAGATTAAGACAACACTATTCACCCCACATCCATATTCCAAGTGACCTTTTCTCGTAACCATAGTACCCTAAACTACGCGAGGCGGGTGTCTGGAGGAGTTCTCCTGAAAGCCGCACTATACCTACTTTATAATTTAAAAAATTATGATTTTTAAAATTGAAATTATAATTTTCTTAAATTTAATTACAATTATGCTCCATGCGAAGATAAAGAACCTTTTCAAAAATTTCGAATCAATTTCGGAATTACTAAATTTTAAAATAGTGCTGTTTTTTTAACCCACTGACGATTCTGCACTTAAAAAGTCGTATTTTAACCTGCAGTCTTCTCTGCATAGTAAAACCGGTTTTTTCCATTTTTTTTAGATAGGAAAATAGTGTATAGGGAAAATACATTCTCGTTTAACTAAACCGACGGTCTAAACTTTTACTAAAACTAAGTCGTTTTACTAAACCGGCGGTGGAAATCCTGAAAGGTTAAAATACATATTTTTTCCGTCTTTTGGGCACAACCATATCCAAATTTTGCACTTTCATTAAAAAAAAATTTATTGTTTTAATTGGGAGGTTCGATGTTAATATTTATATGAACTAATGTCAAGAGTCTTATAAATGTTTTTTTTTTTGCCTTCTCACCTGAGTAACGACGCCTGTGAGTGACGTCAGACTACCTTTTCCTTCTTTCCTTAATTTATTTAAGAGAAATTATTTTTCTATTTAAATCTTCGCGATTTGAAATTTTAAACATCGATTGATAATTCCCAACGGGGTTAAAAGCTAAAAAAGTGCATTTAACTTCGATTGAGTTTCCATTCTGTGTATGAGATTTTATTTTTTATTTAAACCTTATGTAGTTTTTAATTTTATTTTCTTTCATTGTGCTCTTAATAATTTAAACGTGATTAATGTCACAGGAAAATTACAGGAATAAAAAAATGTCATTTCAAATTACTTTTCATTTGAATAAAAAAATTAAAAATAATTTGAAATGAAATTTTCTTATGAGCATTAACATTTTTGTTCTTAAAAATATTTATGAAGTTATAATTTTATGTTGAATTGTTTTTTAATTGTGCGTTATTTTAATGTAAGGACAGATGAAATGGGCGAACTTAGCGACCTGAAAAAAGTTGCGAGCGATAGGGAACAGATGAAAGAGCCTTAATAAAGTTTAAATAAAAGAACAGACTTATTTTAAATAAAGAGTTAAGTTTTTCCTCATTTTTTTAAAAAAAAATTTATTATTATTTTTTTTAGTGAAAACTATTAGCAATACAATTATAATTGTTTGCGCTCATGTACTCTAACGTCTGGAGATAAACAATACGCCATATACATTGTTTAAATTTCCAAGTACTTTTGATTCAATTAAATCGTAAATCTTCATTATTATTTTTTTTCATAAAATAAAAATAAATTTTTTATTTATAAAACAAAAACAAAAATTATAAAATCTCATAGCAAATACGAATAGCAATCTACCCCAATACTGACTTTTTACCGCCTCAATGGTAATCCATCTCCGATTGCGAATTGATTAGAAAAATACTACACAAGCAGTTTCTAAGCTAGATGAGCGATATCGATCGGGGGTCGTAGCCTTTAATGTAATCAAAGTTTAAAATATATTAAAGTATATCTAAAATATATCTAGTGAAATATATCTAAGGTATAAAGCAAAAAAGAAAAAGCGGAAATGGCATAGGAAGCTATCTTAATTAAAACTGAGTAAGCAATTCCAGTGGTTGGTAAGCAAAACTTAATTCTTTGCTTTATTAAAGTATAAATCCATATTTCAAAATCGTTTACAAAAAGGATAATTGTTCCAAATTACATTTTTTCTAAATTATATTATTAACAATAAAATAAAATAAAAATAAATTAAAAATATCATATTATTTTTATTTTATTTTATTGTTAATAATATAATTTAGAAAAAATGTAATTTGGAATCAAAGCCCCCCCCCACAGTATTTTTTAAAAAAAATTATAAATCACATTTTACCCTTTCTTAAATTTAGATTTTTAAAGGATCACTTATATATTTGCTATTGCATTTTTGCAATTTTTATGTTTTAAAAAAAGTTTTCTTTCCTACAATCATGATTACAAATCATGATTATAATTAAATATTGTTATAATCATCATTAAAAATATTTTAGATACAAATCTAGCTTTTACACGGATAAAAAATAGATTTGTTCTTTAAAATTTAAAAGTTTACGCTAATTTACTCTTATATAAACAAAATTAACGCATCGTAACATAACGTAATGTAAATCTTCTTCCAAAGTCATTAAAGGTTGAAATTAAAATAGAACGTTCGAAGTTTAAATAAACACAAAAATAAGAAGGAAGATAATGTTTTATCCTAGTGACGTATTTATTTAAATGTCTGATAAAAATTTTGAAATTATTTTAAACGCATCTTAGTGACTCAGAAATTATAAACAGTTAAAAATGCAACATGTGGCACATAAATTTTCTTTACAAAATTGTTGCGTAAATAAAGTTAAGAACATGATTTTAAAAGTAATGCAATAAGATAAAATTTATGAGTAATTTGTTGCGAAAAGACATAAATAAGTAATATAAAATTCAATACACATGGTGTATTCGAATTTCCGCACATAATACATATTTTCGGAATTCTTACCTAAATATAATATTTTCAGCATCTATTTGCAATTTTTTTGCTTTTCTGTCTGTTCTCTTTCAGGCCATTTTTTGACATTTCGAATGTTTTCAAATTTTATAATTAAAAGTATTTTTAAATTTGAATACTTTTTTACATATCTCGGATCATGCTTTTGCATGATTTCTTTTTAATATTTCCAGATCACCTACAACCAAGTTTTCTCCATATGTCACTCATAAAAAATTTTTAGAAATAATATCTCATTGTTCCACACTTATCACATTTTAACTATTTGACAGAACAATTTCCAGGAAATAAATTACTCAAAATCGAAAATGAAAATGAACAAAAGTGAAGAGTTGAAATTACATGTATATACATGTAATTGCATGTATATACATGTCAATGTATATGTATGTCATGCTGCATGTATATACTTGCCAATGTAAAATGCCGTGCCTGGTAATTGGTAATTGTCAACTTCACCGACGAATGTTAACAATCAATAATCACTTTGGTAAATGTCCGAAATATATGCTAAACCTGATTTGATATTAATTTATTCATCAATATTTTAGTATTTAATGGATATTTAAATATTCGATTGGGAGAGATTAGGAAAAACATTAAAATATTAGTGTTGGGAATGCCTAGCAGGTGTGAGAATAACAGCTGGTAATGCCAACCCTAATTTTTTTTTAAATTTAAAATCTTCTCCCGGCTTACTCGACACTAATATTTTTTTAAAGTTCAGTGATATTGCCAGGTATACACTTGCTCGGTATTTCCTACACTGGTCCTTTTTTCAAATGTCTTTGCTCAATATACGCTTTTGCACTGACTTTTTTTTTCAAGTTAAAGGCCACTGCCAGGGCAAACATTATTCTCTCATGATTTTCTTAATCTATCCTAATTTGCTATTAAAATATCGATTGAATACTTCATATCGATGAATAAATTAATATCAAATCTGTTCTAGCAGATTTTTGGAGCATTCAGCGAAGCGACTGTGTGATTGTTGACATTCACCAGTGAAAGTGGACATTCTTCAGATTTCTATTTCTCACGGTAACATATACATCCAAAAAACAGAGCACGTATCAATTTTCAAATTCTTCTTTAGATTTTTATCATTTCGGCGTTTGAAATTTATTTTAAACTTTAATAAAAAACTGCCTCTCAATTTCTCTTACTAAGCATATTTCTGTAAAATTATATGCTAAATAAAAGTTTATAAAAGAAATTATATTTTGGATTGAAATTCAGGTTTAATTATAATGGAATTTTTTTATTTTATATAAAAGGCAAATTTTTTTATATTTTGGAAGATATTTTTCTGTATTTTTGGCCACCAAAATCCTGGTTCATGCATTTTTTTAAATATAAAATGTTTTAATTAAAAAAATATTTTCACTTTGAAAGGAATAACTTAATAATTTTATTTAAAGTTAAAGCGAGTTCTTCTTCATTGATTCGACTGCTTTTTGCGGGCCAAGATCTTCTTTAAGATATTTTTTTATTCTGCTCTCATCCTGTCCAGGGTGTTCCAGTTGTTCACTTTAAGTGCTTCGAAATTCCCATTAATGCAGTGAAGCCACCTTAATCTGGGCCTGCCTCTGGTTCATGTTCCAATAGGTACTCGAGAATCCCCTCGAAAAAATTTTCTAAGGGCTCCAGCATAATTTTTTTTTCCAACTGGAATAACTATTTCAATTTGGTCATTTTATTTTTTTCTATAAATGCAGATTTTTTGTTACACTCTCATTTATGTATTATAAATTTAAATAAAAAAAAGAAAACCTCAAGTAAAAAAAAATCAATAATTTTTTTCCACTTGCTGATGTAGTCGAGAATTTTGTAAAGCGAAAAGAAGTGTGAATTATCCCTAGCCTTTATAATTTTATTAAAAAATGAATCTTAATAACATGATAATTTCAATTGTGTAATGCTTAGTTATTAGCTATGTTTGTTTACTTAGTAAAATAAATTGTAACTATAATAATTCTAGTATTGCAGGAATATTGTAATAGAACAAACTACAGTTCTACGATAATTGCGATACAATACAATTACTTAATACGTGCCATTAAAAAATACGATTATTTATATTTCCTTTAAAAATATTAATATTGTTACAGTTATAATTTTGTTACTTTAATCCATGTGTACCTATAGATCCTTAAAAACGAAAGGTTCCTTTTTTTTCAAAAATAAATATTTAATATATGTATATATACCACGAGTGTTATATTATTAGGAAATATTCTGAAAAGACAAGATGCTCTGACTACTACAATGTTACGAATATATGAGCAATTCTACAAATAAACGCCAAGTAGGAGGCCAAAAAAAAAATTTGGGGGGGGGGGGCACACTAAATTGGCGTTTATTTGTAGAATTGCTCATATAAGCAATTCTACAAATAAACGCAAATTAGCGGCCAAACAAAAATTAAATTTTTTTTTTTTGGGGGGGGGACACGTTATTTCTACATGAAATGTCTTCTTTTTTACACCCTACCACTACGTACCACTTACCCTAAAAAAGCAAGAAAAAATATTTAACATGAAATTTTCTCTTTGTGACATACTTTAAATGACAAAATACTAATTGTAAATTTTTCCCGATTTTTTAAATTTACGAACTTTGATTAAATTTTTTTATTTTTGTTTTTCATACTAAAATATAATCTTATAGTATGAAATCTCTAAAAATACATTTTAGAAAGACATTATAATAATATTATATTTATGTAAAAATCATTTTATCTGAATAAATGGCTCAGATTTATCTGAGTATGTCAGAAGGAGTATGTCACATTTAAAGTATGTCACAAAGACAAAATTTCATGTTCGCGATTTTTTCTTGCCTTTTTAGGGTGTAAAAAAAAAGAAAATTCATGCAGAAATAGTGTGCCCCCCCCGAAAAAAAAATTTTTTTTGGCCGCCTAATTGGCGTTTATTTGTAGGATTGCTCATATGTATTTGGATCTGAAGTATTTGCATTTGAATCTTTTTTTTTAAATCTAAAGTGGTAGGTAAAGTGATGAAATACCCACTTGGTATAAATATGCTCTAACTTTTTCATGTAGGTGTTCTCATATATCACATTTTGTGTATGGACATTAATGAGTTAAAATAATAAATTTTATGTATCTCATAAGAAATGTTGTCAAAAGTAACATTTTTCATTCATATTAAAAGAATATTTTGAATTAAATTGCTAGAAAAATTTAGCAAGTATGCTTGCCAGCCTCCTAGCTATAGCACTGAGGGAGTGAGGTCACACCACTCACTCCTCTTAAGGATATTAAACTAAAATTAACATATTTTTATAAAGTTATTTGCATATATGTTCAATAGATGGCGCAACGAATTTATCTGCCTGTTCCAAACTCAGGAAACTTTTTTTCCTAAGAGAATATTTTCAAATATTAGCAATTTTAATTAATAACGATTAATAACATTATAAACATTTTTAACTATTAATGAAATACGACATTTATCTTTATTCAATTGTATTAAACATCTCAAATTAAACTCTGAAGCACTCAATAATAAATCTGAAACAATTAATAAAATGCGATTGTTGCAACATTCACTAAATGCTACTCTTATTTTTATCGAAAAAAAAAAAAACATTACCCTTTCAATTGTTTCAAATATTTATTCTAAATTATACAAATAATTTCAGTCATTTGAATTAAGCCTTCTGAAGAAACTGGATGGAAACCAGGAAGAAATTTGGATTACTACAAAAAATAAAAAACTGGATAACTGAAACATCGTACTTGTAAGTACTGAAGATCTTACAAAACAAGATAATTAAAATTCCAAAATCAAACATATGAGTACTGATTTCTTCGATTATTTTAAGAGTATAATTGTTATTGTCCCTAAATAATCCATTAATTTTTAGTTGTGTGAGTTCGAAATAAATATTTTCCGAAAAAAATTTTTTCATAAAATAAAAAACAACTTTTACAAAAATTTTTTTAAATAAATCAATGCATTTGTAAATATAACTTCTATGAGTACTAATATATCTAATATAACGAACATAGGTACATAATAGGTACATAATAGGTACATAGGTACATAGGTACATAGGTACATAATAGGTACATAACTTACCAACGTAACTACTGACTTTTTCTCTAATTATAATTTTATAACTTGCAAAAATTCTTCAAAGAGTACTTTTGTTTTAAATATTTCTATTAAAAATCATTCGTCAGCCGTACAATTAGTAGATTGTTTTAATTTTCGAAATTAAAATCAAATTATCAATGATCCAAGTGTTAAAAAGCTTTTGGAACTAAATATTTTTGAGGGAAAAAAAGATTTAGAAAAAAGGCCGCCAGTACCGTCTTACGCATGGGCACACCTGGGCAGTGCCCGGGGGCCCCAGGCTCTCAAGGGGCCCTTGAGAATCTTACTTTTTATAAATTGTGTTTAAAGAATAAGCAACATTGTCTTACATACTTTTTAAAATAAATATATTATATTATATAAAGTGTGCATTTTTTTCTACAAATAGTGATTGATTATCATGCAAACACCAATAATTTGAATAGTTTATCAACAAGAAAAATTAAATAGGTAACCGAAATCTATTTTTCAACGTTCGAATGAAAATTTTAGGTACTTGGGCATTGAAAGATGTTTTAATAAAAGTTTAGTTTGGCAAAATAATTCATACCTTTTGAATTTATTTTAATTTGTTATATCTTTATGTTTATTTAATTTAATTTAATTATTTTAATTAATTTAATTTTATTATTTGAGGATTACAACTGGTTAGCATCTAAATTTTTTTTAAAAATTACACATAGTTTAAAAATGTTTTATTTGAGTTTTTGGGGTAATCTAAAATAGTTTAAATTTGTTGAAATTATTGCATCATATCTTAAAAATGATTTATTTTATGTATGTGAAGTTTTCTAGTTCATTTTTAAACATTATGGTATGCTTAGAGGTCTAGAGCATTTTTATGCCCAAGGGCCTTGCATGCTATTAAGACGGCCCTGAAGGCCGTAAAAAATTCCGTATACACCATAAATATTCATTATCAAACAGAGCAAATTATAACCAAAAAAACTTTTTTTAATGTAATTTTATGATTATACTATAGGATCCATAAAGGAAAACGTGTATATTCTGTGTATCATCCTCTACTTAAAATTCACATTTGTGAATCAAAAATTAGACAGCAAATTCTTATGAACCTATATTATTATTGGGAAATGCCATGCAAAAATAATAGAAATTTTAAGTATCATAAAAAACCCACTATATAGTGGATCATAGATTTTTTAGAGAACATAGGCAACTTAGTATGAATAACACTGGGGACAAATTTTTTGTTGCTTTATACAAATACTTGATTCGGGTGTGGAAATTTCAAATCTGAAAATAGTTTTGCTGCTAAAGCTACAGACTTTTTTCAATGACATTGTTAGTCTTTTTTTTCGTCGGTCGAAATGTTTAAGTTTAAAAACATTATATACATAAAGGAGTCGCATAATTGCAGCAACAAATTTCTAAAGGTGTTAGGGCACATCATGAGAATTAAAATTTCATAGAAACACATGCTCTGAGTTGTCCTCATACGCGGCTAGAGGCGCCTCCCTATACCTATAATGAACTTTTCAGCTGTACACGAAGGAACTGTTCATAATAGGGAAGCACCCCCAGAGGCATATAATAACATTTCTCAACATGATCAACGAAAACAGGGCATGAACAGTTCAATTTAGTGTATTTGAAGTTTTATACTATTTTAATCCAGTTTATGTGCTTTAGCTCGCCTGGAAAAGTAATTCGCAACATTTATGTGATCCCCTGTGATGTATAACGTTTTTTAACTTGCAAACTTCAACAAAATAAAAGACTAAAAATCTGATTTTAAAAATAAAAATTAGCTTGGATAAAGAAACCGGTTACAAATTTAAAATAAGTGATGCGGCAATATCTAAGATCTGTTAAAAAAATATCATACAGCAGAAAACAAAACAAAAATGTTCCCCTGTGTAATATATAAAATATAACAATCTGTTTTCAAAATGTCCACTATTGTGTTGTGCACTATAAATGCGATGTATCTATCTGCTCTCTAAAAGTATGTTAAATCCTCGAAAGAAGGGGATATTCGAAAATGATGTGCTATACTATCTTAAAGTTCGGTGATAGATGTGATAGGATTAAGGCAGACAAAGCTTTTGAGGTACTTTCACTGTCAAAACATTTATCTGAGAGATCAAGACGAATAGAAAAGTGCCATCTACTAATGGTTTTTACAACTAAATTATTTTTGTTCAGAAATCCATATTATTAAATTGTGCCACTACACAATTTTCATGATCTTTTTCTACATTATTTTTTTACAGATTACTTACAAATGTGAACCTTAATTTCGGGCATTTTCTCTTATCGCCAGTGATGATTTGAATATCTACCGTCTCAAACAAAACCCTTAGTGGATTTGTTATTTACCATTTATTTTAAAAAAACTAATTCCTGTTCCTCAATATCAGGTTCATTAAAGAAATTATTTGATAGAAATTAGTTAGCTCAAAAGTTCTTGAAAATCATCAAGTTTGGAATAAAGTTCTCGAAAATTTTTGTGACCAGTAGCAACCAGGATAGTTAAGATATAATATCTTCTGATATTCAAAAGTACTTGAATTTTCTGAATGAAAATAAAAAATCAAGTACTGAGCAACACTACGAAATCATGCTGGAAACTGAAAGGCATATACCGATGCAATTGAAAAGCTTTGTGGAAGAACCAGGTAAGTGACATTTTAGGAGTATTTATGAATCGGTGAATATAACATAAAGTGATTGCATGTTAATGTAACAGATGCTTTTGCTTTCACTTTAATCTTAACATAATTAAACCACTTTAGTTTTTCGTATGCTTGCATGATTTCTATTTTCCAATTAGGCAGCGTTAAATAAAATAAGGCAAAGAATTTTAAGCCTAACCTTATTCTAACAAATTGGTAATAAAATAGTTTGGAAATTACTTTTTTTTTCTTACCCTGATTATAGCCTCTATGAAAATATCACATATTAAGCTCTTCAATTTTTAAAGCTAAAAATAATATCATTTTTTTTATTATTTATTCTTATTTGTTGTCCTTCTCGGTTTCTTCAACTTATTAAGTTAAGTAACACTCATTTTTTTGACGTTTATCCCATCAAAATAGAGATTAACTGTATTTATAGCATCCCATGTTATTGCTCGCGGCCTGATAGTCAAAATTTGTCACTATCAAATAATTTTCTCCGATACAAACACATTTTGAGAAAACGTAAAACACTCTTTTCCACAGTATCGGTATTAAAATTTCTTAGTATTGGTGCAGTTTGAATAATCACCAAATATATCAATGTAATATTTTATAGCGAGCGATGTTAGAATATTTAGAAAATAAAGCAAGAAAATAATTAGCAGACAGAATGTATTTACATTAATAAATTGGATTATTTGTATTTAAAAAAACTAACATACATAAAAATACAACCATTATGTAAGTCTTCTTAAAAAAAATTTTATTAATAAAATAGAAAAATTATGCTTTTACATTCGGTTACTTGCTTACGAACATTTAATCTTAAAAGAACTGTTTATTTATATTTACAGCATCAGGAAATAAATTCAATTTACAAATCGTTTTATTTAGAAATAATACTAATATAACATAATTTTAAACATCTCTCCAAGGTCTACCGAATAGAAGTACTTAATAATTTTTCTCATTTATACATCAAAAGAAATTAGCTCGAAAAAGTGTTAATGACTATGGAAATAATATGTTAATTCTATTCGGAGACAATCATTTTAACGTTCAGAAACGTAAAATAAAAAGTGTTAAAAATTATTATTATGCTAAAGATTACGATGGGAGAATATCGTATAAGTGGTTATCAACTTTCTAGTATTTCTTCATTTTGTAGAAACGTTCTTTTGAAAGTGGTTTGCTCAAATATGCATAATAATATTTCATTTCTCTAGAGATCTCATGACCATAATTTTATTTACAAAACAGTTTGATTTCATTAAATTAAATAGGTTATAACGTTTGAGCTTGCCGCCGTGCAGTGCATGCGGCTCTTGTGGTATTAAACTCATTAAAGCAAATATAGTGGTGATAAGCAGGATAATAAAGGAAAAATAATGTAATAAATTCTGAAGGATTCAAAGATAAGTTTAATAAATTCTAAAGTAAAATAAAAATTTAAAAAAGAAATACGAATTTGATGCTTATTGGTCAACAAGGCATTATGTTACAACTCTAATCAATTAATAATTCTTTTTATATATAATGATTAAATAAAAGTTTGTTGTTCCCTGAATATTCTATTGATTCTTTTAAAATTTATTTTTATATTAAACAATTTATTTTATATCTGTAAAATAACAATAAAAGAAATGTATAAATAGTAAGCTTAAATATGTGTGGGCTTGATATTAACTTAGATATTAAACTGTTGTTTTTACTAAATTAAAAATAATATTACTAAAAAATGTACGAAATAAATTATTATATACATAAATTATTATTAAATTAAGCATTACGTGTTTAATCACTTAAAATCAAACGTATAGCGATCAAAACATTGTGCGATATTGTGAGTTATGCTTATTGTTTATGACAAAATTTCAAGCAATTAACCTTATGATTAGAAGAAATATAAAACAAACTAAAAAAACAAAATGCATGCAAACAATGTATTAAGTAACCCAATTGATGGAAAATTGATGGCTTTCCACTTAATTTCGTTTTTCTATGATTCTTGACTGTATACAATCGAATTAATAATGAAACGTAATGTATTTCTTTCGGGAGAATCCGCTGTTTTGAGCACAAGAGGGATTTGGCTTACTGAATGGTGATTGCCAAGTAATCTCCTTCCTTTTATTTGCTCTAAGAGTTAATCCAACGGCAGGAGAATTCTAACAAATGATCTATCTATCACAGAGAATATTTTATGTTTAGCACTGTGCTCGGTTTGAGCCAGGAGCAGAATTCATATCGCCAAACCATAGCTGGGATTCAAACTTGAATAACTTTGAAGAGGCAAACACTCTATTTCCTGAGCCACCGAGACTCAAGACAAACAATTTTTTATTTTATATTATTTATTTTTTAACAGCCGACAAAAGAAAACTTGGATTTATGACAACTGATGTTCAACTCCGTAGCCTTGCAATTTTGAACCCAATCCAGAAGACAAGGAAACTCTTGAATCAAATATTAGAAAGAAAGAGAATTAGAGAAATCTGCCTTCATAGAGGAACTAACTCTTTTTGATGGAACTACCCCCGTTTGCGTTACATGGAGAAGAAAACCAAGGAAACCTCCCACGGTTAGCCCGACGGCAAGGGGACTCTAACCTATGATCACTCTAAACCATGACGGCAAGGGGACTCTACCACTGAGGATATTTTTCGTCAGCACTGTGGTCGTTGCGAGCTGGGCGCGGAATTCGTATCGACCAGCCATCACTGGCAGTCAAATCCTGTTCGCCTAGTTGGAAGATGAACTCTCTATTCCCTGAGCCACCACAACTCGACAAACAATTAATAAAATTAAAAAAAAGAAGGAAAAAAAATTCAGTTTCTCACTATATTGAAAATAAGTTACTGTCGTTGCTGTTTCAGAAACTTTTTAACACATGCGTTTCTCACTCTTGTAACTCAATTGAATTGCAAAGCCATACATCCACCTCTTATTCATTTTCAGAGATAATTGTAGTTGGCTACAAAGAATCCTAATTCCTATACTTATAGTTTCCGCTAAACTGCATTTCACAGCCTAAGAATAAACAAATAATTTCTTAAAAAATAAAATAAATTCAAAAGTTTTTAATAACTATTAGGGGAAACAATATGTAACTTAGTACGTATTAAGAGAAATGTAATGATATGAAACTATTACTGATACCGTCATTAATTTTCGAGTTATTTTTTGTCAAAAATGATGATTTATTTCTTTATATATTTATTTTTGAGCTCCGTCTAATTTGGTTTAGCAAAAACTATTTAAAATAGAGATTTTTGCACACATGTACTCTTGTATGTCAAGTCATCCAAAATAATTTTAAAATTCAAGTTCGTTTTGGGCTAATTAAATATTGACAGTATATCACATTTTTCAATGCAAATGAAAGTTCAATAGCAGTAAAATTATAATTTTTTTGACACACATTCTCTTTTTACTAGAGATTTAAACAAAAAAATCTCTCTTTAAATAATTAGGTTTTAAAAAAATAATTTTTATATATTTCCAACAGATAGACATAAAAATCGTATTTTTCTAACCTTTTGGAGGAAAATATATCCAAACATTCAGCTCTCATTTTTAAAAAAAAGACAATGACTCCTCTCCGTTTCCTCTAACAATCAAATTGGGTTTAATGTTTTAAATTATGTATTCCTAAAACGTGATTTGAGGTGTTTTGATAAGGCTTTTGTTTTTCCTAGTTTAAATAACAGGTATTTTTAGCTGCAGGTAATTAACTGGTATATTTTTTACTTCATTTTAGAAAAGGATTCTAAAAATACAAAATGCGCAGTAATCAAGAAACACATTGTTTATTACACTGCACCCACAACCTGACAATGTTGAGCCCTGAACGTTGTAAGAGTTTGATATTTTTGGATAATAAATTTCCGTGTATATCAACTTAATCGACTGGACGTTTCATTTTCAATTAAAATAAAATTTTAAATAATACTTTTACTGATTTAATTTATTCCAACAGCACAGCTGACAAAATACAAATAAAAAAGCATATACTTAACCCTTAATAGACACTTTTTTTTTTCAAATATTGTCATGTCAAAACGCTTATAGAATTAAGATTGATTTAATTAGAGAAATTCATTTAGACAATTACCTAAAATTAATTTGATTTTAAAGGCAATTTTTTCGGTAGATAGCTAAGTGCGATTTTCAAAATTTTATCTACTGTAAAAAATTGGCCATGAACTTGAACTTTTGTACTTATAAACAACCAAATTTAAAAATTCTTTGATTGTAATTACAAATAAACTTGATGAGAAATGATGAAATGAATGAATCCATAACGCACAAGATGAAACAGATCGTGTTGCCTTCTCTTTTTGACCCCAAGCTAACCTTTACTGTTACCCAGATTCATGTAGATAAAACTTAAGCCCTTATTGTTTTGTTTTTTCTTAAGTTATCAGCAGATAGAGAACAGCCATACAATTTATAGTAGGGAAAATAGATTCCAGGACACATTTAAAAATTTTTGAAGTCGGATCATATTTTCCAAAGCCTTATAAAAGGTAAATGAGATTGGAAAAAAAATAGATCAGTACAAAAAGATTGCTGACAAGATATTTTAGGACAAAACAACTGAGTACTATGCAAAAAATATGACAAGAAAAAATTTTATTTCTTAAAAAAGAAGGAAAGAAAAAATTTAAAATTCTAACTTTGAAAATTCCATTTTTTCTACATCGTTAGAAATTTTGGTCTATAGTTGCCACCATTTTCGGTATTGAAGTAAACTAAATACATTTTTAAGTATAGAAATCTAGTTATCATGCAAAAAACTAGATAAAATAACAAGTGTTTGAAAGAATTAGTGCTAATATATAACTGAAAATATGATTGTTTTTTTAAAGAAACGTTTTTGTAATGAAGTAATTAATTCTAATACGCATGAAAATATGGGTTGTCAGTCAACAGACAAAACAATAAAAGTGGAAAAGAAAATATAAAAAAATTTGACAACATGCACAGCAAAAATGGTGGCAACTCAGGGTGGAAAATTCCTCTTCAAATTTCTCTGATTTGTCCAGGTAAAAATCTTAAAATTTCCAGGTCAGCTTAATTTTTTCTTCTTGATAAGCATGAGTACAAGAAAAGTATCAATATTATAAAGTATTTTATTTAAAATGTATTTTTTTAATATATCATCTTGAAAAAATAATTAGACTTAATTTATTTTGACAACTTAACAAGATTTTGTTTTTTATTTTTTAAATTTCTTTGTTTTGGTACAACATTAGTTTTTAAAATATTAAGATAGATGTGGAGGAAATATGTTTAGCTTGCAGAATATATTGTTTTTATTGAATAAAAAATGTTTTAATGTGTTAATTTGAGTAATTTTTGTACAAAGTGTACCGAATGGCAAGAACAGAATGACCCAAAAAGCATTGGATAAGTACTGTTTAATATATTTTCATTAAGCAAAAAAAAAATAATTCCAGGCGGTTATACATCAATAAATTTTTATAATTATTTACATTTCAATATAGAGTCATTTTATACTGTATTTTATCCAAACAGTGCTCTTAATAAGATTAATTGATCAAATTTTTTTAAACTAATTTCTAACGTCCAATATTTAAATAATGCTGATTGTGTTTTGAATTAACATTAATTATTTTAAGAGATATTCGGTATTCAAAAATGAATTTTGAAGCTGCCATTTGAATAAAGAATTCTATGCAGTTCTTAACTTGTAAATATGATACATAATTAATTTGAAACTTTTTACTTTGGTCTCAGCTGTAAATGTTTCAAATTGGATACAAATTTAAGTTAGTGATAACCATTATAATGACAGAAAATTACTTTAATTTTAATCTTAATATAATACAAAATTTCGATTAAATAACTTCTTTAATTTAAATTGCCCTCTATTTCCAGTTGGAATAGATGGGTCAATGTGTTTTATAACATTTTCCATCATAATAGTTAGTTGAAAAATCACTTATTTTAATTGTGGTACGTATATTAAAAACAATGTAAATAGTACTCATATTTAGACAATATTTTATTAAACCTAATAATTTTAAAAAATCCTAGAATTAAAAAAAATAACTTAAGAAAAAAAAAGCAGAAAAGTTTATTTTTATGTACAATAAAAAAATTGAAAAATATGTTACTGTACATAAAAAGGAAGAAAACAAATTGTTATTATTTAGTCTAAAATATTTTTCTAGGAAAACAAGTTCTCTTCAAACAGAAAAAATTTTACTTTAATAACTTTATTTTTTTGCCTGCATAAAATTAAATAATCGTTTTGCACAGTTCTTACAGAATATTTTATTTCATGTTTCAAAGCAGACGACATTAATTTATATACCCTTTACTTGTAGTTAGTGACATAGCTAGAGGGGAACAAGAAAGAGCATATGTAGCATTACATATGCACCAAACTTATGAAAAATTTCAAATTGACTCCAGAATAAATTTAAATTTCTTTTTTAATATGATTATCTCTTTATTTTACATAATCTTTATTTATTATATCTTTTTAATATAATTATCGGAATGACCTCCAGTTTCCTTTTGCTGATTACAGGTCCAATAACTACTAAAAATTTAATAGGACGTGTATTACTATTTGCTGTGCGTGTAGGCTTACTATTTAATAAATTAATTTTTCTGCAAACTAGAGAAACAAACACTTATTCTTCAATCAAAAACAATATATATCTAAGAGTATTAGAAGTAATTGTAATAGAAACTACATACTTTAGTAACGTATACAGTTCCATTTTGAACCAAATCAAATTAATGTTTTTATAATTATCAGTCAAGTTGGCTTTTGTAAAATCTCATTCAATGTAAAATTTAAGTAACGAATTTAGTTAAACAGAAACTAAACTTAAAACAGTTCCAAAGAGCAAAAATTGTGCCATGTTTCTACACATTGATGCAAGATAACATGTTTTGTTACAGTTTACTTTATTATTTTCAGTTTCTATTATTAGTGTAAATTTTTTTCTTTTTTAAAAAAATGTAAAAAACTGTACTTATTAGAGATTTATTGACCACAGTTAAAATTTTCAATTGATGTAACCCTTCATTTAACAGCCTTGCCAATAAATTATGGAAAACTGACTTTTATAAGTGAAAATCATTATTTCTAAATTTTAAATTTTTAACCTTGAACATTATACCTTGTTTGTTTAAAAACATTAAGTTTAAAATTTTAGTCATCTGGTTGGTTTTACTGCGGAATTGCCCAATGAGAAATCTGCACAGTGCAGAACAAAAAAAAAAAATAAATTTCCTTTTTCTTCTTAACAATAAACACATATGAATAAAATTTTATTATATTTTGTTTATATCATTTAACATGTGTGTCCCATACATTTCTTTGTTTTTGCCAACTTTTTAGGATAAAAGGAGAAACAATTCCGGAAATACATCGCTAGAATGCAAGCAATTTTACAAACTTTCGACATAGTGATTACTACAATTCAAATTTTGAATCGAAAATCAAATTTTTACCAACGAAACAGTAAAATTAAATGTTAACATATAGTTAGTTCGTAAAAGAACCTTTTTTTTTAAGAATAAAATATGTTATGAAAGGTTAAAATGAAATCGAGAAAATAAGCATCAATGGAACAATTGTAACAACTTGTCAACAAACATTGCTGTTAGCAATTTTAAGAAACTGATGGCTTTGCTAAGAAAAAATAATTCACTGATTTCATTGGATAGGAGTACAAAAACTTTCAGAAAGAGTGCAATAAAAAATTCAAACTGTAACTAATTTTTGGAGAGTTTTATAAGGGAAAAATATTAAAACATTATGAATAATTTTGTCTAAAGAAAATAACACCCCCAAAGCATCAGAACATAGTTGAATGATAAATAGTTTCAGCCCATGGACTAGAATTAAAAAAGAAAACTCATGCTTTTATATAAAAAAAGTATATATCCTAACCCCCTCCCCAGAATCTTTGCCTTTCCTAAACTGCAGTTTCCAAATCAGTCAGAGTTATTTCCATTCATTTAGCAACCCTGGGAGAGTTACAAGAGGCATTTTAGTTTAACAGGTTTAAAATGGAGCAAATTTTAATCAAAGCAAAGTATTGCTAAGTCTATGATAATTCAACTGTTTGGCGATAAATTTCCATCTTAAAAAAAACTGAATGTAACAGATGGTAAAATAATTTCAATTAAGAAAAACCCCAGCCTTCCTTTAAAATTCCCTGCCTTTTCCAAAATGAAAAAATTCCCTGAGAATTCCAGGTGGGTGGCCAGCCTGCAACAAAACAATTTTTTTTAACAGTGTCAATGTTGGGAATTACTCTATTAAATTATCAGAGCTCATTCTAGGCAGAAAAAAGGGCAGGGTGCAAAAGTTTAAAAAAAAGGGCATTATTGTTCTAAAAAGGCAATAATTTCTTTCTATAGGCTTTACACCTATTAAAAAAACATTGTCATTTTTCTTTTTTACTTTACTAAAAGTACCAAAGCAATCATATTAATTTTTATTAATAAATTAACGTACATATATATATCGAGTTAATGAGCTAATTAGCTTAGTAATTTATTTAAAATGCATGCAAATATTAATAAAATAATAAATGTATGTTTTTAAGTGTCTGTAGTTATGATTTAATAATTAAAATGATTAAGAATAATTATGATTTAATGATAGTGAAGTAACTGCAAACTTCAAAGCCAAGTGCAACAAGGGGGTGTGATGGCTATTTTTCCTTTCCCATATAAATCTATGTATTGACAGCAATGACAAACTAAATAAAAAGAGTCGAAAATAAAGAAGGGTTGAGGAAAGAAAGGGCAAAAAGGGTACTATTACATCAGGGTACTAATTTACTTCAGGGGCAACAGGATGGATTCTTTTGAGTAAAAGGGCAGCAGGGTGCTGCTCCCTGTTTACCCTGCCTAGAATGAGCTCTGAAAATATTAATAGTGNGAGGTCTACCGAATAGTAGTGCTTAGTAATTTTTCTCATTTATACATCAAAAGAAATTAGCTCGAAAAAGTGTTAATGACTATGGAAATAATATGTTAATTCTATTCGGAGACAATCATTTTAACGTTCAGAAACGTAAAATAAAAAGTGTTAAAAATTATTATTATGCTAAAGATTACGATGGGAGAATATCGTATAAGTGGTTATCAACTTTCTAGTATTTCTTCATTTTGTAGAAACGTTCTTTTGAAAGTGGTTTGCTCAAATATGCATAATAATATTTCATTTCTCTAGAGATCTCATGACCATAATTTTATTTACAAAACAGTTTGATTTCATTAAATTAAATAGGTTATAACGTTTGAGCTTGCCGCCGTGCAGTGCATGCGGCTCTTGTGGTATTAAACTCATTAAAGCAAATATAGTGGTGATAAGCAGGATAATAAAGGAAAAATAATGTAATAAATTCTGAAGGATTCAAAGATAAGTTTAATAAATTCTAAAGTAAAATAAAAATTTAAAAAAGAAATACGAATTTGATGCTTATTGGTCAACAAGGCATTATGTTACAACTCTAATCAATTAATAATTCTTTTTATATATAATGATTAAATAAAAGTTTGTTGTTCCCTGAATATTCTATTGATTCTTTTAAAATTTATTTTTATATTAAACAATTTGTTTTATATCTATGAAATAACAATAAAAGAAATTTATCAAGTGTAAGCTTAAATATGTGTGAGCTTGATATGAACTTAAATATTAAACTATTATTTTTACTAAATTTAAAAAAAAATATTACTAAAAAATGAAATGTACGAAATAAATTATTATATACATAATTTTTTTTTTTATTTTAAAATTTTGTAACCGTCGTTGAACAGCCGACCCAATTTTGGGTTTACGACTATTGATGTTCCTTGCAATTTTGAACCCAATCCAGAAGACAAGGGAACTCTTGGATCAAGTATTGGGAGAGTCGCAATGGCTCAGAGGATAGAGCGTTCGCCTTCCATTGAGGTGAACCGGGTTTGAATCCCAGCAATGGCTAGTCAATACAAATTCCACATCCGGCTCGCACTGATCACAGTGTTGACGTAAAATATTCTCAGTGGTAGACGGATCTTGGGTTAGAGTCCCTTTGCCGTTTGGCTAACCGTGGGAGATTCTCGTGGCCTTCCTCTCCCTTTAAGGCAAATGCGGTTAGTTCCATCAATAAGTCATCCACGAAGACAAATTTATCCCAATACATAAATTATTGTTATTATTAAATTCAACATTACGGGCTTAATCACGCAAAATCAAACACAAAGCGATCAAAACATTGTGCGATATTGTGAGTTATGCTTATTGTTTATGACAAAATGTCAAGCAATTAACCTTATGATTAGAAGAATTAAACAAACTGGAAAAACAAAAATACGTGTAAACAATGTATTATTAAGTAATCCAATTGATGGGAAATTGATGGCTTTCCACTTACTTTCGTTTTTCTGCGATTTTTGACTGTATACTATCGACTTAACAATGAAACGTAATGTATTTCTTTTGAGAGAATCCGCTGTTTTGAGCACAAGAGGGATTTGGAGAAAAAAATTGGCTTACGGAATGGTGATTGCCAAGTAATCTCCTTCCTTTTATTTGCTCTAAGGGTTAACACAACGGCATGAGAATTCTAACAAATGATCTATCTAACACAGTGAATATTTTATGTTTAGCACTGTGCTCGGTTTGAGTCAGGAGCAGAATTCATATCGCCAAGCCATAGCTGGGATTCAAACTTGAATCACTTTGAAGACGCAAACGCTCTATTTCTTGAGCCATCGAGACTCAAGACAAAAAAAATTTTATTTTATATTATTTATTTTTTAACAGCCGACAAAAAAAAGTTTTGGATTTATGACTACTAATGTTCAACTCCGTAGCCTTGTAATTTTGAACCCAATCCAGAAGACAAGGGAACTCTTGGATCAAGTATTAGGAGAAATCTGCCCTCATAGAGGAACTAACCCCATTTGGAGAAATCTGCCCTCATAGAGGAACTAACCCCATTGCTAGCCCGACGGCAAGGGGACTCTAATCCATGATCACTCTAAACCATGACGGCAAGGGGACTCAACCACTGAGGATATTTTTCGTCAGCACTGTGGTCGGTGCGAGCTGGGTGCGGAATTCGTATCGACCAGCCTTCACTGGGACTCAAATCCGGTTCACCTCGTTGGAAGACGAACTCTAAATCCCCTGAGCCACCACAATTCAACAAACAATTAATAAATTTTTTTTTAAAAATTTATATCAGTTTCTCACTACATTAAAAATAAGTTACTGCCGCTGCTGTTTCAGAAAATTTTTAACACATGCGTTTCTCACTCTCGTAACTCAATTGAATTGCAAGCAATACATCCACCTCTTATTCATTTTCAGAAATATTTGTAGGTGCCTACAAAAAATCCCAATTCCTATGCTTATAGTTTCCCGTAAACTGCATTTCACAGCCTAAGAATAAACAAATATTTTTTAGAAAAATAAAATGAATTTTAAAGTTCTTAATAACTATTAGGTGAAACAATATGTTGTTGTTAATTTACGTCGCACTAGAGCTGCACAATGGGCTATTGGCGACGGTCTGGGAAACATCCCGGAGGAGAAATAATATGTAACTTAGTATATTTTTAGAGAAATGTAATAATGTGTAAATTTCGTTTACGTCGTCATTAATTTTCGAGTTATTTCATGCCAAAAATGATTATTTATTTTTGAGCTCCGTCTAATATAGTTCAGCAAAAACTATTTAAAATAGGGATTTTTGCTCACATGTCAAGTCATCTAAAATAACTTTAAAATTCAAGTTAGTTTTGGGGTCATTAAATATTGACAGTATATCGTTTTTTCAATGCAAGTTCAATAGCAGTAAAATTATAATTTTTTTGAAACACATTTTCTTTTTACTAGAGATTTAAACACAAAAAATCTCTCTTTAAATAATTAGGTTTTTAAATTTATTTTTTTTTATTTATTTATTTCCAAAAACTAAACATACAAAAAAAAATCGTCTTTTTCTAGTCTTTTGGAGAAAAGTACATCCAAACACTCAGGTCTCATTTAAAAAAAAAAGTGTCAATGACTCCTCTCTGTTTTTTTTAACAATCAAATTGGGTTTGATGTTTTAAATTCTGTATTCCTAAAACGTGATTTGAGGTGTTTTGATAAGGCTTTTGTTTATCCTAGCTTAAATAACAGGTATTTTTTAGCTGCAATGAACAGGTACATTTTTTACTTCATTTTAGAAAAGGATTCTAAAAATACAAAATTAGCAATAATTAAGAAACACATTGTTTATTACACTGTACCCACAACCTGACAACGTTGAGCCCTGAACAGCAACACTGAACGTTGGTAAAGTTCGATATTTTCAAATAATAAATTTCATTGTATCAACTTAATTGACTGGACTCTTCATTTTCAATTAAAATAAAATTTTAAACAATACTTTTACTAATTTTATTTATTCCCACAGCACAGCTGAAAAAGGAAATATAAAGCACTTAACACTTTATAGACACTTTTTTTTTTAAAAATATTGTTATGTCAAAACGCCTATAGGATTAAGATTGATTTAATAAGAGAAATTCATTTAGACAATAACCTAAAATAAATTTGATTTTTGAGGCAATTTTTTTAGTGTATAGCTAAGTGAGATTTTCAAAATTTTATCTATTGAAAAAAATTGGCCATGAACTTAAACTTTTGTACTTATAAACAACCAATTTTATTGTTGTTGTTGATTTACGTCGCACTAGAGCTGCACAATGGGCTATTGGCGACGGTCTGGGAAACATCCCGGAGGATGATCCGAAGACATGCCATCACAATTTTGATCCTCTGCGGAGGGGATGGCACCCCCGCTTCGGTAGCCCAACGACCTGCGCGCGAAGTCGAGCACTTCACGGTAGCACAGTTTAACGAGGACCAATACCGCACACCCTCGGTCCATACGCAAACTGATCCAAGTGGTCACCCACCCGCACACTGACCGTAGCCAGTGATGCTTGACTTCGGTGATCTGCTGGGAACCGTGTCTTAACCATCAGTCCACTGCGGGACACAACCAATTTTAAAAAATTCTATGATTATAAATACAAATAAACTTGATGAACAATAATGAATGTGTGTTATACACAAGATAAAACAGATTGTGTTGCCTTCTCTTTTTGACCCCAAGAGAACCTTTACTGTTACCCAGATTCATGTAGATAAAACTCAAGCCCTTCATTGTTTTGTTTTTTTCTTAAGTTATCGGCAGTTTGAGGATAGCCATACAATTTATAGGATGGAAAAAAAATCCCAATAGGCATTTAAAAATTTATGAAGTTGGATCATATTTTCCAAAGCTTTATAAAAGGTAAATGACTTTGGAAAAAAAATGGATCGATGCAAAAAGATTACTGACATGATATTTTAGGCCAAAACAACTGAGTACTATGCAAAAAATATGACTAGAAAAGATTTTATTTCTTAAGAAAAGAAAGAAAGAAAAAATCAAAAATTCTAACTATGAAAATTCCATTTTTTCTACAGCGTTAGAAATTTTGGTCTATAGTTGCCACCATTTTCGGTATTGAGGTAAGCTAAATACATTTTTAGGTACAGAAATTTAGTTATCGTGCAAAAACTATATAAAATGTTTCGAAAGTGTACGAAAGAATTGGTGCTAATATATATAATTGAAAATATGATTGTTTTTTTTAAAGAAACGTTTTTGTAATGAAGTCATTAATTCTAATATGCATGAAAATATGGGTTGTCAGTCAACAGACAAAACTATAAAAGTGAAAAAGAAAATTTGAAAAATTTTGCTTTACCTCAAAACCAAAAATGGTGGCCATTCAAATCAGGTTTCGAATTTCCCTGATTTTTCCAGATAAAAATCTTAAAATTTCCAGGTCAGCATCTTTTTTTTTCTTATTAAGCATGGGTACAAGAAAAGTGTCAATATTATATAAGTATTTTATTTAAAATGAATTTTTTTAATATATCATCATGAAAAAATAATTAGACTTAATTAATTTTGACAACTTAACAAGATTTTGCTTTTTATTTTTTAAATTCTTTTATTTTAGTACATTAGTTTTTAAAATATTAAGATAGATGTGGAGGAAATATGTTAAGCTTGTAGAATAGAATATATTGTTTTTATTGAATAAAAAAAATTTTAATGTGTTAATTTAAGTAATTTTTGCACAAAGTGTACCGAATGGCAAGAACAGAATGACCTAAAAAACATTGGATAAGTACTGTTTAATATATTTTCATTAATCAAAAAAAAATAATAATACCAGGCGGGTATATATCAATAAATTTTTATAATTATTTACATTTCAATATAGAGCCATTTTATACTGTATTTTATCCAAACAGTGCTCTTAATAAAATTCATTGATCATATTTTTTTTAAAAACTAATATCTTAAGTTCAACATTTAAATAATGTTGTTTGTTTTGAATTAGCATTATTACTTTTGAGATATTCAGTATTTAAAAATGAATGTCACAAATGCAAAATTGCCACATTTCTTGTTGCATATTGCACAAAAAAAATTCTTCAACTTTTATTTTTCTTATTTGAAATTAAAATATTTAAAGAATTCCAATCTAACCACATTTTTTCTCAGTTCAGATTAGTTAATTGTTTTTGTTTTTCAAATCCGTGGTGTTGGACGAACATAAACCAAAGTGAAGTTTATAGTCATAAAATTTTTATATAAAATATTTAGTACATCTTAACCTATCAAAAAAACAATTTGTTTTATTAAAACTGATGGAATAAAACACATCGATCAAAATGATAATAATGGATGATAATAAATTCAAATCAAATGGATTAAATTGTTGGTGTCAGACAAAAAGTCACACAAAAGCAAAAAATGATTACTCATTTGCAAATTGTCTCAACTCTGTGAATTTGCTTAAAATTTAAATGAAAACTTGACTGAATTTTGAAGCTGCCATTTGAATAAAGAATTCTATGCAGTTCTTAACTTGTAAATATGATACATAATTTGAAATTTTTAACTTCGGTTTCAGCTGAAAATTTTTCAAATTGGATAGAAATTTAAGTGAGTGATAATCATTATGATGACTGAAAATTACTTTAATTTTTATATCAATATCACTTAATCAACATTATTTTTTGATAAAAAAACATCTTTAATTTAAATTGTCCTCTATTTCCTGTTGGAATAGATCAATCAATGTCAATATTTCCATCTTGTAATAGTTGAAAAAATCCTAGAATAAAAAAAATAATAACTTAAGAAAAAATTGATTACTACAATTCAAATTTTGAATCGTAAAATCAAATTTTTACCAACAAAACAGTAAAATTAAATGTCAAGATATAGTTAGTTCGTAAAAGAACCTTTTTTTTAAAAATAAATTAGGTTATACAAGGTTAAATTGAAATCGAGAAAATAAGCATCAATGGAACAATTGTAACGATTTGTCAACAAACATTGCTGTTAGCGATTTTATGAAACTGATGGCTTTGCTGAGAAAAAATAATTCACCAATTTCATTGGATAGGAGTACAAAAACTTTCAGAAACAGTGCAATAAAAAATCCATTATTAAACTTTAAAAAATTTTTGGAGAATTTTATAAAGTGAAAAATATTAAAACATTTTGAATAATTCCGTTTAAAGAAAATAACACCCCCAAAGCATCAGAACATACTTGAATGATAAATAGATTCTGCCCATGGACTAGAATTAAAAAAGAAAACTCATGCTTTTATATATATAAAAAAAAAGTAAATATCCTAACCCCTTCTTCCACCTCCCTCAGAATCTTTTTGCCTTTCCTAAACTGCAGTCTCCAAATAGGTCAAAGGTTTTTCCAATCATTTAGCAACCATGGGAGAGTTACAAGTGGCATTCTAGTTTAACAGGTTTATAATGGAGCAAATTTTAATGCAAGCAAAGTATTTCTAAGTTGATGATAATTCAACTGTTTGGCGATAAATTTCCATCTTAAAAAAAGTGAATGTAACAAATGGTAAAATAATTTCAATTAAGAAAAATCCCAGCCTTCCTTTTCCAGAATAAAAAAATTCCCTGATAATTCCAGGTGGTTGGCCAGCCTACAACATAACAATTTTTTTTAACAGTGTCAATGTCGGGAATTATTCCATTAAAATATTAATCGTGTATTATTGAAATTTATAAGTAACGCAAATTCTTTAACTATAAAAAAAAATTAATTCATTCCAAACGAGATTGTAAATTTTCTATTGCATAATAATACAGTTGCTAACGATATGTTATACTATGTCTCTATTTACGGTATCAATTTCAATTCAAGTAACAATAAGGAATATCTTTTTTTTTTGCACTGAGTACTTGTTCATGTAGCAATTACTTTAATAATCCATAACAGAGACAGATACTATACACTTGTCAATTTATGTTTATTGAACAGAAATAACAAAATGCATTGAAATGTTTAAAATAACAATATTCAAAATTTTATAAACTTTCTTAACACATTCATTTCAGAAAAACACCAAATTTTCAATACAAGAGAAAACAATATGTCAGTTGGGAAGAAGGCCATGTCTATAACACTCATGTTTCGTGACACAGATGGAATGTAAATAACTATGTACTTAAAACACTCTTTACTCAGACACTGAAATAGTACGAAACTGTAAATAGTTAATGAATTTTGCATTACTACACACCAACAAGAGTTTGTTTCAACGGGAAATTCATACAATGAATTTATAACAACTGATCATTCCAGAGAATTGTATACCAAGAGTTGCTTTAGAACTTTGGTTTGACTTGTTTCCCGAATTTCTCCAGCCAAAAACATTTCATCAACCACACTGTATACTTTATAAAAGTTGAAGACTAAATCCAACTCACAAACGTTGTGGAAGTATTCGTTTAACACTTCTACAAAATTATGAATGGCTTCTAAGTAAGCGAGATTATTATCGCCAACATCAACACAAATGCAGAAATAAAGCCCAGCGTAACGCCTGTATACTATTTTAAAATTTCGGAATTCTACAAAATTGGTATGTTTGGCATCTCGTACAGTAACTACAGCATGCACCTCTTCGATTAGTTTTTGTTTCTCATCGTCGTCAAAATTCATATACCATTTAGCAAGGCGAGTTTTACCAGCTCTATTTTGGATGAGAATAAAACGAATCATACTTTACAAATTTAGATAACAACAACTATTAGAAGTAGCTCTTAATATACTATAATATTATATTTCTAAAAATTTACGCCCCTAACCTACTATTCTTTTTTCTCCAACTTATTTTTATTTTTAAGTCAAATTTTTGCTGTTGCCAGATTTTCTATCCTACCATAAAAATAAAATGAAATTTTTAATAATAAGTGAATAATCAAGATTTATATTTTCAAATAATCTTATAACGATCCTTTTTATTTATAAATTGCATGGCTTAATGAATTAATGTTTTTTAACTATTCTTTTATTTTGAAGTATTTAAAATAATTGGTGGCAACACATTTACAGCCTTGGGGTTAGTTTTATTTTGATGTGCTAAAATTGCAGTATATTGCTGAGAATAATAAAATAATTCATAGTGTAAGTAATGAAATAATATGCTAAACTTTTAAACTATTTATATTTTCCCCTTATTTCAAATTTTTTTCCTAAATTCTAGTTGTTCTGCATTAGAAATTCTTAGAATTTTGCTTAGCCTAACATTCTAAATTCTATTGTGCTTACGCTACATTTTTATATAGTTCCCATTAGCTTTGAAGTGACTGCTAACTTAATATTTAAACTTTTTGAGACCTATTTCATTATTTTCCCCCTAGCAAATAATCTCCTCAAATAATAATTTACTATTACTTAATAATCATCATAAATAGTAAGTATGCAGTGCTTAAGAGCCATCTTATGACAAATTGCATTCATTTTTAATTTATGCAGACTGTCTCTTGGAATCCAAGAAATATTTTTATTTAATTTATTATTGGAAGAATTATTTTTAAAAAAACTTATTTTATATTCAACTTAATTTTTTTGAAGCTTAATAATGATAGAAACTATTTCCGAAATATGACTAAATATTATCTGTGCAAATTTTCTTTATGTATGTCTTTCTTAACTCAAGTATTTCAAACTAATCATGCAATTAAAATATTATTTGAACTTAGTAAACTTTACTTTTAGCTACACTTTATAATCTGGACTTTTAGCTGATTAAATATCTTAGCACTTTCAGTTGAAATTTTAAAAAATATCAATTTAATTGTAACATTTAGTTATAAGTTTTCCTCAACTATTTAACCTGAGTTTTAAAGAAATTTATTTATTAAAAAGGGTAATTTCGTGATTGATAAAAACATTTATTTAATGTATATTTTTTAAATAAATGATATAATTTTTATGATTTTTCTAAAAATATTAATTCTGTATACTTCCTAAAGAAATACTGTAATTTCTGAACATAATTAACCTGTTTCTCTACTTTCATTTACATTAATTATTTAAGTGATGCTTTGATTTTCTTTTCCTAACTTTGATTTTCCTTTTTCAATTTTAACATTTTATTGAAGGCCAATTGGTTTGTTGAACTTATTTTTAATTCGTTTTCTTCTGACTATAATTTTTTTTTTTGTAAATCTTAGGAAAAAAAATTGTATCTGAAGGATGAGTAGAAAACATTCTACGAACTTAAGTTTTTTTAACATTTCAAATTCTATTTTTGTTTTTAGATAGGTTGCATAGAATAAAATGGCGGTAGCAAATCTTTATAATTTGCGTAAAGATAAACAATAGATCAAGTAAAAAACTTCCTGCTAAATAACTAAATGTGTGTAATTTCTTAGCTGTTGTAACTATTGTCACTCTTTTCGTTGCCACCTAATTTGGTCGTAAATCAATGTTTTTTTAGAGTTAATTTTTTGGTTATCATATATACCAGTATATATTTATTTAAATTTAGCAGATTTTTGAAGTTATAAAACTTATTATTGATTTACCTTGTCTTACCTTACACTTGGCTTCTTTTTTTTTTTATTATTATAATGAGTCATACTAAAAAAATGTCGTTTTGACAAATTTTCTGCGAACAGTGTTCTCACATTCTTATAGGTATATTATGTGCATCTGCAAATAATTATGTGATGTTTCATTATCTGGTATAAATATTCTCATTACTTAAAGTTGACTCTTACTTAATTAAATTTAGAGAAGTAAGGTAAATGTAACAACAAGAATATTTTAAGAATATTCTCTAAGGCTGAAATTTAAAGAATTGAGCATATGATTTTGATTTTTTGTATTTTCTTTTTCTTTCTAAAACAAAAACATTTAAAATTTAGGATTAAAATGTTTTTAGGATACTCTTTATTTAAAAAAAAAATCAAGCCTAAAAAAATTAAAAAATTGTTGACAAAAAGTTCATAAAAACAAAGCTTTTTTAAAATTTTCAAATAAAAATTTATATAGTTTTAAATTAAATGTCTTCATTTATACTATGATTAATAGCTTAATTTAGTAGCATAATTTCTCGGAATTCAAATTTTTAATTAGTAATATTTTAAGAGCATCCTTTATAATTGAATTACTCTTTAGAGAGATCTCATTTTTGAGAACAATCTTGAATATTTTAAAAATAATGTTCAAACAATGTTTGTTTCATTTCTTATTTATTGAAAAATTGCTATTGTATCAAATTTATGATTATTTCCAATGTATTTTCTTTTAGTATTTATATACAGTTATAATATTTGTATGCATATTTATATAAATAATATACAGTAGTTATTTTAAAAGTTTAGAGAACAATTTTTGCGAAATATTTCTTTTTACTTTCAATTAATGTATGATTATTTTTTATGATTTAAATTTTTAAAAAAAAGTAAATAATGTGATCAGATTTGTTTATAAGTGCATTCATATTTTTTTAAATATTAATTTATATATAAACATTAGCTAGGAGAGTATGCTCCTTGATACGAATATTCTATAGATGATAATTATCAAAAATTTTACATCTCTAAATAAATGTAATGTTTAACTAACTTCACAATGTACTTTTTTAAATTATGGAACTTGTATTTAACTGTTTGAATACACAAGCAAGATTTTGTAAGTAATTTATTAAATTCTTATTTTAACATCCTTTGATAAGTTGTTAAAATTATTTGTCATAATAGATAAAATTGAATTTAAAAAAACTTCTATTCATGTATGTTGCAAATTAAAGTTAATTTATAAAATCTCTGTAGTATTTGATGCACGTGATATACAAAAACATCTGTATACTGGCAAGATATTCCTGATTCTTCTATTAGAAGTTTTTACCAATCAACTAATCTAAATATTTTATATTTGTAAATTAGAAGTTTAAATGGATTTTGATAATATCAAAATCCTAGATCTCTTTCCATAAATGTATGGAAAGAAATACATATCTAATTTTTAAACTTGAAGAATAGAGATGAAAATGAACATTAATTTATAAGTAAAATTCTATGGATATGAATTTATTTGATTTATTTCGGAAGAGCATGGTATAAAGCAAATCTTTTGTTTAGTTTGATGCTGTGATGTAGCTGATTATATATATATAAATTTTCAACTTGAAATTTTGCAAATTGAAGCATTGTGAATTATTTTTTACAAGCTAAAATAAAATCCAACTTTTTTTCATTTTAATAAACTGACTATAGACTGTTTTGATATGTTTTTTTTCTTCCCCATATTATCTGACCTAACATAAATAATTTAAATTTTGTGGGTTGAATATCAAGTTTCATTTTTATCTAATCTTTTTTCAATTGCAGAATTCTAAATTTACCTGCTGAGAATATGCCTAACATAAAGCTGCAAAGTTCCGATGGGGAGATATTTGAAGTTGATGTAGAAATAGCTAAGGCTTCAGTAACCATAAAAACCATGTTAGAGGATTTAGGGATGGATGATGATGAGCAAGAAGTTGTACCTTTACCTAATGTTAATTCAGCTATTTTAAAGAAAGTCATACAGTGGGCCACATTTCATCGCGATGACCCTCCACCACCTGAAGATGATGACAGTAAAGATAAACGAACTGATGATATTAGTTCATGGGATGCAGATTTTTTGAAAGTGGATCAGGGTACTCTGTTTGAGCTCATCCTCGCTGCGAACTATTTGGACATCAAAGGTCTTCTTGATGTCACATGTAAGACTGTCGCGAACATGATCAAAGGAAAGACGCCGGAAGAAATCAGAAAAACATTCAACATCAAAAATGATTTCACACCCAGTGAAGAGGAACAAGTACGGAAAGAAAATGAATGGTGTGAAGAAAAATAATTTTGAACTCCCTTAAACTTATGTTCTGTGTGTTCCAGTTTCTTGCATAAGATCCTATCTTAATCCTTTACTAGATGCTAAGATTTAGTTTTAATAATGTGTCTCTGTAGAATTGCACTGAAATGTATAAGTGTTATCCACATTATTTACACATTTTATTAAAAATTTATGATTATGTGTTTCAATTAAGTTCTGCAGCTGTTTTCAATTAAGCTCAATAGTACATTAGTAGAGTTTTTGGTTTGTGATTTAAATGTTTCATTTTATCTTTAAAAAATTAAGTAATGCAGTGTATTTACTGTTTTAAAAAAGTTTTTATTAATATGATACATAATTCATTTCATTCCAACAAAAGGGTTGTTCCAACCAACTTATTTCTATAACAGCTCATGTATTATCTTATTCTTCCTTGATTTGCCTTCATTAAAGCATAGAATTCTTACTAATTGTGTTTTTTTCCTCTGGTGTAAGCTTTAATTCATACTAAAATTGTTAAATAAGAACTTGAGTTTTTTATGTGATTCCGGAAATGTCTTCCATTAACCTTATTAAATAAAACAATAAATATATGAAACTAGTCTCTCATAATTACCTTAATGGAAAAAAATTAGCAATATTATGCTTAAGAACTATTGTTCTTTGATTTTTTAGTAATAGTTATCAAAAATATTTTTGTCGAAAGAAATTATAAGCAAAAGCTTGATGTTTAAATATATGTTTTGGAAACAATATGTATTGTGAAATACAGTTATATAAATCCGTTTTCATAAATCAAATTTAGAGCTTCAATCACTTTTTTTTTACCTGTTTGTGTTGAACAAAACAAGATCAGATAGTTTCTAAGTATTTTTTTTACACTTAATTTCTTATGATAGATTTGGAAATAAATGTCATTGTAAGGAAAGGTCTTTAAACTTAAAATAGCATTTAAGTTGAAAATTTTGGGCAACAGTATAAGGAATAGTGCTATGATGTGTGCCTGGCAATACAAGTAATGTGCTTTTATATCGTGCTTAAAACAAAAACATTATTACTAGTATAAACCAGGTAGGATCATGCTTGAATAGTGTTTGTCTTATATTTTTTACACTATTGTAAATTTTTAAAGGTAAAGGGCCTAAGTCTGATTAAAACTTGTCTGATACTCAACAGAACTGTTTAGGTTCTTTTCCATTTTGCCAGTGCAGGTGATAAATTTACCAATGCAGAGTCACCTGGAGTGAGTAAAAGAATCTTTTGTAATTGTTAATTCTTTAATTAGAAAAATAAAATAGCTGAATTTACTTAATATATGAAATGGTAAATTAGAAGGTTAAGAACTGTTGCCCAGTGTTCTCTACAACACTGAAATATTTATTTATCCTAGGTGTAAAATTCTTAGCCAACTTTTTAAAAAAAAGTTAACAAAGTTAAAGTAAAAAATATTACAGAATTTGACAAACTAAATTCTTACAAATGCATTTTATTAAAAAACTGTTTCAATATATATTTCTGAAATCAGAAAAAAGGCAGACGTGCATTCCCATTTCCCCGCCTATTAAGAACAATCCACTCCTATAGAAAGGGCACTTGGAATAGGAGGGTTAGTTTAAAAATGGCACTGGTTTCTGAATAATACTACCACAAACAGCAATGGACTAAAATACAATACAGCTCAATTTTTAAAAACTAATTTTAGGTCTTGTAGTCATAGCAAAAACCTAAGCTTTTACTTAATTTTGGTATTAAGCTTTCCATTTTACTCATTGTTGCTATAATTACACAATTTATTTTTCCTTCTCTAATCTAGATACAAAACAATACCTAATTTTTTTCCTTTTTTAAAAAAATTAATCTCATTCTATCAATTTTTTAAAAAAATTATTATTGGAATAATATACATATTACTATTGGAATAATAACATCGGTCCAAATTTGTATAAATTATCAACTTGTTTATTAAGAAAGTAAATACGAAAAAGCCAAGTGAAAACAAAATCAGGATCAAATGCGAAGGGGTTGAGGAATATTGACCTTTTGCTTACAGCTTTAGCATATGCATGCTAAACATCATTGGGAAAATGTTAAAGAATAAATTAGGCAAATATTGTCCTCTTTCCTACATTCAATTTTGAAAACAATCAGCTTTCTACTTTAAAACATAATGGTGAGGTAAATTTGAAATAAGAACGTAAGATTTAAATAAGTCATACTTTTACAAATTGGAGATCACTTTAAAAATTATTCCAGCAATTTTTTTTTAAGAAATTGAAAAACAAAATGGATAAATTGAACCAAATTATTTTATTAGAACACAATAAATACTCATGAAAAATAAGCATATAAAGTCTTAGAATGAAGATTCATAATTTCTTCTTTTGTACAAGTGCTTATTGGATTTGTCTTATCTGAATTTAAATACAACACTGGTTTCTTGCCATGAATTCCAAACACAACTTGAACCTAAGAAAAGAAAAGTTTGAAAATTAATAAAGTGATATTATTTATTATACAGTAGATTTCCAATTATCCGGTTTAATGTAGCAAAAGCAGGATAACAAAATATTTGGATAAGATGAAGCTTCACTTCCTCTCTCATAAAATTGAAAACACATGTTACACATATTAAGATACATGATTAATGCATCACGATTGATAATTTTTATCATTTGATAACGGATTGCTACCATAAACTTAGCACCAAAATAACATAATATATATAATTAAATTTAAAGAACAATAAAAACCCAGAGGAATTTTAACAAAAAAATTGGAACTGACTGAAGAAATTAAATTACTAAGTCTTTTATTACCTGACGAGATAGTCCTTCACCGGACAAAAGATAATGCCCTTTTGGATTTTCTAATAGAACACTACAAGAAGTAGTTGTAACATCAGATGGTCCATTTAGTTCACAAAGCTCTACATTTACAAACCTGAAAAATTTAACATTATTTACATGTTACTGTTTTTTGAAAGAAAAGCACATACATACTATATGTATATATAATATATTTTTACTGCTTTGTGAGAATGGAAGAGTAGATTTTAATTATTAGAAACTGGAAGAATAACAAATCTATACATTTAGCATTAAAAACAAACTATTTTAATTTACCAGATCAAAAGGGATTACAAATATATACAGATAATGTTCATAAATTAAGTTTTAACACTCATTGCACATAAAAACATTTATTTGTCAATTATGCTTATGAGCAGCCAAATTTTAATTGTGATAAAAATAATTCTTAAAGTGAAGAGTGGATTAATATGTATGCAAGTACATAATTTCAAATGTTACTTGAGTTATGAAAAAAATAGATTTTCTAAAACCAATAAAATCATAATGAGTTACGTTATCTTCCACAAAAAAAGCGTGGAGTGGAATATAATTCACTGCTTGTGAAAGTCTGCAATGGATCTCATGACCAGATTAACCTCTGCTGCTGCTACAATTAAAGCAATCAGTGTGTTTAGTAATCAATGCAAGAGAAGGGTACACACAAAGTCAAAAGAAGAGGTGTTTTAAGGTTAAGGGTTGCAATTTCAAATTTAGTGAAAAAGGAATTTTATAATGTTTCAGAAACAGGATAAAGACTGCTAATATTTTCAATTTATGATCAGTAGCAGGCAAGGTAATTGAAAAGAAAATTTAGAGTTACACACTCTAATTTTTATACTATTAAAGAATTCATGCTTAATTACATTTAAATAATTTCTAACACACCCTTTCATAATAGAGATTGCATTTATTTAGTGGAAACCTTAAAAACCATTTATCTAACTTTTTTCTTTAAATACTGCGGCGCCCTTTCTCTAAAATGTGTTCAATGGCTTGCCACATGCTTCTTCTAAAAACATGAAAACTAAGTTTAACTATAGAACTGCTGACTGTAAGTTCCTCCCGGAAATGCTAAACATTAATCAAATAATTCAAAGAAGCTTTTAATGATTCACTCCATATAATGTATAAGTACATGACAAACATCAAAAGGGATGACTCATAAAATAAATATGATGACAAGAAACAAATATTAGTTACATCACAATAGTAGTAACAATAATACATAGGCAGAGATATAAGCACTTCATCGATGGTATAAGCATTGGAGTACAAATTACAGCTCTGTTTAACTCTCACATAAGTTACATAACGTTAATGCCAACATACATTTAACAAAGTAACCTATTATTACATATGTTTCAATATGCAACGTCTAACCCATGAGGCAAAAAGGTGTGAAATAATGCAGCATTCGAAAACTCTGTACTCTAGTGACAGATCGCGCATTAACTCAAACAAGTTAAAATAAAACACAGAATGTAGTCAAAGCGTAGGAGTTAGGCTATAATTTACATTAATTACAATATAATTTTAACATTTATATTTAAAATATACAAATTTGACAATCGTGCATCTAATTGTTATGAAAGACATGACAGCTGAAAAGTTAAATAAATATCTTTGGTAATAATATTTCATTCATACTATTTGAACTTTATTTATTCAATAAAAAAGTGACTTATGCTGAATTATTCATGTTATAGAGTACATGAATACATAAACAATTTTTAGTAAATATTTTTTTCAAATGCTTAAATTTATTTTAATTTAAAGTAGGTTTACAATATGCATGAAACTGAAATAACTTCACAACCAAAAAACTTGTAAGTCTAAATTTGTTGTTACTTGCCTACAAAATGGCTCACTGCTTATGTGAGCAGTCTTTAGCTTTTTTCTCACATCTTCGGGAGAAAAATGCTGCTTGTTTTTATGAACTGCATTTAAAGTCTTTTCATGTTTTATATCTTCAGAACTAACTATCACCATTTCTAATTGCACACCTTTAATCTGAAAAATAATGTAACTTTTTATAAAACATATGTTTTAACAATTTTTTTTCTTCTAATCATTGAAAAAGCAAGCATTTTTTTAATTAGTGGAACATATGTTAAAATGCATAATGAAATAATTAAAATAGAAAAAAATGTTCAATTGACAGATTTCTTTTTAATAATTCCCAGTACATATGATTGTAAAGGCGTATGCAACAGATTTTAAACTTTGCACACTCACATAGAACAAATAAATATATTTCAAGAAATTCCTGTTAATCCTTAATTCTGTAAACAAAAAAATTTAGAATTTTATACAATAGCAATAATATAATATTGCAACTAATATCAAAATATTTACAACTAAATTTTACTATACAATTTTAATATAAACTATAATTGCATAAAATATTTTTATGATAAGTATGTTCCAGTTAAAAGATAATGGTTTGATGAAGTTAGTCTTTGCTCGTTGTTTTACGTATTTATTGTAATCGCTACTAAAGTTTGAACCATGCTTATATGACTATTCAGTTTCTTACATTGGTTGTTCTAGTATTAAACCCCAAAAATATATTACGCTTGGATTGGATAAAAAGATTTATCATGCATGAGAATGCAAAAAAAGAATAAAAAGGAAAAAAAAAGCACAATAAAGAGAAATTAACTAAAAGAATGTGCTGGAGGTACTGTTAAGAAGCTAACTTAGCAGAAAATTCATAAATGATGTTTTTGTATAAATGGTATTTCATAGGGAGGAAAATATCAAATTTGATACTATAAAATAATATACCACAGCAAGTTTTTGTTTTAAACTTTTAACAAGTGAAATAAAATATTATTAATGAATAAAAGATCAACAGGTCAGACAGTATAATATTTGAAATATATGAAAATTATTTTGACATAATGGAATGTTAGATATTTTAAGTTCTAATTAAGTAAGATATTACATAATATAATTTAATATAAAATAATAAATTTAATATAAATATAAAATACTTAGAAAGCATAGCTACCAACAGAAGCCCTAGTTTAATTTTAAAAAAAATTTTTGAATTTTAACCATCACCTGACTCAAATCTTAATCTACTCCAAGGATTCCAAGTTATCTTTGCTTAGTTTAAATGCAGTTCGAAAAGTTCAGAATAAAAAGTATCTTTTCAGTTAGTGGGGGTTTTTTTCCCAACCTCTTCAACAAAACAAAAAATAATTTTTTTCCTTTTTTTTTAAAAAGGTAAATCGCAGAAATGAAAAAAAATTTGAGTTTAATGACACATTAATTGGATGCAGTTATACTGTACTGCAGTGTTTTCACTACAGTGCGAGAATCTCGCACATTTTTTTCTTTTCTCGCAATAAAAAATGATTAACGCGAGAAATTCGCGCACTCTATGAATCAATTTCACTTTTCTTCCCTGATCTTTCATTATTTTGAACATCGGTCCTTGTTATCTAGCTTCCTATTTATCAGTATTGTTCAGAACCGGTGCGAACAGCAGAACACAACCTCTCCGAACTACGGAACCCCTTTCTGAACACATTTCTCTGCAACCACGTGTTCACCGTCGGTAAGGTTTCTTCATGTAAGACGTATACATTTTTTGTGCATGAATGTAAGATGGACAAATACCTTGTTAAGGCGAGATCTTCTACTCTGTAATGTACAAATAAAAATTAAACAAATGTCGGTAGAAATGGTAAAAACGAAACAAATACAGATTTTTTCAGCCAAATAAATATAATAGCCGATGAAAAAGTAGATATAGAACATTTTCCATATGATGATGCAGCAAAAATATTCAATTAGAAGATGTGAAAAATGTATTACAATTAAAGAAATAATTTTTTTTCAAGTCTATTCGTGTTTTTTTTTAATTTTTAGAAATCTCTCTCCCATTTTTTTTTCTGTAATGAATACACTGGTACTGGAATCAAAGTACATTAACTAACAATATTAGCACAAGGTTATGAAATCAAATGGGTTTAGAAACAATGTTTCATACAAAGGGATAAAAATAAGGGAATAAAAAAAGGAAATATCAGAAATGTTTTCTTCATACTGAGGACATATTTTCGATAGTGCCCTATTTTCTAATAATTGATAAATCAACTTATTAATTAAAAACATTTTCAAAAACTGAATTTTATATTTCTTTACAGTAGCTGACATCTCATACTTGGGAAATATCTTGTTTTTCTTCCAAAACTTTTTCATAAAAGATAGGGAAAACTTACATCTGATGTCTCCTGAATGATGACTTTCTTATCAGGTGGATATGGAAGAAATCCAACAGGAACTTTTATAGTGTTCACAATAAATTCTTGAAAGTTTTTAATAACATTATTGAGAGAATCAGTTGGTGGACTAACAGATACATAAACTGATACTGGATCAGATGGCACTAGATGGGCCTGGAAAAAAAATGAATAAATGTTACTAAAAACTTATGCCAGTTAGAAACACAAATCAAGCAAAAAAAGAAGAATTTCTAAACATATGTATGTTAACAAAAACAGCACATATTTACACATTAACTTACTAGCATACATATCATTAGATTTTTTTTTTTTTTGCTTGCTTGATTTATGTTTGAACTTTCTAAATTGTTTAAATAAGAAAAATTTGGTTTTAGCTGCTTTTAACACTTTCCATTTTGATGTATTATTATTATTTTATCTTAATTAGCCTTTTTCCTAATTTGCTTAAATCAGTTTCATTATTTGATAAGAAAACTTATGCTCTGAGTTCAATTTAGGGTTACAATGAGGAGGAAAAAAAAGAATTTTTAGATGCAGAATCTTCTTTGCAGAAATTAATGCAATAACGTGAATCTTTGCAGTTTATAGTACAATCTTTACATAATTATTAAAAATATGCAATTAACTTTATGAGAAATGCATTTTTGTTTAAATAGTTAAGATAATAAGTTATAGTAATTAATTGTTATTGTTATATATTGTACGATAATAATTAAATAGTTAATAAGTTAAAAAATCTTTAGAAAACGTTAAAGATGTTACAATTAAGAAGAAAGAAAAAAAGACTTGTATGCAATGCATAAACAATGTTTTTAATGCATCTTCCATTAAAGGGTTCAGAGAATGTTTTGAATATTGATAGTGACCTTTATGCTTCTAACAATCAGTGTGCCAAGTTTCATCGCAATCTGATGAATAAGATAAAAATTTCTTAGTTATTAAAAATATATATATAGCAAAGAGAAAATTACTTTTTTCCTCAATTTTTGAATGCGGTTTATTACTTCTCTAGCAGTTCCTTCATCAACCATATCTTGATTTCTTGTAATATCAAGCAAAATCAAAACCTATAAATTTTCATACAAAAAATATAAAATATTGTAATTAAAACATACAAAGATGATAAAGTATTTCAAAATAAAGGAAGAATTAAAATGGAGTAGAACTTGAAGGTAGAAAAAAAATCAAACTAACCTCTCCAGCTGAATGTGCTTCATACTTTTTAGACAGTTCTTCTGCCTTTTCTCCACTAAAGCTATGCATTAGGCGAATGTCACCTTCTACCAATTCATGACCACAAACTGTTATACACCCTTTGCTCATGAACTCAGCCAATTGAGAACTGTCAAGTTTCTTAAAAAAAAAAAAAAATTAAAAAATACTTGCTGCATTTATAATTACAATACATGGTAATTCGTAATATATAGTTAATACATTTTAATACATACAACTGAATTGAAAACTAATATTGAAATAATAATAGTTCACTTATTAAACAAGACTACATCAAGTAATAGGATTTCCAATAAAAATGTTATTTTGAGGAAATAAAATCTACTTACTCTGACAGCATCTGCTACAGCTTTAGAGGCAGAGCGTAATTTTATTCCTAATGCTTTGGTATCAGGCTCAGCTTTAACTTGAACACCATAGCTTTGTTTTTCAGTTGTTATGGTTAGGGTTTTAATATTTAATTCCTAGATAGAAAGAATATGAATGAGTTTTTAAAATTCTTCTTATCAATAATATTTATTCAGTGCTAATAGGGTTTTATTGAAAATCATAAAATAATTCTTAGCTTAGTTTAACAAACTTAAACTGACCAAATGTGGTTAAGGTATCTCAAAATTTTCATTCTGAGTGAAACTATACATACTATGAATACTGACACATTTTCAGGTCTGCACTACAGTACACCAGGGCAACAATAACAGCACTGTTTCTGGTACAAATTCTAATTAAACATAGCTTTTAAAAAGCTTTTTCAAAAATTATCAGTGACCACTATAGCAATAATAATAAAAAAATTATTTAAATTTATAAATTAAGGCTTTAGTACTTAATGAATGCTTTGAGAATCTAATGGATTCTCAAAATTTAAAAAAATATATATAATTAAATAAAATAACAGGTAGAGCATAAAAAAATGAAGTAATGTTTTTTAATTTTGTTAAAAACAACAAAGAATTATTTAATTTATAAAACTTCAAACTAATATTATCACAGCATTAATGATCATAATTAAACTAATTTTTCAAACCTCAACAATGAATTTTTCTAAAGACTTCACATCTTCTAGATATTCTTTGCTTTCATGAATAACCACAAGCTCTGACAAAGGATACTGAAAAATATATATATATTATAACAATAACATCCATTCACTAGACAAAACAAAATCTAACACTGACAATAATAACAGCTTTAAAAAGATAATAAAAAAATAAATGCATTTATTACAGACTAAACTTTACAAATGTTACTTAAAATAAGTTACATAATTTCATGGTATATCACGCACAGTATACCAAAAAAAGATGTTTATTATATTTTTCAAGTTTTATTTGCATATAGATACAAAAATACTATATATCTATAATTAGGGGCTAAGACCCCTGTTCACTGACACACACCAACCCTAATGATTGCAGTTGGAATTATTCAAACAAAAATATATGTACTAAAAAGAAAACTTGTCTTGCCACTTTCCATGCCTAAATATTTCCCCCGTGATACTATTAAGATCTATTAGTGAACATAAATCATTTTTCCTAAGCAATCATTTATTGAAATAACATTTAAAATTAAAATTATATCGTTATAACAAATTTGGTAAGTTCACGCCTCTGTAATTTAATATTTTTGCATTCATTACTTTGTGCACGAAGCTGAAAGTTAAGTTCTGAATCATTTAAAGAATCTATTTAACTGTAATTCATAACAGTATATTAACGTAATTTGTACTAAAAATAATAATTGTAAATTGGTAAGTAAGATCAGGCACAAATTTAAATAACTTTACCTTAAAATGCAACATAGAATTACATCATTCTTATAATAAAAACAATCCTTAACTCATAATTAAAAAAAAATCCAAAACGTAATAATAACAGTACTTTAAATACCTTTAAATTAGGAATGCAAAAATATTTATAGGAGAACAATACCTTTATGACAGGGTATCAATTTTAAGCTGATGACAACCAAACCAATATGAAAATTAGTGTGGAAAAACCGGATCCTACCATGCGATTTTCCGGCCAATAAAAATGCACCGACAATCATGGGGGAAAATTTTTTTTAGACTATTATGTTTCTATTTTACCCTCTATCTCCTCTTAAGTGTGTGTGTGTATATATATATATATATATATATAGAAAACATAAAAANTATGACAATAACAGCCATGGTCAAATGTTCAGGAACGCAGGCAAACAGTTGGAAGGAAAATGTCATTTATTTAGGCAATTTTAAAGAGATGAGAGAGAGTCACATCATCTATTTAGATCATTTTCAAGCATTGGCGGAACCCAAATTGCACTTCAAAAATGTGTGCTTGAGTTTCTATCCTAGGGAAAGTAGCACAAGTATTTCTCTTCATTGTCTTAAGTCTCAAGGAAAAAGGGAAACATTAATAAATATAACAGGTCTATTAAATAAGTTGAGAGAAGAAGTCTTTCTCACAAGTTAGTTAGAGGGATAAACGTTAAAATATTAATAATACATACTTGAACTAAAAATAGGTTAAAAGACAGGATGTGAATATTAAAGTGTGGGAAAGAGCATTTAGTAATAAATTAAGAAAAAGATTTACAGAAATGGAATAACATAAAAAGCTAGTTGCAGCTTTTTATGTTACATATAAATACACACACATATATATATAAATAGATATACTTAAATTCTATTTAATATGTTATATCACGCACCTTTGTTTAAAAATAAAATGAATATTAATAATATGAATATTAACAATCATACAAACATATATCGCTCATGTCAAAATATAACAGCTACTTCAGCTCTTTTGTAAGAATAATTCAAATTATTTCACTAATACTGGTTGAAGAAACATGTATTGTATAAAAAAAGGCTGTTGATGAAATAATTATACATCTTCTTTAACAATTGGCCAATAGCACAGGACAAAGTAAAGATTGCATACAGAAATAAACTACAACATTTCTCTTTAAAATAAGATTTACTAAAATAAAATATACCTTTATAGGTAAAGTGTTTCTTTCTCGAATAAGGCGACCTATATCAATGACCTCTTGCATTCTAGCTACTTTTCTCTCAACTACAACATTGATTAAATGATCCCTAGAATATATAATAGAAAAAGCATTAAAAATGGATTTTACAATAATTTTTATAAACCAATAGTTTAACCTTATAGTTTAACTTTTAATAGTTTAACCAATAGTTCACAAAGGAGGAAAAAAAGATAATTAAATGATCTGAATGAAAAGTGTGTAATTCTAAAAAAATGGTACTTGTGATACTGCAAAACCATGCTAAGCAATATTTTGGGGGTCAAATATATTGTTGTAGAGGGATAGATTGCTGTATCAAGGACTAAATATTTTGGGAATACAAAAAGTTTTTTTTTTTTTCAAATTTAATACTATTTATAAACTACTTAAAAATGTATTAATATATGCATGCATTTATACATAATTTTATATGCTGTTTATTTTGACTGGAAATTTGCTTTTGCTCCACCATCTAAGGGAAAAATAAACTCACGAAAAAAAAGCATTATTTAGTTTAAAAATTAAACACACTTAAAGTTGCAGAGTTTTTATAGAATTGCTCAACATCAAATGTCTAAGGTACGGAAGTGTTTGATTTACTAATGTGATGTGTGTGATCATTAATGACTCATTATCATATGACATTAAAGAATAAAATCAAATAGGAATGTTACATCTGTGACTTCTAAAAAATAAGGGCTTACCAAATAAAGATAAAGTGAAGAACCAAATAAAAATAATAATTAAAAGCATGAAATACAATAAGTATGAACTCATGAACCAATGAAACTCATTTTTAATAAAATAAAGCTATAAGCTAATAAAAGTCACATTGATATTATCTTTTAGTTAATTGAAACAAAAATTGAACATTTTTTGGTTTGGGAACAATAACGCTAATGCTAATCTTAGAAAATTGGCTTTTCACACTTCTCACTCGAGCTGTTTGGAGTAGAACCTTCGAATGTTGAAAATGTTCGAATAAGTTATATTTCTTTTAAACTATCAATGTGCCAAATATCATTGCAATCAGATGAATGGTTTAGAAAAACAAACATTCCATTTCTTAATACAAATATGAAAGGAACTATATTTTATTGCAATATAAAACAGTGTTTCTTAATGTTTATCATTAAAAAAAAACTTTGTTACAAAGGTTTAGAGGTTCTACAAACTTGTCAATTATCTAAACAATAATTTAAATAATCAAAGGTTATATTTATCAGTTCTCAGTTCGACGATCAAATTAAATTCCAATTAATGTCATAGGGAATTATATAGTGGTACACAACACCATTTTAAATTGAATTAAATAAACCAAGAATCAATGAAAATGAAATTGATGAAAACCAATGAAAATTTTAGCACAAATTATATACCTGGAAGGAAGTGGGATAAGTTTTTAACTGCAAAAAAAGGAAGGAAAGAATGGATAGTCCTTATTACACATTAAAACTATGCAGAACTTTGGTTAGGAAGTGCTGTTTATAAGCCAGTGGAAAAAAAATAGAAAGATGACCAAAAATGAAGAAAAAAATTACTAATGCAAATAAAAAATATTTGAAAGACTTAAGATAGTAAGATCAATTTAGTATATTTTTAGACAACACTAATAAATAAAAATTAAATGCTTACTTTGTATCAGGTAGATACAAATAATGTATACTCTTCTGCTTATCACTTTTTTCATAATCAGCAAGTACTTTCTGTAGGTTTTGGTACATAAGTTCAGTGAAGAAAGGAGTGAATGGTGCCTAAATTAATGCGTCAAAAAATTTATATTAGTCAATTGCATATGTATACATACAAATACATATAAAACTTAAAATTATGCATATAGGGGTAATCCAACCACTTGTGTAATATGTATCAGAGACATGGAATTTAATCAAAAGCGATTTTGATCTTTAGAAAATATGACAAAACCTAATTTCAAGATTACCTTAAAAATTTACCACTCTTAAATACTCTTTTATTTCAAATTCATGGATTTTCATAAATTTCTGCAATAATATATTAAAAAAATGATGTTTAACAAATTTTTCTCAACGGCAATAGACACTTTTATTTTGAGTTATGTCGAATTTGGAGCACATAATTCACAGGGGGGGGGGAGAGAAAAACTTGCAGAAAACAATTTTAAATAACTTTCATCTTAAAAGAAAATAAATCATTCATAATTAATTAATAATTGACAATAATAAATAATAGAAACGACTATTTTTTGCAAAATGCTGTTTTTCAAAATTTCAACATAGTTAATTATTTTGGCTGAAATACTAAAAATACTTTGAATTAAAATAATTTGAAAATTTTCGATTTATTGGATTTTCAAAAACACCACATTTTAAGTGTCTCTCTTCTTGTTTCTGATATAAAAGTTTGAATGTAATAGCAAATATTTATATTTTTAATAGCATTATAAAATAAACAAAGCAATATTCAATTGCCTTCTTAAAATATCAGTAAGCTCTGAAATTGCATTGAAATATTTATTTAAAAAACCACAAATAAGCTAAAAATGATGAATAAAAAGAAAGAGGAAAAGAAAATTATTAAACATTGAAAAAACAACTCATTTTAGAAACCATTGCAAAATATCTCACCATCATTCTGATCATAGTGTAGAGAACTAAAAACAAGGTTTCCAAAGCAATTTTACAGTCAGTTTCTCCTCCATCACCCTACATAAACATTGATTTTAATATTCAAAATTATTAATAAATAAAAGAATAAATGGCAATTACAATGAAAACAAAATAATTACTTTCAATCTTCGCCGATTCATTCGAACATACCAATTCGTTAGATGATCAACAAATTTAACTAACCTTGGCACAACAGTATATAATCGATAGGCTATATAAGAGGGAGGAAAAAGCTTTATCATTGATGTTACAATTGCGATGCATGCACAATAAGTCAATAAGAAATTTATGGTAAACTAAAATTTTATAATTTTGCTGCCTTTAGAAATAACCTCTAATTAATATTTGTTTACTTTTCTTAATTAAAACTAGAAAGTTGATAATTAGTTTTAGTGCAAATGAGAGTAGATACAAGCAAAATTAATAAAGTGTGCTTAGAGTAGAAAATTTAAATAAAAATGAAGTGATAATAGTGATAAAAATTTACTGATAATTAGTGATAATAAGCGGAAACAGATAATGAGTGGAGTAAATCTGTTTGCCTGATATTTGAAATGTGCATTAAACTAGGTCCTAGAGACTTGAATAAAATTTTAATAAGTACATTAACTAATATTTTTCTCAATTTTATTATGAAGTAAAAAAAATTAAAAACACTATATCACTTTTTTAAATTTGAGTTAATCAGGGCTTGTAGGATACCACTTAACAATAAGATTAATTAATTAATTAAATTACAAAAGTATTAAGAAAAGTATAAGATACATAGAATTTTATTAAAAGTTTTAGATGACATTTTAAAAATTCACTTCAATTAATTTGGTTCTCACAATAATTAATAAGTCAAACTGCTTTAAAATATGCAAATAAATATTAATGTATAAAAGAATAATTAAATCTAATAACTTTTAATCATATAAAAATTTAATAAAACGTCTTAATATAAGCAAACTAGTTAATTCAGTTACCAACATTTAATAAAAGTTACAAGCATATAAAAAATAAGAAAAAATAGACATTTAATTACAGCAACAAACAATGTCAACATACATTTGACAATTAAACTTAATAGATCTTTGTGAAGCATGCTATAATTTATAATATAATCGGGTTAAATACTATAATACAATATAATTTATAAAAACAATAATTACAAGTGGGGAAAAAGGTAAACGATTAATAAATCAGTTCAGAACAACAGTACAAAATTATGGGATAAAAATCTAGAAGACATATACCAACACAATTAATAAATCCCAAATTTTCATAATTATTATTATTAGTTGCCAACATTAATAGTGTTTTAATTAATCTAAACATGCTTTTAGAAGTTCATCCCATCAAAATAAAAGTTCACTATATTCAGTATCCTTTGGCACGACACTATTGAAGCTCACTCATGATAGTCTGAAATTACAACTATCAAGCAATTTTCTCCTGTACATATAACTTTAGGCAGGTTGTAAACAACTTATTACTACAATGCCAACATAAAGGTACCTTGGTACTCATATTAGTTTATTTGGAATCTCCATTCATTTTACTTTTTAGTACATAGCTAATTTTTTCTTATTCCAATTAGTATCTAGCACCGAACTTTATTATTATTGGCAACGTTTTCCTACTTTTAAGCCTCTCTTAAATAGATTAATACCAATTCTTCATTAGTTTTACTTTTCAGTATATAACTTTCTTTTAATATATCAATTACTAAACTAAACTCAGTGGCTCGACAGCCCATAGAGGGTCAAGGCCTACTGTGCCCATCTCAGTTTTCTTGACCTTGGGCTCTGGGGTGCAGGAGATGTTCCGGTCAGGTGGTCAGTCAAACACGGAACCCCCAGTGTTTAGTTCCCAAGCATGCTTGGTACTCATTTATCGACCCACTGAAGGGATGAAAGGCCGAGTCAACCTTGCCCGGCCTGAGGATCGAACCAGGGACCTGTGGCACAACAGAGCGAAGTGCTACTGCTCAGCCACCGGGCGTCAATATTTCAATTACAGTTTATTTAAAATTATTCAGTTTTAATAAACATGTTTTCAAACATGCGGTTTCAGATAACTATAGAAATGCTTTCTTGGTGAAGAAGTCAGCCAATGCTATCAAGTTCCAATTTTTTCGCTGAGTTTATCAGACATAACGAATGAAAGAACAATATACTCCTTTTTTGATAAAATAAGAGTTATAAGCTAGGAAACATAACTGATTTTATGCTTAAAATCTTTGAAAGTATGAAATCACCAATAGTTGAATCTAAAACAATTGCTATAGAAATAAGAAAATTCCATTCTTCAAATGGCTCTATCAAACAAACTAATTGTAAATTATGAAAGAATTATAGGACTGGTAATAAAATTGCCTCCTGTAGACGTCCAAATTTCAGCAAAATTGCTTTATGGAGTTCAATTACTTATCATAGATTATAAACTCTTTTATTTTTATTGTGATAGATTACTTTCAATTATTTTCATTTTGGAAATCGGATTATGTCAAAATTTGGAAAACAGAGAAAAAATACAGATGCCTAATTCAAAACAATAGTTTTATATTTTTTTTATCTATAAAAGATGAAAAACATTTTTAAAAATTTTTTTTACATAAAACGTTTAAGTTTTTATTAACTGTATAACCTACAAAAGTATATTAATTCTAAAAAGATTAATTAACAAACCTTTCATTTCCTTCTTCACAAAATCCACAAGACTTTGAGTAAATGACAATATCCAACAATCCATTATATTTTGAGTCTTATCTTGATAGTTTTTCTCATTATATGAATCTTCAGAATATATGAATTTGGTATCCCAATTCTAAATAACAAGAAAGAGAAAGTACAAGTAAATAAAAATGCATGAAATGAGTCTTTAATTACATAACATACTGTATGTTATTTTCAACAAACTAAAATGAAGACAAATTTACCTTTTCATACATATGGATATTCTGCACTAAAAATCGATAAGAATTATACCACGGCAAAAAGACATCTTTTAAAACGTCTCGGACACCTTCCTCTTTGAACCTTAGTGTTTCTGCTCGAACAACAGGGGAATTGATTAAATAAAGCCTGTAATTCAAAAGAAAAAGAGTAAATAAATATCAGGAACAAATCAAAAATTTTAAGAACTGTTTTTGGCACAGTCAGAGAGGGTATTGTGTGTTGAAAGAGATTTAACCATGAAATTTCAAAAGATGTTTAAAAAAAAAAAGAATATTTATGATCTTAAAGAGAAAACAGGGGTTAGGGCACATAAAAAAAATGTGAGACAGCAAGCACACAAAAAAAGACCACAGAAGAAATGAATTGATGAGGTTGAGAGAAACCTCAAGATCTTAAAAAAAGCAAGTAAAAGCATGACACACACGGCTTTGGAATAAAATTGTTAGGGAGGTCATGGCCTAATACGGTAATATCAGTAACAAAGTAAATAAGTAACAAATCAACTTGTAAGCATAAGGCTTTAAATAACTTCCAGTGTTTTCATCATAGAAAAAAAATGGGTGGCAATTTCTCACCCTTTCTCAAAAACAGGGTGAGATTTCAAAAAGTTAAGAGAGATTTCTAAACAGATAAAAGNTTAAAGCATTGAATATTTTTGGTGCATCATCATAGAAGATTTTGCCTTTACAAGGTATTTGTCCATCTTACATAAGTGCATAAAAAATTTGAACGTCTTACATGAAGAAACCTTACCTACGGTAAACACGTGGTTGCAGAGAAATGTGTTCTGAAAGGGGTTCCGTGGTTGTGTTCTGTTGTTCGAAAAGTTTCTGAACAATACTGGTAAATAGGGAGGCTAGATAATGGGGCAGATGTTGAAAATAATGTAAGATCCAGGAAGAAAAGTGAAACGGATTTTATTCTAAATGCGTAATTCGAAGCTTTTTCCAAAATGCGAGAAATTGGCGAATTTTGAAATTGATTAATAGAATGCGCGAATTTCTCGCGGTAATCATTTTTTATTGCGAGAAAAGAAAAAAAGATGCGAGATTCTCGCGTTCTCGCGCTGCAGTGAAAACACTGACTTCAAAACAAAGTATCTTTAAAAAGCTTTAGATTAATATAAATGTATATTTAAATAATGTATATTTTATTATTAATAAATGGGTGAGTTCCATAACACAGAACCAGTGGAGTTCATCTAAATAGCTTTAATTGTTGAAATGATCATCAAATTTAAAGAGTTTAAAAAGTTCAATCAGTGTTAACTTCATACAAGAGACCTGAATTTCTTCCCGCATAAACAAATGATTTAGTGTCAAATAAATTTTTAATAATTAACTTTCACTTGTTATAAAAAATATTATTTTGTAATATATTTTTATCAAAATCTTTTCATTGAACTGAAAATTCTTTTAAAATATGCCTTGAGAAATGGGGAAACTAATTATGTTCAACAGAATTTTTCATCAAATAAAAAATTAAAAAAACTGTTTGAAGAAAATAAAAAAACATTTGATAATGCAATGCAGTTCTGATATTCCTGAAGATTGTAATTAAAAATTGATAAATTCTGATTTTTCTCCACCAGGTTTTTTAATTTATAAATAAAATAAAATTTACATTTTTATTTCAATCATAAATTACATATTTATTTTAATTATTGAATTTTTATTCAAAATTTGTTATTACAAATTGCAATTTATTCTTTTTTTTTTTAATTGAAAGCTAATATAAAACATGTAATGACATCACATGAAACCAATGAATTAAATTAGTTCAAAAGGTCAGTAATCAAAAAAGTTTTGACATTTCGTAAGTTGAGTTATTTATAGTGCACATCACTCATTCTATGTTGCACAATTTGCCAATTTATTGATTAAAAAGTGTTTTATGAAAAGGGAGTTACAGAATTTTAGATCTTCTGTACAGAAGCAGATTGAAATAGAATGATATATAAAATTAAAAGGGCATTTATAAAATAAAAAATCACTAAGGTGACTGGGGATCAAACATTTTTCCACTTTTAAAGGTTTATTTATTTTATTTTATTTTTCATTTAGGAATGTTTAAGGAATATTTATAAAAATAAATAAAAAAACAGCTTTACTCAAGATTTAATATATAAGATTTTGGTAGATGACTACACTTATAATGGTTACTGGCATGAATTATATTTTTTTTAAAGCAAAACAGTATATTAAGACAAGTAATTAATATATTATAGCTTAAAAACTCAGTTTAAGTTGTTAAATAGTCCTTATGCAGCATTATTAATAACTATTTATTTACTTTTGAATTTTTAAAACTTAAGAATTAAATACTCCAAATATGTTCTGCAACAAAAATCACAACAAAGGTGTTACTATTAGAAAATATAGTATATAAATGTAGCAAAAGTAATTTAAATTACAATAACAGCCTACCTAAGAGAATCAGCACCAAACTTGTTAACAACATCCATAGGATCAGGATAATTCTTTTTCCTCTTGCTCATCTTTTGTCCATCACTAAAATAAAAAGAAAATCTAATATATTACAAAGCATTTCAAGTGTGAAGGAAATTTACAATTAACTATTATTATTCAGTAAATATTCCATTCAAATCAAACAGACATGGAACGGAAACAAATTTCGGTAAACATACATGAACTAAAGATTTTAGTTTTAAAAACAACATAGGAAAAAAAAACTTTTTTTAACCAGGTATTATTGATATTATGTCTTTTTCAGAGTAATTTTTGAACTGAATTGTAGTTAAAGAATATGCATAGGACTTAATATGATGCCGAGGCAAGTTCATTTTAAGAAACGGTAATATTAATAAACAATCAACTAGAGTGCCATTCCCACATCTTTATTTATGATTACCTTTTAAAAAAAACTTAAAAAAAAGCTAAATGATTACTTTTTAAAAAAATTTTAAAAAATCCAGTGACAAGAATAAAATTTAATTACCTAGCTAAGACCAGACCATTCACAATCAAATTTTTAAATGGTGCTTTTCCATGTAAAGCTGTAGATATCACCAAAAGTGTATAAAACCTGAAACAAAGAGTATAGTTGGTTACACACACATTGAAATTATGATACAAATTTTAACAAATCAATTTAAAGCCAAGCACAATGAACTTTGAATCAACATTAATATCCTGCGACTTCTCTATCAATAATATATTAAAATAGAGGGAAAAAACAGCAAGGTGCAGATCATTTGCAAATGAAGTATTTTTTCTTACTTTACTATTCTTTTAGTAAATTACATTAATTGGATCCACCTTGAACGCTTCGAAAGGCTGAGATTTTAAGAAAAGAAGTAGCAAATATGAGTTTAGAAATAACAACAAAGCCAAAGATGGGGAAAAAATTTTACAAGATGTTTTGCGTTTAGTTGATTATTTAATAAACCAATACAAACTCTCTTAGTTTTGCCAATTGGTTATGGTTATATATAGAAATTTTTTTTTTTTTTATTTCACCTTCCAAAATCTATAACCCTGGTATTCAGGGAATATTCAAATACTACATTTGCCTTCATTCTTAAGTCAAATTTCTTTCTTAATTTCTTAGAAATTTCTACATAGACAAAATTCTAAAAATATTTTTGGAGTGAATCAATGGGTTTTTGCCCATAAATGTTTGAAAATAGTATGTATTATTTTTTAACTTATAGTAAATTTTGTTAATAAAATCATAATAACAAAAAAAACTGTTTCTTCATTATTTAGAAATTAATAGTTTTTAAATTCAAAATAAAAATTACTGAGTTTAAAATTATTTAAAGTGATTACTAAAGAAAAAAGGCACTATTTTAAAAAGTACTTTTTACTTGAGGCACAATTCTTTAATGCAGTCGCATTACTCATTTAAGTGCTTACACAAGAAAAAAGAGCAAAAAAATACATCAAATTCTGAAAACTAAAATTTTTAATTAGACTAAGAGAAAATGGAGAAACTCAGTAGAGTTGGAAGCTATGGCAGCATTTAAGAAACACAAATGTACCATAATTGGAAAATTGTACTAAATTAAACTATATTTAAGACAGAACTTGCATAGTATTGTTTTAAATTGACTGCTTGTGCACTTTTTATATCGATTTACCACATTAACCTGATAACTTTCCGGTTTTGATTTAGATTTTTCATTTATTCTCTGTGATGTAACCATAGAGCTAAAACTTTTAAAAGAATACAAACAGCAATGAAAATAGAAATATTCATATATATTACCAGCCTCTAGTTTGATCAACTCCTTCTGCAATAAAATCTGCAGGGAATATGTCATTAAATTCTTTAGCATTTTCAAAAGGGTAGTGAACTTGAGCGTATGGCATACTACCGCTTTCAAACCAGCAATCAAAAACCTCTGTTACTCGTTTTAAAACTCCCTTTCCACGAGAAGATGGAATGGTCAGCTGATCAACACTAAAAATATAACACAAGGATTTTTAAATACATCAATATAAATTTTAAAACTAAATGCACCTCAAAAGCAAAGGTACTTACTGTTCTCTATGAAGATCAGTAACTTTAGTGTTGGTGAGTTGCTCAAGTTCTTCAATAGACCCTACACACACTATCTACCAAAGACAAGATGAAATATTTCACATTTTAATACGCTAATTCAACATATTATGAATTTGAAAGTTTCATTAATGGTACATAAAACATAGTTAAGCAGTTTTTTAAAAAAGTAAAGAAATTAAATGAAAAACTAAAATTACCCATCAAAATCAATCTAACTATTTCCTTTTTTTAAAGCAAAATAAAATTGCTTTTCAATTTTAGCAATGCAATAGTGCAATTTTAATTCATTAGTTACTTTAACTGATGGTGTGATGAAATTTTCCATCAAAAGTTTAAACAATTTTAAGGATAATAATTTCTGCTGAAAATATCAAAAAAAAATATTCTTTGTATATTTTTTCCCTTCTTTTTTTCTGCAATTTTAATCCATTTATGTGCAACTAATTATCCAATCCAGACAATTATTGCACATAATTATTAAATTCTCTAATTATAAGCAGGAAAATATATTTTTTAAAAAACTAATTTTGGATCTTTAAGATTCAAAAATTTTTGAATTAAAAGTGTTAAATTCCATAAAAATTGCTATTTATCAGGTACAGTCAGGTCATAGGGAGAGACCATTAAACCAAAAGAACCTGCTTAGAGAAGCAGAGATCAGCCTGTGCTTACTGAAGTAATGAAAAAGAATTGCAAACTTTTCCCTCACTAAGTGGTCACACTTATCCCAGAAGCAATGATAAAAGGATGGTTACCAAGTAGCATTCAATCCATGCAGTCTGATTACAAAGATATGCTTTTCGTTGATTTCCTTACCTTTTTTTTAATTCTAGCATTATAAAAAATGACATTTTTTTAATTCAAACAGGCGTTTGATTTTTTTTTAAGTCAAATATTTCTGATTACAAAACCTAAAAATTCTGCATAAACTATTTTTAAATCAAGCAATCCACTGGGGAAGCATTAATAAATGTGCATAAAGTAAAAACATTAAGACAAGCAAATTTACAGCCGCATAAACAGTTAACCATATGCCTTATAATACTTCCAGTATACATAAAGGTTGTTCAGTAATTTAAGCCTGTTTAATGCCGCTTTAAAATTTTGACAAAATTTAATTACAACCTGAAAATAAAAAAGAAATATTTTATGAAAAAGAATTATACTGATTTTAATATTTCTTTTCCTTTGGGTATGTTTTATACACTATTTATTTCACATTATAACAAGCTTAAACTATCTACAATAAAAAATTAGTCAAATTGAAATCTTTAGAATGATAAATTCTATGTATGATTTGTTATTGATAATTATGCTTGGGATCTACAAAAAAGTAAAATGATTGAATATGGGTATAGTAAGTGTACAATTCTGGCGTGTAGTGGATCTTTATCATGGTACCTTTTTTCAATACATTGATGCAAAATATATAATAAATAACATTAATTCAAATACAGACTATAAAATATATATACACATACTAATCCAAATACACACATACACCCACTTATTTTCAATCCAAAATTAACTCTTTGACATGACCATTCAACTTTCTCACCCATAAATCATTCCTCTGTTGAGAGGAAATTAATTATTCAATTAATATAATTATTAACCTAGTAGATGGTTAAGTAGAGACAAAAAACTCTGAAATAAAAGAACTACTAATTGAAATTACATAAATAAGTCTACTTACAAATAAGTGACATTACTCTAAGTGACATTTTAATAAATTTAGGAGAGAATAGAAAACAGCAAGAGTTTGCTTACAAAAGGCATCTTTCTGTCATTTTATATTGATGCAAAATAAAATTTAGTTCTATAAATACAGCCAAGCAAGACATAAGTTTTTAAATGAAATCTATAAACTTCACACTTTTATAGTTTGTTGATACTTTCTTTCACAAAGCTGATTGAATACGCTAAGCAAGTAATTAACAGTAAAAACTTACTTCTTCTCCATCATCACTGACCCATAAAGGAATTGGTGTTCCCCAATATCTGTTTCTAGAAACTGCCCAATCACGAGCATCTCTTAACCAGTTGGCAAATCTTTTTTCTTTGACAAAATCTGGAACCCTATGATATATGCAACATTAAAATTTGTTTATCGTTAAGATCATGTTAATTAAGTTAGATTATTATAATTTTTTGATCAAAGAATTACAAAACTTTAATTGCTATTTGTTATATACATTAGGGTGATTTTTATGAATACGAGGAAGAATAAAATCAATTCGTAAAACAAATAAGTGGCTATTCTAAATATTTGTTCAAAATTTATCTTCAAATATGTATAAGATCAAACCATGAAAGCAAAAATTTGTAATTGCTTTGTAAATACAAAAATTTGTAATTGCTTTGCAAATATATTTACTGGAATTTTGATGAACAAATGTTTTTAAAATCAAGTTTTTGTGAAATATTGAATGAGGGTTAATTTTAAAATATGATGTTACATAACAAGGGTCATTACATTACATAAAAATGAGGATAATGATGTTTTTGAATAATGAGTTTCTTGCGTAGTTCAAAAACAAATACATATTTTTGAACCTAACAAGCAAACTTTCATTTCTCAATAATGTTATTTAAGTCAACAACAAATGATCAAATTTTGCAACATTAATATAAAATACAATTACATCTTTAAAAAACAAATATTAAAACAGTACCATACCAATATGTTTCCTTGTTTGCCTTCAATAAAGTTTCAGTCATATGTTCTACTCTAATGAACCAAGATGGTACTGCACGATAAATGAGAGGAGTATCAGATCTCCAACAAAATGGGTAGCTGTGTTTTGTAGTAGACTGGTGGACCAACCTCCCCTTGCTCTTTAAGTACTTTACGATATTTTTATCAGCATCCTATCATTAAATGCAAAAAATTAACTTTCAAAAGCCCACACATAAAAAACTAAATTATGATAATCGGCTAGATTACAAGAATAGAAGAAAAAGAATCGTCACTTAAAAAAGATTAAAAAAATTTCAATCTTAAGATATAGGTGCAAATATTTAAATAGCTAATTGATATATTTAAGCACATTATTTACGCAATGGTAGAAATCTTCTTCTAACCTGATATAATCTTTAAGACAGGATGAAAAACAAAATTCATTTTGAATATTATATAAGATTAGTTCATAGCTTCTGGAAGTCCTAGCTTCCTAGCACAGGTTGTTCAACTACCAAAGGGGAAGAGCACATCTCGTCTGCAGAAGGCAAAATTATGATGGCGTGTCTTCGGATCAATCTTAGGAATGTTTCCCAGATGGTCGCCAATAGCCCTATGTGCAGCTCCAGCACAACATAAATAAAGTACCTACCTACTTTCCTTGAATGCTCAAAGCAGTAGCCAAATAACAATTTAAGATTAACTTAATTTGTTTAATTTTGCCTACACTTACATAAACTTCTCTGCATAATTGACTTTAAATACTTATATGTAAGTTGTTTCACTTTACGCAGTGATAGACAAAATCATTCTAAATAAAAATCAAATCAATAATAAAATGTTAAATCACAAAATTCGCTACCACTCTGAATAATCGAATAAAAATGTTCCAGGTATAGAATACTTAGAGCAGTAGGTGAAAAACAAAATTTATTTTAATTATATATGAGAATAGTTATCTTCAGATTGATAAGTACGAGATTGTCTGGGAAGTAAAAGTGGCTTAAGCACAATACTGACCATGTAGAAACAATCATTTGATCAATCAGAAAATTGTGGAGATTGAATCTCTATAAACCCCAGTCCTATAACAAACTACTAAGGGAATGTTTTGCTCATGAGAATAGTTATAGATCTATACAAAAAACAAAATTTCTTTTGATTCAATTTTATATGCTTTTGAAAAGAACGTAATTTTAACTGATGTTCTGAGCTCAATGTGCTATCAATCAATGAAATGTATTTGAGTTAACAAACTAAGCAGACTAGAGAGATATAGCTTTAAGAAAAATGATTTTGAAGTTTTCTGGACATACATTGCGGATTGAGAGAGGCTGCACTAAAAATCCAAAATTTGGTACTTAATGATTTCTAATTTTTCCTACTTATAAATCCCTGGGAAGATTATTTTAATTATTAATTTTAAAGATTTTGCATGTTGCTAATAAAAAAAGGCTAACAGTTATACAATTAAGTTTGAGCATTTTATTATATATATTTTATTAGAAAACAAAAATAAAATTTCAGTCTCTATCTCTATTAAAGTAAAAACTTATTCAAAAAGCGTCTGTACTCATATGAGACTAACTAAAAAAAAAAATAAAGATTGCAATTAATTCTGAAATCTTTTAAATTATCTTTAAATACAAGCAATCATTCAATAAAGCAGTCAGGTATTCATGCTATAAACTAAATAGATCAGCTAAAGACAAACTATTATATTGGATTACCAGTTATTTAACAATAAAACATAATTACCTTAATTTAATATAATTCATTATATATTAAAATTAGAATTTCAACAGTAAATAAAAAGTTACAATAATGTTTGTAAGAAAATTAATTACTTTAACATATTGATCTTTGAAATCTGTCACTGGATCAACAAACTTTCCACTGAAATCTAACGGGCATATTATTTCTTGATCTTTGGTAATGATTCCATATTTAAGACATATTCTATAATCATCCTATAAAATAAATAAAAAATAATTATAAAATCTGTTTTTATATAATAAACATAAATTACTGAAAATTTAATTCATTTGTCATTCAATTATTATCTATCTTAGAAAAATGGAAATTTGAAACATACGCAAAAGAGATAGGGTCTTAGTAATTTGTGTACTTATAGTCTTAATGGACAAAACATTAAAAATAAACTATCATTAAATTACAATTGCATGGTAGCAGGCATGGGATGGATGGAAAAATTAACCAATACAGAAAAAAACCTGAATTTCTAATTTTTATCTAATCTAATTTTTGTAACAGATGGTAAAAATTTCATTAGTAGTAATTTTCCAGTTCTGTTTTATTCATGTACATAAAATATACTAAAAGCACTTTTCGTGTTACAAAATAAAAAATAGCGATTTTTTTTAAGAAAAAATATTTTTAAAAAAAAAATAACTAAGAATATATTTAAAAAAAATTACCTGAATACATGGAAATACAATAAAGAAATTATGTGGACAAAAAAACAAATTTTTTTTAAAAATCATTTGTTTCTTTATTTCTGCAACTATTTAAGATACAGCGGCGATAATTGTAAAATCAGCTTTGTAACGTGCTATTTAATATTATAAGTTAGCATAAACATTTGTGAGAAAATATTGTTTTCTAATTGAAAACTCGTTCTTTCAATAGCACAATACCAATTTTTTTTTCTGGGGGGGGGGGATATTGGGACTTTTGCATGCCTGGGACACAATAGGAGAGCCTCTTTCTCTGATTTTAGCTTATATGAACAAAATTTCCTTCCAGATTGACAAAATCCCCTACTTTTACCTGATTTCTGGTTCTGTGGCTGCAAGCATGTTAATGGGCATACATTAAGTTAATTTAAAAAATATTAACCTACTGGCGATACAGCAAATGAATAAAATTGGGAGAATGTTTCTTCCCAATACACTATTTCTCTATCTAAATACAAAGAAAACCGGTTTTGCTATGGGGAGAAGACTGCAGTTAATAATAAGACTTTTTTATTAAAATTATCTCTACCAATGAGTACCTTAGCTTAAGTTTTATAATAGATTACACTTAAATTTACCTTTTGAGAACAAACTTAGAAAAACAGCAAACACTACATTTACATAAAATTAAAAATTTTGTGTACAACAAATTTAATATATTTTATTCACCATTAAATAAACATAAAATTTAATAGCAAAAGGTTTGTCCACTGACTGAAAATTAAAATAAATTCCGTCTATAAAATAATATACTCACTTCTCCGAAATATGGAGCTTGATGTACAACACCAGTACCACTTTCTTCAGTTACATAAGTATCACAAACAACTCTAAATGCTCCTTTTGCTTTTAACTAAAAAACAAAAAAAAAGTTAGAGCCATAAAGTTGTGTAGATATTCAAATGTCAATTATTCAATACACAATATGTTAATATATATTGACACACTTTTAACTACATTAAACAAAATATCAACAAATGAAAAGATTCACCAAATAAATATATTTGCTATCTTAGCATTTTTTATGAGAAATAATACATATTACAGGCATGAAAGTGGACAAAAATTTAAAAAAAAGCTGAACTTTTACACTGCAGACACTGGGGGCGGAAGGAGTGTTCCATGTAATATTGTGATATCAACAAGATATATAAAAACATAACTTTCAACTCTGCCCTGAGATTTTTATTTTATATTAAAAGTGGAAGAAGCATTTAATCAATGAAATTTAAATTTTTCTTAAATATAATTTTAAACGTCCTTGACCACTACTATATTAAAGCAATATATAAGGCTTGATAATCATCATTTTAAATTAATTGCCAGTCAAACATTTTAAATTAAAACAGTCACTAACTTTCACCTCAATATCTTCTGAATGATAGTTACTAACAGTTTTAGTCACTTTGCCCTTTTTCTTTAACCAATTAAACTTTCAAATTTCAAAACTTTTTCAGCAGCATCAATCATGTGAACTTTGTGTTCATTTATTAAATAGACTTCCATTGCTAAAATACATTCATCTTACGATGCACCATGTAAAAAGGACACAAATAAAAGAATAACAAATGTGTGCACGGATAAACACAGGAACGGCCTACAATAAGAACTAGAGGAGTCGAGAGAACTATAATGTTTAGATACGCAAATTCAATATATGTCGCACCAAAGAGGAATACCCTGGATTAAATATCGACGGCTGAAACAAAACTGTTTAAAACTCAACAACCAAGAACCTCATCCTTTTTGCTCAACAGTGGAAGTTGCAATTGTCAAGACAATGGCGCACCTGTCTGTAATAATTGGACCTCCCTCCAAAAAAATTGTGTTTTTGGTACATTGTTGGAAATTATAAAAATTTGGAGAAAAAAGTGATTTTCCACTTTTTTGCAGAAGTCTTTCATCCCCAATATTACTATTTAAGCAGATAATTTCGTTAACTTAAATACAGTAAATTTAATTGAATAAACACATCATGATTAAGAATTCCCTCCACACACAGACAAAAAATCTAAAGGATATAAAAACTAAAAAAAAATTTGAAATTAGCCAAAACAGGCTTGTTTAATTTTATAAGATATTAGAGCTAAATGATAACTAAAAATAAAAGTTAATAATTTGTTCCACAAATTACAGTAAATAATTTAATTTCATAAGGGATAATTCAGTTTGAAATATTTAATCAAGAGAATGCTTACATGTTTGAAATATGGAAATAAGGGATCATATGTATTTCCTTCCAAGGTTCTCCCTTTAAACCTGCATTAAAAAAATTAATTAATAAATTTACACATGCACTGATTGAAATGCAAGATCAATATTTAACATCTGATAAAGTCAACTCTTGATATAACCATACTTGTCATCCAGGAAAAATTTAATGCTATAATGTGAGGTCATTATATAATGAACGTGAAAAAATACAGTAAATATTTAATTATAGTTAAAAATTACAAGACTAACTTGTAACAAAGCAATGCTTTACCTAAATATGAATTAAGTAACTAACATAATAATAGATAATAACATAACTTCATAATGCTAACATATGCACCAATGTATTCTTCTCAATAATATTCCATAGATGTAAAATGCATTAAAAATAATATGTAAGTTAGAAGCAGTCTTTTTCAATAAAATGATATATTTCTAAATAACTGTGAAAAACACGTCATTTTAATTTAAAAATAAATTTAAAAAATCATACATTTTACGAAAAGAGTGGATGAAATTTTTAAACAAATAGAATTTATGTTTTGAGATTTTGATAAGAAATGCCAATGTGTGCAGATTCTCAGTGCCCCTTTAAAACTAATGAATACACACACACTGCCTATTTTTTTAAATGAGAGTATAAAATGCACTTTTGGTTAATAATGTGAATCTTTAATAGACTAACTTTTTGAACACAGATCATGACCAACTGGGATAAGAATTTAGGGTGTCTTGCCATTCTTAATTCATTCAAAGGGAATTCAATATGTTCCAGATTTAATGTAAGACCAAAAGAAATAATGGTTTAAATAATTTCTTGAAGTATTTAAATCCTTTTACTAAATTACAATCACTATATTGAAATAAACAGTTCAGCACAGCTATTCTAATAGGTGCTAAAAAAACATAGCGCCAATGGAATCACAAATGGATGCTAATGGAATTGCACATGGAGGCTAAACAGAACAACATGAAAATAGCAGAAAATAATATGAAACAGTCACATAGCAACCCAGCATACATGATGCTTATCCTTTATTTAACAGTTGGAACAACATGTATATCGGATAAACCAGTGTAAGCATGCTAAGTAATGCATGATATGCAAAAATTTGTTTAAAATTTTAACAGAAAATTTTTTTAAAATAAAAATGCTTTAATTAATGAAAAATTGATAGTCAATCATAAATCTTTTTAACTCATGTTGAAGCAAACAATTTAATTAAAGTATTAAGTATTTTAAACATTTTAGGAAAATGTACAGAAAATTTGGACCCTTCCTAGAAAAGGGAAAGAATATAGCACAAAAATAAATTAAGCCATAATATTGTAGGGTGATAAATTGAATTGTGCAATGTGGAACAAATGTTGCTTAAACTACTACAACAGTTTTTATTTCAGCATTAAAAAAATATCATTCGAATTATGCTTTAAGCCATGCAACACATGTCACCGAACTGCTTAATCTTAGGAACTAGAACAGCTCAGAAATACATCTGAATATTAACAAAAGCATTCCAAATTATAATTCTTTGAATTATTTAAAACACATAAAATTACTTTAAAATACAAAAACAAAACAAAAAATTTATAAATAAATACCTATTTAGTTGAACTTAATTTAAAAAATCACGAAAAATAAGAGTTTTAAATACTGGATGTTATATTAGGCAACATAATTTATCTTCAATTATTACATCTTTCATTTGTAATGTTATAATACAATTGTTTCTATAAATACATAATTAATCCTCAGGATGATAACAAACCATAGATTAACTGTATTTTTTTTCTATTTCAAAATCGATTTTTTTTTTTTTTTTACTTCATTTAACCCTTGAAAAGAACAGAAAAACTAAGGCAATGCATACTGACCTCTCAAGAATTGTATAGTCCTCAGGCTTTTTATATAAAGCTTCCAGTCTTGCTTCCATCATTATATACAGTTTACCAGTGGCATTGTCTACAACAAAACAGTAACATAGAAAATTGAATTGCAAATAATAATGATCATAAATAAAAACAAATATTTTTAAAAGTTACTTATGGGACAATCACCCACCATTCATGAGAACTCCTTCTGACTGAAAGTCTTGTTTGTCATGTCAATTGAAAATCAGGACAGTTGAGGAAATAATACGACTCTCGCAACTCAAACCAATGGAAAAAAAATTATCCAAACACCCCCATTTAAAGTGACTATCACTTATCTTCATAATTACAGTAACAGTCATCCTGTAAGTTTGGTGTCTGGGGGAGTACTTGTGATTGCTGGAGAGTATGTTAGTTCTAAAAATTTAAAATTACGACCCAAGGGACTCCAAAGAAAAAACTTTTAACAAAAGATCCTAATTTATTTTTTTTTAATCAAAGCTTTTAATTAAAAATTTAATTTTATTTCCGTAAGTTATAGTAAACTTCATTCAATACAATACTATATAAAAATAAAATGGAATTAAGAAAAATTTTCCAAATATATTTTCAATACTTTAAAACTCTCCTATATTGCAAGCAAGATTTTTAAGTATACTTCAATAACTGAACCAACTTAAAAATTTCCTCTGAACAAACAAATTTAAATTTTAAAATTTTTGCAGATTCATAACAGTTACACTTATATGCTGCATTTTATATAAGATTACACCAAATTTTATATGCTGCATTTGCAATAAGATTACACCAAATTTTTAACTTAGGTTAACTAGATATACAAAATTATTTTTCAATAAGATTCTGAATAGATCATTAATTTCAAACAAAAATACAAAATATCAAAGTAATCAACAAAAAAATCTCGATTAAAAAAATCCTGCTTTAAAAAAATCTTTATTTAAAAAAAAAATGAATAAATAAGCAATTTATAAAATGTTGAGATCTAATAAATGAAAAGCTGAAAACTAAAAATATTTAAGCTTTAAAAAAGGTTTCTTACAATTATACTTAACAAAATATTTGCTATACACACATAAATTAAATATTAAATCGAAAGATCTGAACACTTTTCTTCAATATTTTGCTTAACGACTTTTTAAGAAAAACTTTAAAAAAAAGACATAGCATTATTGACAATATAATAAGTGTGATGCAATAAAAAAAATTAGCAAAAAGAATACTTAAACATTTTTTTTGTGGAAAAAATTAGAAACTGTATATAACGTACGGATATAATACAAGAAAATTTTTAAAAAAATTATAATAATAATAATAAATAAATAAATAAGAAACATTAAGTACTTAAACATTTTATGTCAAAAAGTACAACTAAAATTACATAAGTTTATGATGCTTTACAGATATATAAAATGCTCCTGCATATGCAATTTATAAATTGCCTCGAAAAAATAATCTAACAAAAAAAGGGGAATTGTGAAAAGACATGGAAAATGAATAATAACAAAAAACAAATAGCTGAAATATTGCATATTTAAAATAAGAGTTAAATTAAGCAAAAGATACATTGATAGTAATTATTTATGTGCTTGATTTGCAAACACACATTTTAACTGTGACATTATAAATCAATTTTATTCGCTTAATTATTTTTCAACCTTTTTAAAATCCTAGAAATATTAACAATAGGCAACAAAACAAACAACTCAATCCATTACATAATATTTGACAAGCTGTATAAACAAATCAAAAGCCAGTTCTTTTGGAAAAACAGCTTTAGACAGAAAAATATAAATGGGTGTAGGAATACTGCATGACTATTGAAGCACTAAAAATGAAAATAAATGTTTATCACCTTTAAGCTTGACATAATCTAGGTCTGGGTGTACACAGACAGACAGATTACTAGGAAGAGTCCATGGCGTAGTAGTCCAGGCAATAATAGAAACATCAGGACTTTTATCAAGTGGGAAATTGACTATCACTATAAAATAAATTGCTATAAATAACAGCATTCATAGCTTTTAAAAAATATAAATACCATAATAGTGAAGATTTTTAATCAATTCTTTTATTGAAGGGCATAAAACATGCAACACTTCTCTAACATAGAAAAGTTATTAAAAATGCTTCAATAAATGAATAATTAATTGTTCAAATTACAGGATACACTAATTTCTTGCAGAATAACGTAATAAAAACTGAGTATGATGAGCAGAGAAACATGAAGGTCACAAAATGGAATTTTATGTGTGCAAAAATTAGAGAGTAAAAAACAATAAAGTATTATTCTTGCCTTAAGAAGTTTATTTTCATGATTAATAATAATTCATATATAGTTCAATAATAATTTTAAATCATTCTTATATTATTAAAATATTTTTTAAAAAAATGATAATTACTAAGAAATAAAATAAGATCACAAAGAAGTAAAGAAAATAAATTGCAGAAAACCCTTTCTCCTTAAAAAAATGTATGCATGTATGTATAAAAATGTATGCATGTATGTATGCATGTATGTACAATAAATGTATGTATGCATGCATGTATGTGTGTATGTACGTGCGTGCATGTGTGCAAATTGCAAACATCTTACTACACTAGATAACTCTCACTAAAGGTTAGGTCAGTCCAATGTTTCTGAATTTAGATTTTAACAACTCATAACTGATACAAAAGATAAAAAAACAACTCAAACTTTTCCTCACGGTGAACCTCTTTTACTAGATTTGAAATTCATAAAGTAATGGGAACTAATGCCCTTCTTAAATGAATAACACGTTTTCAGTAGAGCAATATTACATTTTAATTTCTATAACTAGTATTAAGCACTAATTTTAAGCAATTTTAATTGTAGTTGTATAGTTAGTGTTTCAAAATAATAAATTGGCTAACGCTATTAGTCTCAAGTAGTATTTGCTGAAATTTTATTTGTCATGCAAGACTTTGAATAAAATTATCTTGCACAAAAGATGTAAATGTAACAAAAAAGCATCTGAAATATATAGAAAAAAATTAATAAATCTATTAAAAAGTCACCAATACAGCTTTTTTTTTCATGCAAACGCATACAAATCAATCGATTACTTTTCATTTTTATATATTTGAGTCTAAAACAATGCAGTCCAAAATATTTCAAAAATTAGAATAAATCACATTTCCTTTTTATTTTGGTTGTATACATTTATAATATATGGTGTGCCCTTTTTAACCTTATACATAGATATAACTTTTTTATACTTGCCATGTTATTCTGGTAAACATATAATAAAAGTCTAAATGATGGGTTAACTCTTTCAGCTATGAATAGCGTGGAAAATAAATAAAATCTTACCAGCGGGGTCAACGACTTCTTTGTAATTCTGACCAGATTCAAAGTTGGACAAAGGAGTACTGCAAGCAGTTGAAAATGGCATTACCTATCAAACAGAATGGGGAAACCAATGAAAAAAATACACATAATAATTATGTAATTTGTTACTAATGCAGAGGAAACATTTATTTAGAGAATGTATCTTTTTATGCAAGAAACCTTTTATTGAGAACAGTTACAGGGTTCCCACTCTATGATGAGATTGAAATTCAAGGACTTTCCAGGACTTTTCAAGGACCTCAACAAAATTTTCAAGGACCCTAATCTAAGACCAATTTTAAAAATTATTCTCTTCTATTTTACTAGAAGCAACAATGCTTGTTGTGGCAATAATTAATTTCAAATATAATACCTAATGCTTTGCCTATAGAGAGAGAAGAGAGTATATGTATTATGGACTAAATTTTATATTTTTTTAAAAACAACCCTACTGGTTTTACATATTAATTCACAAAATCATTTTCAGCANGGTAAAATTGTGGTTTAGAGTGTTTCCTCTGGTACAGGTAGGGACACTTAATTTAAGCTTATGGTAAGCTAAACACTCACACCAAATGCATTAACGTGGATAGCAATAGGCTTCCTGCGTAGTGGTTGTTTTAAGGTTCGAACCCGTGTTATTCACAGGACGACAATGTTAGCTATAATGCTTCGAGGTCGACCATGGATTAATAGGGTGACAATGGGATTGTCTGAATGGACTAATCTATCAAGAGCCCAGACCTGGAAACCCATCGAGAGCCTCTAAGACAGGTATGGGTGAACTTTTTTGGTCGAGGGCAAAAAATCGAGAAAAAAAGATTTGGTGGGCCGAGTAAAAACTTTTAAAATAAAAATAAAAAAACGATATACAAGTTTTAATTTAAATATTTAATGAGATGAATGAAATTACGATTTCATTTTTAAAAGTATATTGAGGATCGAAGTGAGATGTGATTATTTTAAGGAACGAGGCTAAATGCTTGACTGTTAGTCTACTTCTAAAATTGTTTTTTCTAAGGTTCATAGTTGAAAACACTTGTTCACATATATAAGATGAAGCAAACATAGCACTGATTTTCTAGGCATGAGATATTAAATTTTGGAAACTAGCTTTTGGTAATGATTTGCAAAAATCTAACTTTGGCATGTTTAGAAACAACAATAGTGTGCAATCTTTCCATGCACAATAAATAATGTTAGAACTAGCACCGGCAGAAAAATCCGCCCTTTGGAGCTAAAAATGCGCTGCCTGCCACATGTGAAGCACTATTCACCCATGTTTGATTCCATATCTCTGCTCCTTGAGAAAGACATACGCTCGTTGGAGCCAATCTGCGGCTATTCTATAAAGATATTCTGCTTTCAACATTTTACCAATGAAGCTGTCTGTGCTAACTATTTCCATCAATTCCACCAATGGAGAAAGTAAAAAGGTCATCAGTACTTTGTTAAAAAAAATATCAAAAATAGCTTTGAACAAAGTAGACAAAATAATGGATGTATAATGAATCTTGTTTATATTCTCCATGGATCGGCAAGTTAAAATTTTATCCACGGGGCGGATAAAACCTTCCGGCTGGCCACAGTTGGCCCACGGGCCGTAGTTTGCCCATCCCTACTCTAAGACGTAGAATGAAGGGTGTGCAACATGAGTTCAAAAAACGATGATGAAAGTTGCATGCCTTCTCAAAGTCGAGTCGAGGACAATATCCGTCATACTAGGACTTCTTGAACTCATGTCCAGAAGGGTTGTGGCAACAATCGCCTACGGTGCAAGTTACATAATTATAAACCAAGAACTGAATATTTTTTTGTATAGCGAATATTTTATTACACTATCTGGACCAAATATTTATTAGAGTCGCGATGGCTCAGATGATAGAGAGTTCGCCTCTCAGTGAGATGAACCAGGTTTGAATCCCAGCTGTGGCCCGTTGATATGAATTCTGCTCCCAGCTTGCACCGACCACAAACGTAAAAATATCCTCAGTGGTAGACAGCTCATGTGCTGGAATGCCCATACCATTTGGCTAACCTAGGGAGGTTTTCTTCTCCTTGTAACATAAATACGGGTTAGTTCCATCAAAGAGTCCTCCTCGAAAGTTGGTTTGCTCCACTGCTTGATTCAAGAGTTCCCTTATCTCCTGGGTGGGGTTCAAAATTACAAGGTTACGGAGTTGAACATGTGAAGTCGTAAACTCAAAATTGGGTCGTCTGATCAACAACGGTTACATATTAGAATTATCATTCTTCTTTTCCTGCCAGAATTTTTTTCTCCGAATGATGCTATTTAAGACTATACTTATCGATTCACTATCTATTTTCGTAACTATGTAAAATGTTCTTACCATTTACCAGTGTATCGATATTATGTACGATATTGTTATTACCGAATTAAGATTCTTCAACATAATTGATACATGGAATTCAAACCTTATTAATCTCTGAACTATTGGTTGTTAAATAAAATAATGATATAAAAGAAATGAAATAGTTTCATCGTTTTATGTTTAATTACCTTAAATTATGTTTTATGTCCAACAGTTGAATTCGCAGTTCTGGAAATGAATCTAGTCTAGCTATTAATTTAGTTTTGGTGTTGAAAATCAATGAAATACCCGAAACTATGGTTTCCGTTGGGGAAAAAAATTAACTACAAAAAACGTTGAAAAGCGCTATTAGAGAAGACCATTTCTTTATTAGCGAAATTAGTTATTTTATTTTGATTTCTAAAACGCTAAGGAAAAAACTATTGCAATTTCTTTAAAGCTTGATTTTTTTTATCATTTTTTTCGATACATTATTATTAGAAAAATTATATTTCCTTAAAAAAAAATCGCCATTTCTTTCTCATTGGTATTTTACTTAAAATAATTTCGTAAAGGCAACCGAAATAAAGTAAATAATGGATTATTGATTGGATCTAAATGTAATTACAGGTTTCCAAAATCTTTTTTAAAAAAACTGTTTATAAAAGTCGTGATTCTGGAAACACCATTTGCGAGCCACTGATCTAAGAAGGACAAACAAAATGATAAATAAACTAACTGTTGATCGACTTGCCGGTTCCGTTGCCAAGAATTTTTATCGTATGATATCTTTATTCGAAATTTCAACTGTATTAAATAATAAAATAAATAAAATCGAACGGCGTGAAGTGAAAATGATCCGTTGCCCGTTTTTCGTTTTTTGTTTAAACAAAAAGATAATTATTTTTGAAGTTATACTTCTTATGCGACTTCCAACAAGGTTGCGTTAAACGTTTAACGCTACATTTTTATTGGCCGGGAAATCACGTGATAGGATCCAGTTTTCCCTCATTCATTTCCATATTGTTTTGGTTCTCACTAGCATAAAAATAATAAAAGTCATAAAAGTATTC